>NW_024424452.1:72406534-72595192 GCF_017311325.1 Ursus maritimus
GGGGGGGGGGGGGGGGGGGGGGAGCGGGCTACCGTAACTCAAATTCATTAAAAAACCAAACAGAACTCTGTGGGCCAAAGAAAATTGGTCTGTGGGACATATTCAGGTCATGTGCCACCATTCTGTGACCTGTATTTTGAAGGCAGACGGACCTGGCACAAAATTCCAGTTTGGCTACTGGCTTTGGGCCAGTCACTCAACCCGTCTAAGCTTCAAGTTCTTCACCCACAGCCCGTTCCTGGACTCCGTATGGCTCTAGCCCCCTCAAGCTGTCCAGTTGGGACACCAGCTGCGACAGCACGGATCCACCAGAGGGTTGTAAGTCTGGCCCTGCCACAAAAGCTGGGCGAAGGGTGAGCACGGAAGACCTCACATCAGTTCTGCTCCTTACCAGGGAAGGTAATGCGCACCGGAGGCCTAGGGGCTGCATTAATCACTCACGATGTTGTGTATTAGCTTCTTGCTGCTGAAAGGAAAATTCTTAATTCAGAAGGAAGGGTACACCCTGTAAGACTTTTAAGAGCGCCACGGTGCCCCAGGACGACTCAGGGGTGCAAAGTCCGGCCGGTAGGTGCTGGCAAAGAATTCACCCCAGCGGCGGGGGCGAGCGTGAAATTCCCGCGGGTAGTTGCCCAACAGTTGGAATGCCGCATAGCCAGCCGGGCCAGCGCGGGAGGTTAGAGGCAGGGCTCAGGGCCACGCGCAAATTCTTCCCTCTAGTTGCCCCGCCCTCCTTCCCGGGCAGAATTGCGGCGACAGTCGGAAGGCTGGCCCCGCCGCCCCCGGCTCACCTGCAGGTTGCCCACGGACTGCTGCATTGGGCTCAGGTAGAAGTAAGGCACGCCGCTGCCCGCGCCCGGGGGCCCGTCGCTCAGCGACAGGATGTCGGCGAAGGCCCAGCCGCGCACCGCCTGCTCCGTGGAGAGGGTGGCCAGTGCGCCCCAGTCGCAGACGTGCGTCACGAAGCGGGCCACGCGCGCCGCGTCCTCGCGGGGCGGCAGCGGTGGCAGCAGCGCAGAGGCGTCCCAGTCCCCGTGATCCCGGCCGCCCCGGCCCCGCGCCGGCGTCACCAGCAGCGCCACCAGAGCCGGCGCCAGCAGGGCAGCGAGCAGCGCGCGCGCGGACCCGCGAGCTCGGCCGGCCATGACCGTGACTCCAGCGACAGTCCGCAGGCCCGCGGCCGCCAGGGGTCGAGGGTTAGCCGGGCGCTCCCGGCCCCGCCCACCGAGCGCAGACTGGTCCCGCCCCCTCCGGGGGGCCAATCGGAGCCCGGGGGGCGGAGGGGGCGGGACCCACTGTGCGCTGGGCAGCCTGCTGGGGCAGGAATTGTTTATCCGCCTCCCTACCGTCGCCCAGCCGCTTTTCTTTTCTTTTCTTTTCTTTTCTTTTTTAATATCTTCTTTCTTTATTTATTTGAGAGAGAGGA
Organism: Ursus maritimus; assembly: GCF_017311325.1. NCBI lineage: Eukaryota > Metazoa > Chordata > Mammalia > Carnivora > Ursidae > Ursus > Ursus maritimus. Next base: position 72,407,961 of record NW_024424452.1, read on the forward strand.
AGAGAGCGCGAATGGCGGAGGGGCAGAGGGAGAGGAAGAAGCAGACACCCCGCTGAGCGGGGATACTGAGGCCGGGCTTGATCCCAGCACCCCAAGATCATGACCTCAGCCGAAATCAGACGCTTACCCGGCTGAGCCCCCCAGGCGCCCCTCCCCTTGGGGATCTTTAAGGACCGTGACATTGTCCGAAATGTGAAGTTTGCTTTGTTGGGCAGATGGGAAAACGGAGGCTTCGAGAAATTAGGAAACTTGCCTATGTCATCCTTTTAGAAGACTGGCGTCTTCACGCACACACCTTCTTATAATACCTTTGGATACGGATATTTGGCGTGTGAGACGAAATGCTGCACTTTCTGTGTATGCTCCCCTTTTCCGTTTGCTTCACTATCTGCACCGAAAAGCAGCAAGGGTCCTGGTGGTAGAGGACAGAAGCCCCAAAGTTTACGACTTTACAAGCTGCTTCCTGGCCCAGGAGTCTCTTACACAGAGACACTAACGGATTGTTCGTCTACCCTCAGTATTCCATGCACAAATGTGAAATTATTGAAACCAGTTTTGGGAGCTGTTAAGTCATCCGCGGGGTCCGTGGTTGCACGCATTTCTCACCCTTACTGACCCTCTGCGCCATGTAAATAGCATTTCCTTTCGCTCCAGCTAAGAATCTTCCAGGAGGAGCATTTTGGGCACCGTGCCTTGGCTTTCTGTCTCAAACTCAGCCATATCCAGCCGAGAAGATTCTCAGGCTACTCGGGGAGAACTTGTGTACAGAAAGAAGACTGTTTACTCTGAATAGGAGTTTTCAGTTCCCTCTGGCAGCCAAAGGATGTTACAAGCACTGCTTTCACAGTCAGGGAACAGGAGTGTGAACAGCCCTGCATCAAAGTTGGTTCCCTTTTTAACAACTGAATTTGGAAGACCTTCAAATTAGATGGAAAACTAAAGAGGGGGAAATTTAAGAGGAGGAAAATCAGGTTTATAATTTTCAAAAGAAATGAAAGTAATTTGAGTAACTGCCTTAACCTGTTAAAGAAAGAGCGTACATCATTTCACATTTGCAGTTCTAATCTCAGCTCTGCTGCTATCAGACCTTGGACCGTAGGACTTCCATTTCACCTTGTCGGGGCTCAGTTTTCTCACCTGAAATGAGAAGCTAGATTAGATGATATCTGATACCTCTGTTGGCTCTATAATCTATTAACACTGGCAAAATATGGGCCTTTAGTAAGTTTCACAATAACGTTTTTGGAAGAGGACAAGAAATATATCTTTCGTTTATTGCTATGCCTCTCGTTGCTGGTGTACAAAATAACAATGGGCCCTAGTATAGCTCCGTTGCAAAACAGGTGCCTGGAAGTTGGTCTCCGTGCACTTGAGCTTAAGAATGAGGTCTACTGGGGTGCCTGGGTAGCTCAGTCGTGAAGTGTCTGCCCTCGGCTCAGGTCATGATCCCAAGGTCCTGGGATCGAGTTCTGCATGGGGCTCCCTGCTCAGCGGGAAGCCTGCTTCTCCCTCTCCCACTCCCCCTGCTTGTGTTCCCTCTCTTGCTGCCTCTCTCTCTGTCAAATAAATAAATAAAATCTTATAAAAAAAAAAAAAAGAATGAGGTCTACAAAGCCCTTAACTTTAAGCACCTCTCCTCAGTGTCTTTGCACTCTCTGTTCCCTGTGCCCGGTGTGCCCTTTCTCAACTATGCTACCTCTCAACTGCAGCTACCTCACTGTCCCCCGATCTCCTCTCAGATGCACTCCCCAGAGGTGCCTCCTTGACCTCTGTTTCTGAGAGGCCTTCTCCACTTACTCTCCAGGGGGCCACACTGTTCATTTCTTTCATAGCAATTGTCACCCTCTGTAGAAACTGCATATTTATTTATCTAGTTACTTGTTAATGGTCTCCCCTGCTGGAACCCAAACTCCAGGAGAGCAGGAATGCTGTTTATCTTACCCACCCCTGTACTCCCACGGCACAGAGTGGGCGCTCAATAAATATTTATCGAATGGCTGCCTGACTGAATTAGTAATATCCGATGGAATTCTTTGCACACAGAGCCTCCTAAAATCAACAGTAGCCAGTGAGGTTGACTAAATGCAAACGCTCCAGAGTAACACGAGGGGCTTCGGCTCTTAATTAGCACACCCTCCTCATTGGAGTATCGGGGAACACCCTTAGCCAGGGGTGGCTGGGTCCACCATCCAGAAGCTGCTGGTGTCATCTGGACTTTCTGTCTTTATGTGAACGGGCTGAGTTGCGCTCCATCCCCCACGGGCCCACCAGGAAATAGTTCTCTTCTCTTCACCTTTGGGTTTGAACCTGGTCAGGTACCCTCTGCATGCTGCCCGTCTCACCCAGTGTTGCCCTTGTCATGTGTCTGGGTCACTACCACAGAGCTGCGTGGATGACTCCACCAGGGGCCGAGGGACCACGGAGGAAGGAGCCCACGGAAGGCTTCATATCAGGGGTAATCTTGAGGTGAAACTGGAAGGATAAATAGCAGCTTGGCAGACAATGAGAAAGTGGGGGTAGAGGAGGAAGGGGAGAGTTCTACACGGAGGAAGTAGAACGCACGCAGTTGCACAAGGAGACGTGGTGTGTTGGGAAAAGCAGTTGTGAGATGAAGGGAGTGTGAAGAGCCAATGGCAGGCGATGGGCATGTTGGTGCCCGGGACCAGAGTCACCTCCAGGCTCCTCTGGGAACAGGTCCACTTCTAAGCTCACTTACCGGTAGGATGCGGCCCCTGGTGCATTCTGGACTGAGGGCCTCAGTTTCTTGCTGGCTGTTGGCTGCAGGCCTCCCCCACTCCTCGCTACTCGGCCTCTCCATAGGGCAGCTCATGTCCTGGCAGCTGGTTTGAAGCAAGTGGTTGAGGGAGAGACAGAGGGCCAGCAAGATGGAAGCCGGACTCTTTCTGTGACTTCGCTAGACTCTCAGAGTGACATCCTATCACTCGAGGGGAGGGGAATGACACAGAATGTGAGTGGGCCGGAGAGGTACACGGGGTTGTGGCAGCCACACCACGGTGGCCTTCAGTTACGAATACAGCCAGTGTGACCTCAGAAAACATCCACAGTGTGCATTCAACCTCCAGCCCAACCCCAAACCCTCCCCCGGCCTCATGCCTTAGTCTAGAGACGGAACATGATGGAAAGGGGAAGGAGAGACTAAAAAACCCTCAGCCACATAAACCAAAAGTGCCTATGGTGGCAGTAACGTTTGGCCACCGTGGAGCCCCTGCCTGGACGGTGCCTGGCGGTGGGGGGCTGGTGCCCAGGTCTGCAGGGTCTGACACCACGGCGTCCCCGAAAGTGGCTCCACTAAAGGCTTGGACAGCAGAGGAAGGGCCCTCATGCCTCTATGGGTAGTGGTGGCCTCAGCAGTGGAGGTGAGCTCGTTTGTGAGCCCCCGCGAGACTCCCCGGTGATGGGAAGCCTTGGAGGGGGGGCAGGTCCCACTGTCATGGGTGCAGCTGAGGACCATAAACCTAGCGCGTTACTGTTAACGTGACCCGGACACATGTGTCTCGGGGCAAACAGAAGCTACTTATGTAGGTGAAGCTGTCATCAGACAAAAGGGAAAAGCACGCGCTAGCTAGCGAGACGCTATGCGGTGAACGAGAAGCTGGCTTTGGTCAAGGTCTCCAAGTGCGGCCACTGGACTGAATCCCCGTGTAGCTTCTCTACAGCCTCCAAGAGGCTTAGGCTCGGTGGCAAAATCTTCACTTACCAAGCAAGCGGATGAGTAACGAGGAGAGGTGGGGGGAGATAGGGAATGCGGGGCTGTTAATAGTTTTTCCCAAAAGCAAGAAGGGAAATGAGAGCTAAGTAGTGACAAGACACAATTGAATTGTCAAGACATTATGTGGCTCGTACGTGAGGTGCTGTGTCATTTGGGTCCTCACACGCATCATTACTAACCCAGTTTGATACATGTTTCTATTTTTAAGGTAAGGGGCGTTTGCACCATAGAGAAAACTCTACTTATTAGGTCATGTCCTTCATTTTGAACAATCACAGGTTTTGAGATAGGGGTGATTTGATTTTGGAGGTCAATTTAGCAACTGGGAGACTACTAGAACACCAGCTATGGTAACTAGAACGAATTAAAAGCCCTTCAAAGGCTTCGCCTTATAGAGGTGCCTGGGCGGCTCAGTCGATTAAGCGTCCGACTCCTGATTTCGGCTCAGGTCATGATCCCAGGGTCCTGGGATTGAGCCCCATGTCGAGCTCATTGTGTTCCCTCTCTCGCTCTCTATCAAATAAATAAATAAAATTTTAAAAAGGAAAAAGTAATTGTAATCAGAGCATATTATTTCTTTCCTCACAGCCTCCAGTGACTACTCGTTACTCCTTTGCATGCCCGCAAGGTCCTACCTGGGCTGCCCCCTGCTGACCTCTCAAGCCACAGCTCCTCTGCTCCGCCCCTGCCCAGCCACATGACTCCTAGCCATTCCCCAACACCTCAGACCTTGCCTCCTCAGGGCCCTTCCACCTGTCTTCCCAACGCCAGGAGCTCACTCCTCTGAGCTCCTCACGAGCCAGCTTCTTCTCGGCCTCCTCAACGCTTAAGAATAACTTCATGAAGAGAGACTCTCCCTGGCCACCCCTTCCAGAACAGTCACTTCCAGTCCCTCCTGGCTCTATGACCCTGCTTTGTGTTCTCCCTAGCACTCACCACAGTGAATAGCCATGTTTGTCCACCCTCTTCGCGAAAATGGAAACTCCGTGAGAAGAGGACCAACTTAGTCCGACCAACTTAGACCAACACCCATCGCTTTGGGTGTTAGGATTCCAAGATGTGAATTGGGGGGGGACGTAAATATTCAGACCAGAGCAAGGACCTTCTCCGTGTTGTTCCGTCCAGAATCCTCCTGGGCACCCCTGGCACCTGGTCTACAGCCGGTGCTCAGGCACTGATGGCTGGAGGAATGAAGAAATGGGTGATTAAATCGTGGGCAATATTTACACGATTTTGGGCTGGGTTTACTTTTTTTTTTAAGATTTTATTTATATATGTGACAGAGAGACAGCCAGCGAGAGAGGGAACACAAGCAGGGGGAGTGGGAGAGGAAGAAGCAGGCTCCCAGCGGAGGAGCCTGATGTGGGGCTCGATCCCGGAACACCAGGATCACGGCTCAGCCGAAGGCAGATGCCCAACGACTGCGCCACCCAGGCGCCCCGGTCTGGGTTTACTTCTGTAGTGTGTTCAGCTTAGAGTACGATTTAAGATCACAACTTATGTCTATCACGGGAACATACTCCATCCATCCTTGTGTCCATCTGTCCTCCCACCCCCCACAACCCCTTACCCCTCTAACCCCACAACCTCCACCCCCCCACCCCGTGAAAAGCCCAAGAATTCTGGACATTCTTCAGGCTATGGAGCTGATCCTGTTTCTATTGCCTTGTGCAAAACTAAATCATCTAACTACTGGGAAACCAGAGCCCTCTATGGACAGTCTGCATTCAGAGCTTTGATCTGAGCTGTTGAGGACCGGACCGTAGGCTCTCTATTGCAAACTCCAGGGGCTGGAGTGTGGGTGTGGCCAGAACAGCACCCTCCCCTCATCGTTTCTTGGGGTGCAGGGATGAGAGGATGCCTTCTCCCATGGTGTTGCTCTCAACTGTGATCACTCTGAACACTTGTGGGTCTGAGCTCCCACAGCGACAGCTCCTTCGTTCCCCAACCCTCTGAGTATGATCGGCATGGCCAATATTTACTAAGCTCTATGCACCCAGCACCGTTCTAAACACTCCCCTGGACTAGCTCATTCGATCTCCACATATGTTGATATACAATACGGCTCCTCAATCACCTGTCTTCTTTTCCAAAATCCGAAAGGCTCTGAAAACAGCAAGCTTTTGTAAGTCACTGGCAGCACATCTTTTTTTTTTTTTTAAAGATTTTATTTATTTATTTGACAAAGAGAGAGACAGCCATCGAGAGAGGGAACACAAGTAGGTGGAGTGGGAGAGGAAGAAGCAGGCTCATAGCGGAGGAGCCTGATGTGGGGCTCGATCCTAGAACGCCGGGATCACGCCCTAAGCCGAAGGCAGACTCTTAACAACTGTGCCACCCAGGCGCCCCCACTGGCAGCACATCTTAACCTGCGGGGGCTTCTTCATAGTTCTTACCCACTCCGAGGCCTGTGCGGGCACCTAGCTTTCACCGCAAAATTCCAAATATTTTGGAAAAGAAGCAACTAGAGCACCATCTTCATAAGCCTTTATTCTAGAACTCCAGGCCTGAGAGGCCCCTAAAGGAGTGTTCTGCCTTGGGGAAGGGGAGGGGGCTGGGTAGCAGGGACTTAGTGGGAGGATCGGTCCTACTTGAGCAGTTTCGGGAACAGGTGGTTAAAGGTGGGTCTTGGAGGGGGGAGGAATTCTTCCTGCTTGTCTGCAGCCAGGATCGAAGAACTTGGATTTCATCAGGAGGGGCGGGGAGGAGCAAGTCAGGGGCTGAGGTCAGGTGCGAGAGGGGAGGAGCCGCTGGGGAGGACGGGAGTGAGAGGGCTTCCCTGGACACTTCTCAGTCCTTCAGGGGCTCTCACAGGCTATTTGCTGGTGGGGGACTGCTGCAGACCCTGCTCTGAGGTGCAGTACGTTACAAAAAACAGACACTCTGGGCCCCTTATTACCTTTCTCAGATCTGAAAAACTATGAATTCTGAGACATACCCCAGCTTATGATGACCCCAAGTCAGGTCTAAAATCCAATATTATAACAAAGAGGCTCCCATCACTCAGGAACCCACAGGGTTTGGACTGAAGTCCAAGTCGAACTCATCAGCTTGCGCGTGACGCGCGTGGGTGGTACGCGTCGTTCGTAGAATCCAGAACTCGGTTCTGTGAAGACGCTACTGTGAAATACAGATTTGTGGAACTCCTCCTGAGGTGTTTTGTTGGTAGTGGTTGGTGTTGTTTTGAGAGGGGACTCACTTAAAATGTGTGTAACACTTCAATCGTTAAATATGTTTACCTGAGCTTACGCATGAAGTACTGAGAGAATTTACTGAGAGCTAAAGCGGGTTGTTTCGGTGTCAAAATTGAATTGCTGGGTGCCCAGCTGGTGCCTGGAGGGTTGGAGAATTGGTTGATGTGGGAAACCCCCCCACACACACTTGCAATCAGAAGTGTTGTGAGTAGAAGAAAGTTTTCCTTTAGCCATTGACAATAATTTAAGTTGTTTTTTTTTTCTTTTTAAGGATTATTTGGAATAAATAAGAAGTCTAAGTGACTTCTTATTGAAAGTAAAAAGAAAAGTGCTTAAGGAGGCTGAATCTCTGGCCGGGCCTGGAAGTTCTGACAGGGAGGCAAGGGTGGCCATTTCCCCTGCCTCTACCGACGCAGCCTGCGGTGCCCCCCACACCCCCAGCCTGAAACCATGCAGAGCAGACCCTCCCCACCCCCAGGCCGATCTGCAGGGAACACAGTGAACATGTATTACTAGTGGGAAATAACAATCCACCTTTGTTGTTGGAACTCCCGGATTTTACTAGAATGTTCTTTGCTATTGAACATAATTAGCCTATTTTGGCCGATGTACTAATTCTAATTCCTGTAACAACCCATCGAAGTAGGTATTATTATATCCCCTTTTTCGATGAGATTTCCTCAGGTCACAGAGCAAATAAGTGGTAGAGACTGTTTTCAAACCCACAGCTGTCTGACCTCATGCCTGTCTCCCCGACCCTGCGTTTATAGTTACGTTTATCAAGCTTTACTTCCTCATGAGTCTTCTTACCAACTGACTCATAGCTTTTTAAAATTCCTGATTTTTTTTTTTTAAGATTTTATTTATTTATTTGACAGAGAGAGACAGCCAGCGAGAGAGGGAACACAAGCAGGGGGAGTGGGAGAGGAAGAAGCAGGCTCATAGCAGAGGAGCCTGATGTGGGGCTCGATCCCAGGACCCCGGGATCACACCCTGAGCTCAAGGCAGACACTTAACGACTGTGCCACCCAGGCGCCCCTAAAATTCCTGATTCTGCTGCCCCCAGTGCAATGGGACTTGAGCGTTCTTACTGGACATTATTTCAATCGGTCCTCGCAACAACCCTGTGTTGATAAGCAGGGTCTTTTCAGCCTGGGTTTGCAGAGGATCCCAATGAAGTTCCCAGCCATGAAGGGCCCTGGCCGCAGTGGGGGAGAGACTACGTGACAGAGCCAGGTCCTGAGCCCGCGATTTTCTGACTGCAGGTGTGGTCCCCTTTCTGTGTGCAGAGTGCCTTTCAAACCAACTTGTTCTTCTCCAGTGAGGGCTGGCTGCCTCAGGCAGTGCACCCGGGATAGAAGAGCAGGCTAGAATGATTTCATTCATTCTTTCATCCACCCATCCATCCTTTGTGCCAGGCCAACTTCTCAAGCCCGGTCTGCTGATTAACTCTGCAGGGAGTAAATTAGGAGAAATGAGACGTTTCCAGAAGAAGTCTGAATGTCAGAACAGGCCGGTGGTGTTCTGGAGCCGGCTTGTACCAGCTCTCAAGGGCTAATGCGGCCTATCTCTTCCATCTCTGAGTTTAGGGACCTTGCCGCAGCTTGAGCTTGGCCAAGTTGGGAGTGTTTACACCGTGGAAACTGGTAAATGCTACACATCAGGGCTTTTTCTTTTCTTTTCTGTTCTTTTCTTTTTTCTTGGCAGATCCTTAAACATTGACTAGCCCACCATTCATGGGGGCTTTGTGTGAGTGGCGGCCTTGGCCCTAGCACTGGGGAGTGAAAGTTCAAATTGAATGCGTTCCCCGCCAACCAGGCCCTTGGACTGGACACAAAATCGCCCAGAGCTTCCATGCTCAATCTGGGACAAGTGTCTGTTGTTTTTTAAGACGAGGGGGAGGCATAGAGAAAGACTTGCAGGGAAGAAATGAGGAAGGAGGGTTAGTAAATCTTCTTAGCAACTCAATCCTACCCCCCCCCCCAGCCTGCTCTCTGCAGACAGGAGAGCCTGACCACAAAAGGCCTGGATGGCCGAGGCGGCAGAAGGGAAGTGTCCTGCCATCGCAGGCAACATCCCCAGCGGTGGTGGGGCCTAGGGGCTGCATCACGCAGACTCTCTGGGCCACCGTGGTGAGACCGGGTGCCAAGATGAGATAGGACAACAGAAAGGAGGACAACCGTCCAGGGCACCGGAAGTCAAGAGTGTGGAGAAGTCAGATACCCACTCTCGGGATGAGCGACCCTGCTCTCACCCCAGCCCTCCATGGAAGGGTTGACAAGGAGGAGTTCTTCTCTACCCCCAGTGTACTAGCAGATTCACCTCCTCTTAATGATCAGGGTCTTTTCTTGCTGGTGTCTCAGCATGAGAAACCCAAGGTGACAGGTGGACACATTTCCCCTCTGGGAGCCAAGACTCCTAGACCTGCAGAGCCCAGCATCGTGGAGCAGGAAGGGCACATCTCCAAAGGGGACCACTTGGAGCCATGGTAAGTAGGACTTCTCTTATTTTTACCCCATGTTTTCAGACCCAAGTAGGCTCCCTGCTAGGGACACTGTACCATATAATGACTGGTGATAGGGAATGTACACTCTGTCCAGGGGATGACACCCATCCTTGCATGGTATCAACTCCAGCCCAGCATCTCAGCTGTGCCTTCCAGAGGGCAACCCATGGATCTCTCAGGGTGGCATTTTCTACACATTCTGTTCTGTGAAGACCCAGTGAATACCAAGGGCAAGGGCCCACTCTGTGTCTCTTGTGCTGCAAAGTGGATCACCTGGGCTGACGGCATGTGGTGGGATCTCATTTCCGTGGGTCAAAGGCTTCTGGACTTCCACATTCCAGCAGATGGACTATTCCTTTTCCCTATTCCTCCCTTTAAGTACAACTGAAACTCTGGAAATCATATATACATGAAAAAAGAAAACAAAAATGTAAGACTCTGAAAGGTGGAGAAAAGGTGGCTGACCGGCTAGAGGTCGTGGGACCTGAAGTACGACACAGTGGTGGGTTCTCTCAATTTTTTTTGGTCTCATATGTCCCAGACTTGCAGCTAAAAGAACTGGCAACCTGGAGGCACAAATAGCATAGGTGGGGGACGAAACTCCCAAAAAAGTCTGTTCTTTTTAGCCAAAGACCACGAATGGATCATTTTGAAAGGCAGAAACTTCTAGACTGTAATCACTCGACTCCAACCAAATACCATAGAAAAAGCTGATTCCAACCATGCCAGCAAAAGCAGGTGGGGAGTCTTTCCTACCAGCCCATAACTGCTCCCCACCCCCACACTGGGGTAACATCAGAAAGTAGGACTCATGGGTCTGAACAGTTCTTCCAATGCATTAGCCATTGTTTGGTCATAGAGTCTGGATAACACAATGTCGGCAATAACACAGGGGAATGTGATGTCCGTGTTGCATGGCTCAAAAGTCCAGGTCCCTCTGCTCCATTATTACAGAAGGAGGGAAGTTCTAGAAGAACAAGAATGTATACTTTAGACTCCCACGTGTATCAGAACTGTTTCAGATTCCCCTTTCTGACAGGGCTAGAAAGGGATGCGTATCTAAACCGATGGCCACATACCACGTGCAGACCAGTGTAATTCGCTCCAGCAAAGGGCTCATATGACACAGCAGCTCTTGAGGCTATGACTCCGTAGACCTTGCTGCAACCCCCCGTCAGCCTCCAGGGCACCTGTCAGGCCAGAGTGATCAATTAAATGGAGACATGTTGGGGACCACCATCCCACATCCTTTATGTTTTTAAGGATGGCGTGAATCACCACTATTTGCCCCTCCTATCTTAGACGGGGTAAGGGAACACGTTCAGGGCATTGCATGGGGCCTTCCCCACTATGATACCTCACTAGGCAGGCCAATGTAGGGTTTCTGCCATTTCAAATGATACATTTGGGGACAGGGAAAATGACCTCTGGAAGAGCCTGTGGACCCCAGGGGAGAAGCTGTGAGCTGGACTGAGGCCAGGATGACTGATTACCTGGTCCCCACCTGCCCCTACTATAACGAAGGGACAAAGTCATGCTCTAGGTTTGCAGGTATCATATCCACTTGGACCCTGTGTCTTCAAAATATTTGGTACTGCCCTTCTCTCAGTGCACAGTTACCTAACTAAATAGCTCTTACTTTTGGTGGTGCGGTTGGCGGCGGGGGGGGGGGCGGACTCCTGAGGGCATCACTGCCACGTACACTCGTCATGGTGCTACAGGGCTGTCTCCCAAGGATTCAGCCTCTCCTCAATGAAGGGGTTCTAGGCCTGAAAACTGGCTCAGGTCTGAAAACCAAAACAGAGATTTTAACTCTTTATTGTGCTGGCGGCTCCCAGTGTCCTAATGATCCACTGTGTCGGATGTGAGGGCAATCTGACCGTGACATCTGTCACCCCGTTGGTTTGGCCGATCTGGCTGGCTGGGGAGGTGTCCCCTCCCTCCCTCCCTGCTCCACGTGCATCCCTCCTAAAGCTGCATGTCTGGTCGAAGAGGATGACCTTCCCCAATAGAGAAGGATCCTTCTTTGGTCAAGGGAGTAGCTGGGCTCCCCTGTTAGAACCTCCTAACAAGCTCTCAAGGTCCCTTTGTAGGAGAACATAGGGTAGTCAAGCTTGCAAGACTCCAGACCCAGCCAAATGAGGCACTGAATGCGGCAGTCTGCCTTCCAAAAAAAAAAAAAAAAATTAGAACAGTTTTAGGTTCACAGCCGACTTGAGGGGAACAGAGATTTCCCATATACCCCCCACCGCACACGAGCACGTCCTCTCCCGTCTCAACACACCCCATCAGAGAGCCACACTTGGTACAATCGATGAACCTATTCTAACACGTCATAATCCCCCAGAGTCCGTGGTCTACGTTAGGGTTCACTCTGGGTGTTGGACGTTCTGTGGGTTTGGACAGATGTCTGATGACATGTCCCCATCCTTACGGTACTACACAGAGCACTTCCACTGCCTGAGAATCCTCTGGGCTCCATTTGCTCATCCCTCCCTCGTCCCTGCCCCCCAACCCCTGGCAAGCCCTCATCTCTCTACCATCTCGACTGTTGTGCCTTTTTCACAATGGCATGTAGTTTGGGTCGTGCAGTATGTGGCTTTTTTTAGATGAGCTTCTTTCACTTAGTAATTTGCATTTAAAGTCCCTCCGTGTCTTTTCAAGGCTTGACAACGCATTTATTTTTAGCACTGGGCAATGTTCCCTTATCTGGTTGGCCCGCTGTTGATTTGTTCATTGACCCGCCAAAGAACACTTTGGTGGCTTCCAAGTTTTGGCAATATGAATAAAGCTGCTCTAAACGTCCGTCTGCAGGTTTTTGTGTGGACATAAGTTTTCAACTCCTTTGGGTGAATACCAAGGAGTGCAATTGCTGGACTGCAGGGCAAGAGTATGCAAATAATCTTTTTTTCTCCCTCCCTCACTTCCTTCACGTATCTGCAAGTATGAATCAGCATGCATATATATTATATGAATATATATTAGTTTGCATTAGCAAATGCATTGTTAGTATTGTTCTTTTGAACTGTCATCTATTAGCTCGATTAAGAATAAGAGAAATAATAGGGGCACCTGGGTGGCTCAGCTGGTTAAGCGTCTGCCTTCAGCTCAGGGCATGATCCCAGCCAGGGTCCTGGGATCAAGCCCCACATCCGGCTCCCTGCTCAGTGGGGAGTGTGCTTCTCTCTCTCCCTCTGTCCCTCCCCCTGCTGTGCTTTCTCTCCCTCTCTCTCTCTCTCTCTCCCTCTCAAGTAAATAAATAAAAAGTCTTTAAAAAGCCAAAGAATTTAAAACACAAAATTTAGGCTTACGTGACCTCTCATGGGGAGGCAGAAGGATGAGAAGGAATCACACTGACCGTGTGGGATGTCGTGGTAAGAACCTAGTTTAGATATTACACACATATACAATATCTCTATATACGTCTATAACGTATTTACTTTTGCATGAAAAAGAAATTTCTTTTTCCAGCCCAGCAAGCCAAAAAACATAAAATAAGCCAGAGCCTATAATTAAAACCTCTTTCACCCAGGGACAAAAAAGCTCACAGATGTTCTGTCAGGTTTGTGTGCCCAGGAAGGTGTTTTGGGGTGTTCATTTATCTTTTTCTCTCCTTGGCCTGACATACCCCATAAATGACCATATTTTTCATTTTCCATTTTGCTCTGGCTGCTGGGAAGCTCCGAAGTCTATTTCTGACTTCCCGTTAATCCCTCCAGGGCCCTGGGACCTGCCCTTCCACGCTGACAACCTAACTTGCTTTGAGGCCTTATTTCAAAAGATGGAATGGTGTCCCACCTATCAAATCCAGGCTAGAGACGTACTTTAGCCGGTCTGCAGTTATTTTGACATTAATTTACCTTTTACCTGTTTATCTGAGAGGAAAGACACAAATCCTGTGCATGGCCCCATTAAATGTTCACACACTCCACACACCCATGGAACCAGATGAAGACCCAGAACATTCCAGGCAATCACACTCATGTCTTCTCCTGGTTGTCCCCACCTCTCTGAGGAAAACCACCAAGCAGCTTCTAACCTCCAAGGTTCCAGCTTGAAGCTTTTTAAAGGTGGAGTTTCTGAAAGTTATAAATCAGGAAATTTGCACTACTGTCATCCTCTAAGGAAATGCAATCAGGTGGCCTAGGCCTGAAGCGTGAGCTGTCCCTTAGAAAGGGTGTGACCTCTCCAGGCCCACCTGGATCACCTCCTCATTTTGTCACCTACCTGGCCCACTGGTATAAGGTTTGCAATGCGTGCCTTTTTCCATCTTTTGACCCCAATTTCAATGTTTTTGTACTTTTGACCATCCTGAGCCTTTCACACAACAAGGTGGTATTAGTTAAATAAATAAGCAGATCAAAAAGGAGGGGGAGAAAGGAGGGGGAAAAATGTCCTCTCCTCCACTGAACCTTCTCCTTAACAGAGGTCTCCTGGTGCTGTCCGGCCATCCGATATCACAGAATAAAGAAAATTCCTTGAGTCAAGTGGAGGGAAAAAAAAAAAAAAAGAGCAAACCTAGTCCCATTTACATTTCCTGGTTTATATACCGAGGAATAACTTGTGAGAGCCTATTGCAATTTCTCAAGCCCTTTAAACTTTCTAACATCAGTAATCTCTGACTCCCCGCCTCCCTCTTTGTGATAAATCACAGTGAAACCCCACACTGATACAGAACAAAACAAAGAAGTCAAGGTAAGTGTGTGGGGGGGGGCTGATAAAACAAGTATGAGTGGGAGACATAATCTTGTCTGACAAGAAATGTCCAGAGTGTTACCAAGACTGCCCTAAGGTAGGACGGGGGGTGGGGGCCGTGGCAGGAGAGAACTTGAACTTTTTTATCTTCTGTGCTGCTTGAGTTTGACCCATCACCTTTACAGTGTATATCTTATGAACTGCTTTTGCTCTGAGATGAGAAGGAAGCCTGGGTGTCTGTTCTTGAGCTCAGAAAGGCTTTTTCCTCAAAGAGGTAACATGGCTTTGATGTTGCCCGCTAGAAAGAGCTTCAACCAATGATAGGCCTTGTCACCTAAGCTGTGTCCACAAATGACTATGGCAGAGACTGGGAGATGTCCCCAATCCCCCTTTCCACCTTCGTCCTCTTGTAATCAACCCCCCAGATTTAGCTGGGCACATGACCATCTAAAATAAAGAGCACATTTCCCAAACCTTCAAATCCTCAAAGCTAGACACGGCCACGAGACTAAGTTCTGGGCACCGAAATGTAAGCAGATATGCTGAGTACGAACTTGGAAAGTTCCTTAAAGGGAAGGGGTACAACAGTCTTCACTCTTCTTCTTTCCTGCTCTCTGTAATGTAGAACTATGACCACCTTCAACCGCGTGCTGGAGACCAGAGCAGTGTGAGGAGCCTGGGTCCCCACACTCCAGAGCACTCCATGGGCCCAGCCCAGCACTGCCAGGCTCTGAAAATCACTCCTGGGAGACAGAGCTAAGCTTTCTTTAAGTCACTGTGAGTTTTCTGTCACGTGCAGACAAACCCAATCCGCAGCGACCTACTGACTTGAGTTTATCTGTTCTAAAATCAAATCGATTTTGGCAAACATCTTCCAACATAAAATTGGCTTAGAGCAGCAATTGTATGCATCAGGTTAGAACGTTTGGTTCCTGGGGGAGGGGCACCATTCTAAACTAATTTGTCCTACAGGAATTACCAGGAAACTCTAGTTTAAAATTAACATCCATCAAGGTGTTTTATTGAGAGATTTTTGTCCAAGCGAATGATCACTAGCATCTGCTTTGAATTTTTTATTTTTTTTCCAAACTGGAATTATCACAGCCCCACTTTAAGGCAGGGTCCTGTCCGTATTGTTTCTCAGAGTTTAAAATGCCAATTCATGGATCCACTCTAGAACAATGAAACCAAAATCTTTGGGGGCTGGGTCCCAGGGCTCTGCATTTTAAACAAGTATCTTATTAGGTTCTGCGCGCATGAAAATTTGAGAATTTTTTGGTGCCTCTTTCCTTCTTTCATAAGCTGACGTCCACCCCAAACTGTTTTCTGAAAGAGACTTTGGCTTCAGCTTCTAGGCACTTCCGCTGAGTTGGAGTGGGGCACCAGCCAGCCGTGTGTCTGGATGCAACCCTAAATTCTCTTCTCCCTTTTAGTTATTACAAGCACGACAATCTTCTTTTCATCAATAACACAGGTTCTTTTGAGAGATTACAAACTCATATTCTCCCTTGTTCGGTTTTATCAAAAGCCCAGTCCGGAGAAATAAGATGGGTGGTAGATTAGCTAAGAACAAGCAGTCCACTCATTTTTGTAGCTATTCTGACTTTTATCCTTGGGATGTATCAGCATTGCAGAGAATTGCCTGCTTGGATTATATTGTATCCCCACTCCCCCACCCCACCCCCCACCCCCATTTGGTTTTGTTTTTCCTGAACTATACCCCAGAGTTACACTATCAGCCTTACTTTGAACATTGTTATAAGAAACAACTAGAGGAAATTTGTTACTGTAGCTAAGGCAGGGCCCTGGTGAGAGTGTCTCCCAGGGCAGCAGCCCTCCCCTCCTGAGAACCCGTGGGGAGAATTTGTCAGGTCCTGATATCAGAAAGCATAGTCTTTCCAAAGAACAACTGTTTGTTTTCACTTAATGAATATGATAAATCCAATGATAATTACTTATTCCTCTTTGCCTTGGTTTCTGAGAGATTCCACAATGAAATCTCTAGTGACCCACTTCGAGCAGATGTAAGGCGGGCATTACTTTGTGCGGCTCTCACCCCTGACCTTTATATGATTACACGTGCTTTCCTACAGCCTATCTCCCAACCTATACATTGTGTCATTTGTACGGATCTTCTCCCTCCAACTCTGATTTTCTCTGTTATATCAGTGTTTCCCTCGTTGCACACCCTCTCCACCAAAACACACATTCAAAAAAGAAGAGGCAAATTTTTTGAATAACATTTAAGACAGAGCTAACAATGTTATGTTTTATGGGGACATAGAGCTGTTTGTAAGAGTAGTTAGGGAGAATAGAAAGGGGAAGAGGAAAAAAGCAAATGAATGGAAAACAAGAAAAAGAGAGAAGAAATGAAAAAGCAAGTAGAAAGGAAGAAAGGGAATATGGAAAGAAGTGAGGATCATTCTCAGATTGGAAGAACAGAAGTTTCGATTTTCCAGGCTAGTGCAGGACATCAAGTCACTCAGCAAGGGTATGCCAAGATCACTTCCCTTTGTTCTCTCCTGCTGGTCCTAGCACTTAGTCATTTGCCTCTGGGTCAAGTTCTGCAGGTGTAGCGATTTGTCATCATTTCTCCCCAGCATGTTTCAAAGACTCAGAAGGAAAGAGGAAAAAAAAGTAAAAACTAAAAGTGCTTCAAAGCTCAAATGTATGTTGTTTTTCTGCCGCACGAGGGCGCTGTTTCTACAGTTTACATTCTTGTGGGAACCGAGGTCTGCGGAACTGGGTCTAGGAGCTCCGAGAGAAAGGAGTTGGCCGTGTGTTCTAGGGTCACCAGGGTTTCTGGAATGGGTGGGACACGTTCGAATGTCAAGGGCTGGCCTTCTGCCACAGGGCTGCTGGCTGGAACCTCCTTAAGATCAGAAACCAACTAACTGCATGTCACGTGTCTCTGCAGCCACGGAATTAGTGTATCCAGACACCGCTTTTGGAGTCTGACCTAGAATCAAAGATACATGGAGCAAGTTGCTTAAATTCTTCTTAGTCTAAAAGGGGAAGTATCACATCCTAGAGCCGTGGGGGGATTAAATGGGATGGCAGATCTATCTAGAGCAGGCAAGACAGCACATGACACGTTAGAGGGACTCGATAAGTAGAAGCTAACACTAGGTAGTACTTAGCAGTGCGGACATACAGTGGTGCTCAATACATGTTTGAATGAATGAATGAATGAATGAATGAATGAAGTGTGTAGAATCGAAAAGATTTTGCTGGACTGAGGAAAACTAACACTTTCCAGCTTTCTTCATGTGGAGTCAGGGGGCTGGGTCACCTCGGAGCGAAGCAACCAGGCTAGTACGTGAGTAAAAAGCACCATACAGCTCGGTTGGTGTTCGCTGCTCTTCCTTTGACGGGCAAGAAAACAGGGGTTAGAGGGGGAAAGTGATGGGCCCGAGGTTTCAGAGCTGATTAGTGAATCCAGATAAGACCCCCGGTCTCCTGAGTGCTGGCACAAAGCTTGACCCTTGGGAGTCACCGAACAGGCTGGGAGCTGAAGGGTGGGCGGAATGGGGACTGTGGGCATCTTAATGGACTGACCCTAGAAACCAAACAGGCTCTTGGCTTGGTTGGACAGTGCTTGTGAGAGGCACCCTTACCCAGCAGTGACCCCACCCGGGGTGTGGAAAGAGCCAGAACCACAAAAGAACCTCATGCTTGCCCTGGGGCCACCCATGGTAGGCCTCTAATCTGAGGGATCTGCAGAGAGAGCTCTCACTTCCCCAAATGTGCTTCTTCCTGTGTCACAAGGAGCCCTTGGGTCACCTCCTTCCTTTGTGCAATGAGATCCAGCTAGCAGTTTCTGCCTCTGCTTCTCTTCTTTCCTGTTATCACTTGCTGTAGCTTTTCTAGGACTCCATTCTCGGGATGCAGCCCTGCTCCAGGCCCGGTTGGCATTCTCCAGGGGAAGCTGCCCCCGGCTTCCTGACCTCAACAGAATAACAGAATGATTCATGAGCCCTGGGGTCCCTCCCTTCGCCTGGGTAAAGCAGGCTGTCCTGGGCCGTCCAACCCCTCTACTTTTGATCTATAGCAGGAAGCAATAAAAGGCACTTTCCACGTGCCTGCTGTAACCATATTTTCCAAATTCAAGAGCAGGACTCATTACCCAACCGGGCACGTGCCTTTCTAAGGACTTCTGAACAAAAGACATAAAACTGAACCATGCCAGAAAATCCAGGAGGGATGGTTGCCATGCACAAACCTCATGGGAAATTCTGTCCTCTGGGGGATGCCTGCCGGAAGTGGCCATCTGCTTTTGCCACGGATTCAAGACTCAGTGTGACCCAGATACCAGACACAGTGGACCATTGCTGAACTCCTGCTCAGGGCCTGCCAAGAATCTGGGCATGAACAGCTGTGTCCAGAAAAACCCTTTCCTTGATTTCCCTTGTTTGTCATATCCGCATAAAGACCCTTGTCCCATGAAGGCTTTGCAAAGTGCTTTCACCTTCAACTCTTGGAATGCAGCGACGATTCTTTTAAAACATATCAATCCAACAACTTCAGTATGTCAGGAAATACTATAATGACCTGCTTCACATGTCAGATACTGTGCTGGGGACTGTCAGAGATGAAATGGTGACAAATGCCGTTTATTCTAACTCTTTTGGGTCCTCGTGGCAGACATGAAATCGTGCTCGTACCCAGAGGAGGATCTAAGGACTGACCAGGAGATTTCTAGCCTTTCACACTCAACTGTAATCAAAATAATGATGGCCTTACAGAAAGAGAGCCAGCCTGGGTGTCATAGGTCTTGGGTTCAAATCCTGCCTCCTGTGCTAATGGCTGGGTGGTCCTGGGTAAGGCAGTCCCAACTCCGACTCCTCATCTATCGACAGGGAAGTCATGATACCTGCTGGCCGTGACGCTGGGTGAGCGACAAATGCTGGCAAGTTGTTTATGGGCCTGTGATACAAAAGATGCTGAGAAAAGATTTCCTTCCTCCCTTCCTTCCTCCCACCCTTCCTGCCTTCCTTCAGGAGCTTAGAGACGAATAGATACGACAGATTCTGCTACCACTAGCACACACTGTAGACTGTCGTACAAGCTCAGCGAGGGCTGCAAAAACATGCCAAGGTTGCCTTCTGTGGTTTGTTGCCCATGGGGTGGGGGGATCCACTCAGATGGGGAAGCTGGGGGCCCGCTCACTGGTTTCCTCCCCGCCAGTCCTGTTCCAGGGCTCTCCACCCAAATCCACTCTGCAAGAAGTGACTCCCTGGGCCTTCATCGGCCACACGTGATTAGAACTCAGAAAGAGCTAATGGGGCAGGTTGCCAACGACCGTCACTCAAGAGAAAGATAGCAGCCCAGGAGCCTGGGGAGAGATGCGTGGCCACGGCGGGGCAGGCTAACCAGGGGAGGTGACTAGGACATACCACGGTATTGGCCTGCGAGGGGAAATGCCATTCCAGGAAATTTCAGATATGTGGTTTAGGGTGAAAAAAACAGCAACACAAAAAGCCACCTCGGGGTGTCCCAGGGCAGTACATAGCGTTCTGCTTTTAGGTGGCCATGTCCCTACTCTAGGTTCTCAAAGACATTAGTGTGTTTGAGCCTCCCAACATCCCAGTGAGTGGGCAGACTAATTATCATTACCTAATTGTACAGAAGGGGAAACTGAGATTTCAGAGCCATTACACAACTTGCCAAGATCACACCTGAGAGGCAGAGCTGTGGCTCTAAGCCCAATAATCCAACCCTGAATCCAGACTTCTTAAAGAAAACATAAATGGCCTCTCAGTTCGTGCAAGAGCTTCCCAGAGCTATTGTGGTCCTGGGGATCTGTTCTGCAAAGTGTCTAGTCTCTTTTTCTACAGCAATAGAAGTTCTTAACTGCCCACACTGGCAACTCAGCTAAGGACTACATTTCCCAGTTTCCCTTGCAGCTACAGTTGTCCGTGTAATTATGTTTGGGCCAACGTGAAATATAAGTAGAAGTGGTATGTGCACTCTTCCAGGCCAGCCCCTTAAAACAAAAACCTGTGCTCTCCTCCTTCCTGATGGCAGGGATACAGATGTGATGGCAGGAGCTGAGGAAGCCGTTTTGGAGTGTACTGCCTCTGACCTACTCACCTGAAATTTGACGTGAGAGAGAACTAACTTAGTATAAGTTATTGGATTTTGGTCTGTTTGTTACAGCAGCTTCACATTTACTCTAACTCCCCTCCCCCACCCCTACTGGTTTTTGTCTCACTAACCCACTCTGGAAAAGCACACCAGGCATCCATCAGCCCACACCAAGGAGTCTGGACTTTGATAAGCAGACAGAGGGCCCAGTGGAATGCTGACACAATCCAGGGGTTTTTTTACAAGTCGAGTGGATGAGTGAAACCTGGAGAGGAGGGAGCCTTGCGGCATTTGGAAAACAACGATGAAGACCATTATTTGGCTGAAGTGCTGAAATCATGAGCAGAGCCTCTGGGCTCTTGGCAAGACCTTTGGGGTCTCGGCGCCTGGGAAAGAATGGCCGGCTGGTTTGAGTTCAGGGCGTCCCAATTCCAATGGCTCCAGTCTCCACCAAGAAACCTGGGAAAACTTCTCTGTTGGACAGCCCAGGGACTGACACCAACCTGAGCTGCCACCAACTTATCAGGAGAAGTTTTCGAAACAAATCAGGAACAATCAGACATTGTGCACGCAGGTAGATGGCAGTCTGTGTCCAAATCCCACAGCCAGTCTTCTCGGATATCGGCTTACAATCCCTGGCGAGGGAGTTGCTCCCCCGGGGAGGTCATGCCTCAACCCAACTAATTTGAAGCCAAGTTCTTGGTGCTCACCAGTCCCCACGCAGCTCTTCTTGGGCACTGGGGCCAGGAGAACCCTGGATGGGGACCTGCAGTCCTACGTGCCCATTTCCTATCAGGGGCTTGTCTGTCTTCTAATCTAGTGGAGTCAAGGACAGGTTTGCAAGCGCACCGGGACATCGTCCTCCTGTCTGGACAATGACTGGGGCTCCGGGCCTGTAGGGTCTGAATCAGACCAGACCAGCCCCCGGCCCAGCTCCCTCTGCTCTACTGGAATTTCCCAAAGCGTGTATGCAAATTTTCTATAGTATGGGGATTAAAAAAAAGAAGTAATTTTATCATTATGTGTTTATTTAATTAGTACAGAAAAAAACTAGCATACTAAACTGAAGATTTCATGGATATGATTACTTAAGAAAACACTAATTTATAAATGAGCAAATTTAACATAGATCTAAAAACATACTGAGTAAATGACGGCACAGGTGGGCCATGCCGCTAAAATAAAGAAGGTGCTGGAAAAGTGCTCTTCTCTAGGCTCATTCTGCAGCTGAGAAGGAAAACTAGGGTTGCTCAATTGACCCAAACCCTCTTTTGCTGTTGTTGTTTTTTGTTTGTTTTGCTTAAAGATTTTATCTGTTTATTTATTTGAGAGAGAGTGTGGAGGGGGAGGGACAGAGGGAAAGGGAGAAGCAGACTCCCCGCTGAGCGCAGAGCCCTGTGGGGGGCTCGATGGGGGGGATCGATTGGGGGGGGCTCGATGGGGAGGCTCGATGGGGGGCTCCATGTGGGACTGCATCCCAGGACCCTCAGATCCGAAGGCAAACGGTTCACGGACTGAGCCACCCAGGTGCCCCCCAAACGCTCGTTCTAACTAATAAGAGCAGTCTCTTTCCAGGAGGATTACCTACCAGGGAAATCAAATTAAGATAGCAGTAGTTTAAGCAAATCAGATCTGCATTTTAGGGAAATGATTCCGAAATCGAGTTACCAGAGAAAATCCAGGACCCCCAGTTCAATTCGAACGTTAGATGAATTATTGCACAGGACACATTGATACTAAAAATTATTCATTGATGATCTGAAATGCAAATTTATCTGGACATCTGTCCTGTGATTTTGTCCAATAAATCCGGCCCCCTCCTCTGAAAGCTGTAGCTCTTCGCAGCAACTCCAGCGCAGCCCTGCACGCCAGTGCAGCTCCTCAGTGAGATACTTGGAATGTCTTTCAACCCCTCCCCTCCGTTCCAGGTTGGGTCTTCATCATGCGGCCAGGATCCTCTGATTTGTTTCCTTGTCTGCAAACATATTGTCTCCAATTCCATCTGCTGCCAGAATCATCATCCCCAAATGCAATTCTGACCCTTGCAGAACAGCCTCTCCGGCGTTGCCCCTTCTCCTACCAACGTCCAAGGTCCTTGGCATGGCCAAAGCCAGCCCCATTCTCCTCCACCATCCCAGCCGCACAGGACTTTGCTTTTCCCTCCCTAGAGTGCACACTTTCCTGTATCCTTCGGTTTGCTCCTGCTGACCTCGCAGTCTGGAAAAATCTGCTTTGGGTCTCCGTCGTTAATCCCAATGTCACCTCTGCAGCACCTCATTCCTCTCTGCACCTGGCAGAGGGCATCTGGGGTGGGGGGGCACTGGCCGCATCGCTAACTCTTGGTCTCGGCGGTGCAGCGGAGCACCTGAGAGGAGGGGTGGGGGTGGGGTCCTGCCTGCCGCTGGAAGGGTCTGGGGACCCTCAAGACACCAGGAGGTTAGGAAGAGAGAAAAGGGACAAGTAGAAGATGAAAAGAAGAAACTTGGCCATGTTGTTTCTTCCTTCTCCTCTTTTCTTATAGTCACCACGTACTGAGTCACAGGAGCTGCCCACCCCCCGCCCCGTGTGCACACAATCTTAGTTAGTCCACGTGACAACCTGCAGGCTCGCCACCCCCGGTTCTCAAATGTGGAACTCATGACAAGAGACAGGGTTGCATGGTTTGCCCCCGAATACCTAACTAGTCAGAGAAATAGCTAGACTTAAACCCAAGTCTTCTTACTGTATGTCCGGCACTATTGACAGAACTCGGCCACCCAGCCCCCCCACCGCCCCGCCCCCTCCTCCCCCAACCCCTCACTGTCGACAACAAATCATTTCTTCTTCCCTGGCCGCATGCTCATTATTTTGTACATGACATCTTCATTTGGCTTGGTGTATTGAATTGGTGACGATTAGGAATTTGCCAGGAATGTTTTCAGAGAAAAAACAAGATAGAAAAAAGAATGGGTTCTTTAATTGCTACTGGGGCACACAGCTGGGTAAACAGGGCTGATGTATTTTGCAAAAGGGAAAAAGCAGGATGGAAGTCTGGGGTAGAACTGGAACCCTTTCCCTGACCCCTGGACTATAGAACATTCCAGGCAGCATTTTCCTCAGAAGAGACTTGCTGTCAGAGTCAGAAACTTAGGTGTTTTTAGACCCTAAAATTATTTTAAATTATACCATCACTTAGGTCTCTCCTGGAAATTCCAAACACTTCAAAGTTTTTTTTCTTTCTTTTCCTATTTTTATTTATTTTTATTTTTTAAAGAAGTTTATTTTATTTTATTATTATTTTTTTAGAGAGAGAGAGAGTAAGCAGGGAGGGGCAGAGGGAGGAGGAGAAAGAAAATCCTAAGCAGACTCCACACTGAGCACAGAGCCCGAGGCAGGGCTCGATCTCACAACCCTGAGATCATGACCTGAGTCGAAATCAAGAGTCTGACACATAAATGACTGAGCCACCGATGCGCCCCTCTTTTCCTACTTTTTAATTGTATTTTTAAAATTGAGTTTTATATACCCTAGAATGCACAAGCACACTGATCTTTCTTTTAATATTTTATTTATTTATCTGAGAGAGAGAGAGCGAGCGCACAAACAGGGGGAGCAGCAGAGGAAGAGGGAGAAGCAAGCTCTCCGCTGAGCAGGGATCCCGATGCGGGGCTCGATCCTAGGACCCCAGGATCATGACCTGAGTGGAACAAAGCTGTTCAACCCATGGAGCCACCTAGGCGCCCCAGAGCATGCTGGTCTTCAATGTCCAGGCTGATGGGTTCTTACACATGCATCGCCAGCCCTCAGATCAAGATGTAAAACTCCATTTCCCCGAGAGGATCTCCCTGCCCCTTCCCAGTCAATACCACTACCCAGGGACAGCTATCATCCTGCATCTGTCACCCTCCCTCAGTTGTGCGTGTTCTTGAGTCACAGCTGTATTCTGTGTCTGGTTCTGCTCAGCGTTATGTGTTTGAAATTCCCCTGTGTTGTATGTGTCAGCCGTTTGTTTCTCTTTGTGCTGAGTTGTATTTTTTGGTATGAATGATACACAATCCGTCGATCTGTTCTTCGATACTTGGGTTGTTTCCAGTTTTGTACTACTATGGATAAATGTGATGTGAACATTCTTGCACCTGTCTTTGATAGATAGAGCCACTCACTTCTCTTGGGAGTTTAGCTACGTTGCCTGGTCATGGAGCTGACTCTCAAAGTTTTCAGGAAATGAATGAAGTAACTCTCGCCATAACCACATGAAGGAGACGGCCCTTGAGTAAACCTATAGAGCGGATAAAGATGTATTTATTGATCTCAAAGTGTTCAGTGTCCCTTCTGCCTTCAACGCCAAGACCTGTTTCGGATACCTAGTCAACTTGAGTGGGTTCACTGTCTTCCCATTATTGTGGACATTTATAAGGATAAACAAAGCCAGAGAGAATAACGCTGTGAATTCCCACGTGATACACTCAGTTTCAACACTGGTCAGTGCATTGCCAACCCTGCTTTGTCTATCCCCCTAACCATTTTTTCCTGGAATACTTTAAAGCAAATCCCGGACCTCTGAAGTTCAGCCGTGAATACTTGGGAATACACCTCCGACACATAATACCCTTTGTATTTAACATCACTATCACACCTAAGAAAAGTGACATGGATTTCTGCATATCTTCTGTGTTCGAATTTTCCCAACTGTCTCAAAACCGTTGGTGCGTCTGAATCAGGATCCAACGAAGTTCCACACATTGTATTTTGATACTTCTCTTAAGTCTCTTTCAATTGAGAACAATTCCTTCTCTCCCTTTCTTTACTCTTTTTTTAAAAATGTTATTTATTTGTCGAAGAAACCAGTTCATTTGATCTATAGAAAAGCCTCTTCCAGGTGTTTCTGATTAAGTCCTCATGGGTCATACACGAACCAAATGCCATATAACCTGGGAGTTAGAACTAGAAGCGTGATTAGACTCTGGTTGAATTTTTAAGTACTTTTAGAAATGTCGCATCATAGGTGGTCCTGTGTCCTCCCTATTGCATCACATCAGGAAGCACGTAGCATCTTGTCTCCTACTTTGAAAGATGCTAAGATTTACAGCATGGGTCCTTCCCCTTCCAAGGCTTTGCTTGCTTCCTGCTCTACGTTTGGCCTCCTCCAACGCCGGTCTATCGATCCCGCCAACCCACAGACACACACGGTAATAATCACCGTCCTACACTTTGTCCACCCCGCGGAGGCTTCAGTCCGTGGCTTCAGCGGCTCATCTCATGGCGCAGTCAGAGAGACTGAGACAATGTGCACCACTAACACCACTTCTCAGCCCAGTTTGTGCTGCGGAATCCTAGAACCGCCACGTGAGGAACGACCTTGAAAATCAGGCAGCTCAACTCTAGCAAAAACTCTCCGTAAGAGACTGCCGGCGATCGGCGTCTCAGTTCCCTAGTTTTCACCCCTTCTTACGAGATCACAGGTGGAAGCCTCATTGTCATCAAGGTGTTTTCCTAGTTGGTGCTAAATATGCTTTTTTAGATATTTTTACTCGGTGAGTTGTAAGCCTGGTCTTTGACATAAACCCACAGGTGTGGGACCAACGAAGGCGATGTATGATTAAACATGTTCGAGCATGTATGTTTCTACTCCCCTCGAACTTTTTTAGTTTTTTTTAGTTTTAATTGTGGTTAAAATAAAAATAAAATAAAATGTACCCTTTAAACCATTTTTAAGCGTACAGTTCAGTGGTGTTAACTACACTGTTGTAGAGCAGATCTCCAGAACTTTTTCATCTTGCAAAACGGAAACTCTATACCAATTGAATAACACCTCCACTCTCCCTTTCCCCTCCCCCAGCCCCTGGCAACTACCATTCTACTTTCTGTTTCTGTGACTGTGACTACTCTAGATATCTCAAGCAAGTGGAACCGTATAGTATTTGTCTTTTTGTGACTGGCTTATTTCGCTCAGCATAATGTCCTCAAGGTTCGTACATGTTGCAGCAGGTGACAGATTTTCCTTCTTTTTTAAGGCTGACTAATATTCTGTTGTTTGTATACATATATATACACCACATTTTCTTTATCCATTCATTTGGCAATGAACACTTGGGTTGCTTCCATATCTTGGCTAATTGTGAATACTACTGCACTAGACATAGGTGTGCAAATACCTCTTTGAGATCCTGTTTTAAATGCTTTTGGATAGATCCCTAGAAGTGGGATAACCGGATCGTACAGTAACGCTATTTTTAGTTTTTTTGAGGAAACTCCATACCATCTTGCACAGTGGCTGCACCATTTTACGTTGCCACCAGCAGTGCACAACAGTTCCAATTTCCCCACATCCCCGCCAGCACTTGTGTTTTGTACTTTGTGTTTTTTATCATTGCTCTTCTAATGAGTGTGACGTGATATCTCATTGTGGTTCTAACTTGCCTGTCTCTAATGGTTAGTGATGCTAAGCATCTTTCACGTGCTTGCTGGCCGTTTGTGTATCTTCTTTGAGAAATGTCTATTCAAGCCCTTTGCCCATTTTTTAATTGAGTTATTTCGTTTTTTGTTGTTGAGCCATAGGAGTTCTTTATATGTTCTGGATATTAATCCCCTTATCAGATATAAAATTTGCTATCATTTCCCCTCATTCCACGGATTGCCTTTCACTCTGTTGATTGTTGCCGTCAATGTGCAGAAGTTTTAAAGTTTGATGTGGCCCCATTGGTCTATTTTTGCTTTTGTCGCCTGTTCTTTTGGTGCCATACCTGATAAATCATTGCCAAATTCAATGTCGTGAAGATTTTCCCCTGTGTTTAATTCTAGGAGTTTAGTGGTTTTAAGTCTTATGTTTAGGTCTTTAATCCATTTTGAGTAAATTTTTAAATATAGTGTAAAGTAAGGATCTAACTTCAATCTTTTACATGCGAATATCCCATTGTCCAAATAACACATTTGCTGAAGATGCTGTCCTTTCCCCATTGTGTAGTCTTGGTGCCCTATTGAAGAGCACTTGATCCTATAGACAAAGGCTGACGTCTGGGCTCTCTGTTCTGTCCCACCGGTCTAGGCGTCTTTCTTTATGCCAGCACCTGCTTAGATTACTGTAGCATTCTTACATGTTTGCATGCAGGAAGTGGGAGGCCTCCCACTTTGTTCTCGTTTTTCAAGATTTCGGGGGGGTGCAATTCAGGCAATTTGAGATTCCATATGAATTTTAGGATTTTTTTTCCCATTTCTTTTTTTTTTTTTAAGATTTTATTTATTTATTTATTTGACAGAGATAGAGACAGCCAGCGAGAGAGGGAACACAAGCAGGAGGAGTGGGAAAGGAAGAAGCAGGCCCACAGCAGAAGAGCCTGATGTGGGGCTCGATCCCATAACGCTGGGATCACGCCCTGAGCCGAAGGCAGACGCCCAACCGCTGTGCCACCCAGGCGCCCCTTTTTTCCCATTTCTGAAAAAAAAAAATGCCATTGGGATTTTACAAGGAAGTGTATCGAATCTGTAGATAGCTTTGGGTAGTATGGATATTTTAGCAATATTTAAATCCTCCAGTGGACAAACACATAATGTCTTTCCATTTATTTGTGTCTTTTTCAGTTTCTTTTCACAATGTTTTGTAGTGTTCAGTGTATAGGTCTACCACTTCCTTGGTTAAGTTTACTCCTAGGTATTTTTTTTATGCCATTGTAAATGGGACTGTTGTCTTAATTTCCTTCTTGGATCATCCATTGTTAGTGTATAGAAATGGAGAAAGGACAACAGATCTGTGTACGTATTCTCTAGGCGGGGATTTCAGAGACGTAAGGGACCAGTATTCTGGGCTACGTGAGGTTTCAAGTGATTGACAAAACACCTCCAGTCTGAGTGGCTTTAAGTCCTTTGCCTCGGGTGCTCCTTTAAAACCAACCCTGGCAGGGCTGCCTCTCAGTCAGTGAAGCGTCTGCCTTTGGCTCAGGTCATGATCTCAGGGTCCTGGGATCGAGTCCCCCGTTGGGCTCCCTGCTCGGCCTGCTTCTCCCTCTGCCTCTGCTCCTCCCCCAACTCGTGCTCTCTCTCTCTCTTTGTCAAATAAGCAAATAAAATATTTAAATAAATACATAAACAAAACCAACGCTGGCCGTTTACATGTGTGTGTTTGATGGGCCAGCTACTGCCATGAATGGGGACACTCTTCTTGGATCTGCTGAGGCAGAAGAACTTGGAGAAAGAATAATCACCCCTTTCCTTGTAGCCATGAGGGCGCTTTGGAGACCCCAGTCTCTGAGTTGAGAGCTGCTTTCCCTCTTACACTTGAATGAGAGGCAGTAGAAGGGAAAGAAGCCAGGACGGGGGGCGGAGGGGGGGGAGGAATGCCCCGATGAGTCTTAGAACAGTGTTCTGTGAACAAAATTCAGACATTCAGCAAGGACGGACCCCTGAATTGCAGCTACCAGCGATTAAGAGGACGAAGTGGGGTCCAGTTGCAAGTGTGAGCTGTGTTGTGGTTCCTTAAGTGAGAAGCTGACTAGGGATGAAAGAAGGGAGAGAAGCTTCCTGAGTGAGAATAAGAGTGAGTATGGCATCTACCAAGTAGACACTCTAGAATGTTGAGGAAAGAGGACATGCCCACACTGGGATCTGAGGTAGGCACAAGCACCATGAAGGGGGGAGGAGGGAGGCTAAGGGCAGTGCACGGTGTTAATGACTTAGGAATTCCTCCTCGGTATTTACAGTGTCTCCTGAGTCATGATCCCCGAGCAAACAGTCACCTTCCTTAGCTCATCAACTGTACTATAACAGTCCCTAAAGTGCGTTCTTACCAGCCCACTTCCTTCTCATCCATCCCAGTTCCCATTCCGGTCCACCAGCCTTACGGTCACCATGACTTGGTGCAGGGGTGTGAGAGCAAATCACCAAGCGGAGACACAGACAGACCCGAGAGACAGAGCCAGACAGAGAATTCATGAAGCCTGAAACACAGCTGCAGAATTAAAACAAAGATGTCAAGGGAACAGAGTGTTCCAGCTGACTTAACTTCCTGTTGATAAGTCTCAGAAGAGGAGGGCTGAGGTCTGGAGTTAGGAGGGGACCGCTCTGCAGGCCTGGTCACCCAGGAGTTGGGTTCCCATCTGCAAGGCTCTTGACACTCACTTCCTGAGGCTGGCCGTGGTGAGGAGGCTTTCTTCAGCTACTGACGTGCCCAACCTCCAGAAAACAGGATGTTAGGTTTCAGATCTGATTAAGCCACAAGATGCAAATTCCTTCTCCACCCCACCCCCACCCTGCTCCCGATCACGGCCACCCACACCATTCCGACTGGGGCAGCAGAGATGCTTTCGGCCTCCTTCGTTCGTGGCCAGCTGGGCTGCATGAGACCAGATTGGGTGCCTAACCCATTTTCATCGGAGATGTCTGGTCATTTTCATTAGGAGTTCCTTACTACATCCTCGGGTGACCAGACTCATCCTCAAATGAGGAAAGAGATTGGTGAAGTGACTTCGCCCTTCAGGAAGCACACATGTGCTGGGGCCTGGGGTCCCCAGTTCTCGGCACGGCCCCTGTGCCCTCATTCCTTGCAGGTGTGTGGTTGTCCTGTCTCCCTCTCCCCACTCGCCCCATGTCTTTCTCTGTCGCTGCCTGAGAGTCCCATCATGTGCAAAAAGAAAAAAGAAAGACAAAAGAGAAGCAACTCTGCTCAAGGTCAATAATCACCTATTTTTCAGAAGCAAGTACTAAGTGCAAGCACTCCCAGAACAAAACTCTGGGAGCAGCTGGCCCCCTCAAAAGAGGCCAGGATGGATTTAAACGTAATGTCTACTCAAAGGGTTCGTGTATGCCCGGTGTGGCAGAAGCTTGTAAACCCGAGGGCTGTCCAAGCTGGCATCTGGCGAACCCTCCTGGCCCTCTCCACCACCCCTCAGCCTCCCGGAGCCCTTCGCTCACATGGTTCTTCCACTCAGAGCCCCCCCATTCCCATCCCCACTGAGCGTGCCTGGGCCAGCTTCCTCTTCCTCTTGCCCCCAGTCCTTCCTCGGGACCCCGGAAGCCAGTATTAACACTGCTTCGGGATATTTAGTATTTAGCTCAAATTATGATTCCAATGTTCAAGGGTCTACTGTTTACTGCCTTCTCAGATAAATGACACTCTTATAAGATCGGGACATGGTGAGGGCCTCACAGGGCTGAAGGGTATTGGGTCCATCAAGATGAAAAAAATCTTTGGGCACCTGGGTGGCTCAGTCGTTAAGCATCTGCCTTCATCTCAGGTCATGATCCCAGGGTCCTGGGATTGAGCCCCATACTGGGCTCCCTGCTCAGTGGGAAGCCTGCTTCTCCCTCTTCCACCCCCCCTGCTTGCGTTGCCTCTCTCTCTGTGTCAAATAAAATCTGGGAAAAAAAAAAAAGGTGAAGAAATCTTTAAAATTCTCAAATACAGGACACCTGGGATTTGTGAGTTTTGAGCCCCACGTTGGGTGTAGAGAACTTAAAAATAAAATCTTTTAAAAGAAAGGCTCAAGTACTATCACAGGTGGGGAAGCAGGAAAAGTGAATGAAGAGACACGAGTGCAGGAAATGTAATAATGACATACTCCAAAACTGTAAAATCACAGGAAACCCTTTGGCTCTTTGAGTTGTGAGGGGACCCGATGGGGTGAGGCAAGTAAACAAGTTGATTTAACAAGATGATAAGTGGTAACAGTCAGAAAAGAAGGTCAAATGCTTGACTCTTCCAGAAAAACCCCATAGTTCCTATGCATGAAATCTATGCACTGTTTAAATGAAGGTAACTTAAAACCAGTTTCCAAAAGGAAGAAACACTGCTCAAGTTAGTGAAATTTATTCAGAATGGAGTTATGAAACCCCTTCCTCCTCTCCCCCCCTTTTTTAGCATGTGCAAGCAAAAAAAATGCAGAATTGAATCTGAACTTAGAATACTCAAGAACTGTTGAAGAACGTACAAATGAGGAGAAATATGATAAAGTTGCATCTGTCCTCCAAGGTGAGGCTGCAGCCAAGCAGAGAACTTTATAAGAAGTAGGTGGGGATCATAAGAGGTTGGCTTGGAATTGAGAGGTGTACATGGATGGACGCACGTTGGGAAGGAACATGCCCCTGGCGATCGTCATTTCTTCATGACGCGGTACGGCTCCTGCTCCCATTACTGCTATGTCAAGAACCATCCAGCACTCACCACACTAACCATTCACTGGCCACTATTTTAAGCATTTCCCATGTATTAACTCACTTAATCCTTACCGCTCTATGTGGCAAGTTCCATTACTTTACAGATGGAGGAACAGAGGGGAGAAACGGTTAAGTAACTCGATCAAGGTCACAGTAGGCCCCAGGAAGTCTGGTTTCAATGCTGATCTTTATAAATCTCTGTGCTACCCTCTATGCTACTCCTCTTTACGTTCCTTCTACATTTTTAGGGGGGTGTTCAAGAAATGGATCACAGTGTGGATTATCTGCTTCTTTTGCGTGGGGCCAGTGCCCATTCATTCGTCCAACCCGTACTTACTCACCCAAGTTGAACCCGGCATCGATCACAGACTTTGACCAAGGCAGAATGGAATGTGCCTTCATTCAGCTTCAAGTTCTGTGAGAGGGTAAAGAAAGTAAACAGGCAATTAGAAAGCAACCCTTGCAAAGACAGGAAGGGTACAGGTAGGAGGTGTGAGTGGGAAGCATGTCTGCGTGGGCTGGGGTGGGGTGGGTGTCCTGGGAGTGGGGGAGGGGCGGCATGGTCAGGACCCTCTCCCTGGGGGAAGCCTAACCCAGAACTGAGGAATGGATGAGAGTTCGCTTTAGGCAAAGGAAGAAACTGTGTTTTGGGCAGAGAACAGACTCTTTCAGAGACCTGGAGTGAGCGGGACAGGAAAGGGTGCAGAGCCCCACGTTTGAGAGATTGCTGTCTGTACAGTGGGAACTGTGGGGGGAGGTGGTGGGTCAGGCTGAAGGCAAGCCCAACAATCAGGAGATACTCGGAGATGACCAGGACATCTTATCCAGACAGCAGTGGTTGGTGGAGGCCGGGGGACCGATGGCAGCATTTCTGAGTCGGAATGGCAGCACCAGGTCGGTAAAGATGAAGCACAATCAAGGATGACTCCCAGGTTTCTGTCCTAACAAATGGGTGAATAGGGCAGCCACCCCAAGAGGAAAAGAGATACTAACAGGTGGGGACACAGGTTTTTAGTAAATTTTTGCAAAGGTGCACTTTGCTGGGGTTGAAAAATGAGCATGTCATGTGCAGAAAACTTCCCACTTAGGAACTCCTGGGTGGCTCAGTGGGTGAAGCGTCTGCCTTCAGCTCAGGTCATGACCCCAGGGTCCTGGGATCGAGCCCCGCATCGGACTCCCCGCTCAGCTTGGTGCCTGCTTCTCCCTCTCCAGCTCCCCCCTGCTTTTGCTCCCTCTCTCTCTCTCTGACAAATAAATAAATAAAATCTTTTTTAAAAGGAAGGAAGGAAGGAAGGAAGGAAGGAAGGAAGGAAGGAAGGAAGGAAGGAAACTTCTCACTTCATTCTTCGCCTGTTGTCCATGTAAAGAAAGCAAAGGGCATGAGTGGAGGTGGGACTCGGGTACTATTCTTTCTCATAATCTGTTTCACTTTACTGTGTAGAAACATCACAGATATTTATTTTAAGGCCATGTGGGTAACCTCCGGCTTTGGACGAGCTCCTGCCCAATCCAAGACACTGATTCATATTAGTAAATGCCTTTACTGGCAAAACTGCCACAGCACTTAACATTACTAAAAATATCCTAAAAGAAATTGTGTTATGAAATTACTCTATGAAAATATACTTGAAAAAAAAAAGAAAATGTACTTTTAATTCTGTAAATATGATCCACTTTCTTTCTAGAAAAAAATCAGTTCTTTATCTTTTTAAGAATAAGGAAAGAGGGGTGTCTGGGTGGCTCAGTTGATTAAACGTCCAACTTTTGGTTTCTGCTCAGGTCATGATCTCAGGGTCGCGAGATCGAGCCCCACGTAGGGGCTCCACACTCAGCTCGGAGTCTGCTTGTCCCTCTCCCTCTGTTTTTCTCCCCAGCTTGTGTGCTCTCTCTCTCCCAATCTTAAAAAAAATCTTAAAAAAAAAAAAAAAAGAATAAAAAAAAATAGGGGTGCCCGGGTGACTCAGTTGGTTGAGGGTCCAACCGTTGGTTTTGGGTCAGGTCATGATCTCATGGGTTGTGGGACGGAGCCCTGGCGTCAGGCTCCATGCTCAGCATGAGTCTGCTTGAGATTCTTTCCTCCTCCCTCCTGCTCTGCTCTTCCCCCTGCTTGTGCTCACCCATTCTCGAAAATGACTAAATAAATGAAATCTTTGGGGAAAAGAAAAAGAATAAGGAAAAATAGAGGATAACCTACGACAGCTGCCTGAGATTCAGACAGGAATTAAGACACTTCAAATTCTGACAGGGATTACTCTAATTTTTTCAAACCAAATTTTTTTCTTCCCCAATAGGTATTAGGTGTCCCACTCTCTTTTCCAGCCCCATGTTCTCCCATCTCTGTTTATCTCTGTACGTGTGTGTATATTTCTCTCTCTGTCCTTCCAGGCCAGTCTCTTTCTCCACATCTCAGCTGAACATCCTTTTTGAGGAACGCTTCTTTGCCTGTGCCGGTATATCCGTCTGATTTGTCTTCTTGTAAGTTTGTATCTATCTGAATCATTTGGGTGCTTTCAGCTATAACCAAATACTGTGCTCAAATGTCTTAAACCACAAAGAAACGTATTGCTTCACATAAGAAGAAATCCAGGGGATCGTCCCTCTGCAATTGGCCAGTTCAGTGACTCAACAGTCATAGGGTTCCTGACTTGATGACTATTTACTGAAGACTATTGGTGCCTGGCCTTGATTTAGGTACATGGGATATACACGGACCAGAAAAGAAACAAAAATCTCTGTCTTCGTGGAGCTTGTATTCTTGGCTGTTCCCAGCTTTTCTCGTGGTGACAAAATGGTTGCTGCAGTTCCGGGCATAGCATTAGATGAGAAAACACCCTATATTTACAGGGCATCTCTTCCTATGTGTTTCTGTATCAGGAAACATACAGATTTCCCCTTTTATCCCATTGACCAAAATCTCATTATTTCTCTCTAAACCAATTTCTGGCGAGAGGAATGTTATTTCCACAATTGGCTTAGACTACTCAGGATTTATCTCTTTACTGAAGCTTTAAAAAAGGGGCACCTTGGGTGGCTTAGTCAGTTAAGTGTCTGCCTTTGGCTCAGGTCATGATCCTGGGGTCTTGGGATCAAGCCCCGCCCCAGGCGGTTCTGGGATCAAGCCCCCCACCCCCCCTTTCTTTCTCCCTCTCTCAAATAAATAAAATCTTCAAAAATTTTTTTAATTAAAAAAAAAAAAAGAACACCAATGCCAGGTGCCACTCCCTGTTGACCAGGCATAGATATTTTTTTTTTTCAAATATTTTTTCATTCTAATTTACAGCTAGAGATGAGGTTGGTGTTCAGGGGCTCTGCGTGATACAATAAGGTTGAGAAGGTTTGAGTTTCCTTGTAGGGCTGCATAATTTCCTTCCTAAACATGGCATCTGCCTCAGAAGAAGAAGGCCACAATCCGTTGGGGCCTGCAGACTACCCCCTTGGGGTTTTTGTCAACACGGTTCCTTGGCATCGGTAATCAGACCAGTGTCCTGGCTGGGCTTCCCCCTGCCCCACCCTGGGAGATCCCTGATGGGCCCTTCTCTCGGCTTTGGCTTCGGACATCCAGCCCCTTCTTCAGTGCCCTGGAAGTGAACACAGTCTGTTGTCAGTATCTACAGCCTTTCTCAGTCCAGTTTGGCTCTTCGATTTCTTCTTCTTTTTTTAAATTAAATCTCTCCTCCAAAATCATTAAGATACATATGTTTGCTGCAACCACACAAAGATATTTGTACAAAGAAAGACTTGAATAATCTTCCCCTTCCTGTCTCCATCCCCTGTCATGCCAGAAGACTAGGTGCTCTCTGCCCGTTGCCTCTCTCCCACACCGGGGACACCGGGCCCCTGGCCACCCTGGGGGTGTCTGGGGAGGGGAGGAACAGACTTGGAGGGACTGGGCAGAGAATCTGCTGAGATCAGACAAATGGGACAGTTCAATTCTTCCCCCACCACCTTTTCCCTTCATGTTTCAGTTTGAAATAATTTTAAACATTGAGAAAAGCTATAAGGTTAATACAAAGAACTCCCACATATCCTTCACCCAGGATTCCTTACAGTTTTGCCAATTATCCTAATAATTTCTCTTTCCTTCAGTTCTATTGAGGTATAATTGACTAATAACTCTGTAAGATACTTAGAGTGTATGTTGCCGTGATTTGATACAGACTCTTTAATAGGGTTTATAGTCTTTATTAGACTCTATAGTCAAAGGAGCCAACCCAGAACCACACATTGAACCAGTGGTCATGTCACTTTCATCTCCTTCAGTCTAGGATCCTTCCTCGCCCTTCCTTTGACTGTGCTTGAAGGTGATAGACCAGTCACTTTGAGGAATATCTTCCTATTAGTTTCTCCAATGTATCCTCATGATTAAATTCAGTTTATGCACTTTGGGCAAGAATATTCCAGAAGTGATGTTATGTTCTTGTATCCCGTTGGGCAGCGTGTGATATCAGTTTGTCCCACCGTTGGTCATATTGACTTTGATCACTTGATTAATAAGACGTCTGTTAGGTTTGTTCTCTGTAAAGGTACTTTTCCCCCTTTGTAATTAGTGAGTGCCTTATAAGGGAAATATTTTTAAATTATGTAAAATCCCATTCCTCATCTCATTTTTACCCACTGGATTTAACATCCAATAGTATTTCTTACCTGAAATTATAACTATGGTCATTGTCATATGGCAGTTTTCCTCTAAACTTTGTTTTACATTTGTTTTTAGTATTGTGCTGTAAGAGTTTCTCTTCTCTTACTTGCTCACCTGTTTTTATCTGTTTGGCCTCATGAACTTCTATTTTATTTCACGGGTTTTACCTCATTGCTATCATTATTTCTTTTGATCCTTATATTATCCCCAAATTATCCCAATATCGCCGGTGGGAATTCCTGCAAACAGACTTCTGTGTCCTTTTAACACTCCTCTGTCATTCATTGAGAACTTCCATATTTTCTGTCAAAACAAGATGTGCCAGGCTTATCTTGTTTTTTATCTGCCCCAGCCCTGTAATCAGCCGTTTTCTCCCACCAGCCCTGGTTCCTTTAGTGGAGAACGGTATTTAGAAACCAAGATCTGGGCTCCGTGTGCACTGATTGCTACTGGGGTGTCACTGCTCCTAGGCTCTCTCGGTGGCTCAAACTAAGAAATGTATGTATGTATGTATATACGTTGATATCTACAGCTATCTATAGCCGGCAGACCATGACTTCACTCCACTACCTCCCATTCCCATCCAGCACCAGAATTCATTCTAGTCCAGTCTGGTTCATTCTAGTCCCCCTACCCCAGCCCTACATGTTTGTACCTCCCTTCCCCAGAAACCTGGCTCCCACAGGCCTCAGTATATCAACTTATTTGGTCGATTTCCCTATGTAGCCAATCTCCTGATCCCCGAAGGGCCAGTCAAAAGCCTTCCTCACGAGGTCTCCAATCCCCGCTGACTGTCCTCTGCACACTTACACGTCTTCCCTGTGGCTCCACTGCTACCCTGCTGCCTTCCTCCTCAATGTTCCTTCCACACATTAAAAACAGCTACCATCTTCCATCTTCTGCCATCTGGGAAACCATCTGTTGCCACTCCTAAACACAGAAAAACCCTAAGCCTCTATGCTTTCTTTGCAGTGTTTTCAACTCTGTTCCTCAATGATATAGTCACTTATGGCAGAATTAGTTGTTTTGTTTTTGCCACATTTCAAGAATTTAGGGCTGAAGTATGTGTATGTGTGTGTGCGTGTGTGTGTGTGTTTTAAGTTAATATTTGCAATCATGAAAGAATATTTGTTTCTTGCTCTTAATTTTAGAAGTGGACGATCAACAGCACAGTCTGGCCACTTACTACGAGCTGATTGATTGAGCTCTTGACAATTCTGCTCAAATACTAATTAAGTTACTGCTTAACTTATCATGGCCTTCAATGATCTTTTCTCCCAGTGGGTCTTTTCTCCCATTGGAGACCCATCTGTGGAAAAGGCTTTGCCTTTGATTTAATGACAAAGATTCTACTAATCTGCTCCACTCAGTCAGCTATGTACTCATTCATTCACCAAATAGCCATGGAAGACCTGCCATGTGCCCATGGCTGCCCGTGGTAACATGGGCTCCACGACACACAGACTCCCCTGCCCTGGCTACATCTCTAGTGTTCCTTGTTCTTCGTTCTGCGCTGGCCTCTATTTACTGCTTGGCTGGTCAGCCTGCAAGAGTGTGTGGAGGGGGCGTGGGAGAAAGCAAAGGAAGTGGGTCCTGGTGAGACAACCAGCCCCCCAGAGAGGGAGGGGAACCACCCCTCACAGCCACTTTCCCTTCCCCTTAGGCTGTCAGAGCAACAAGTCACAATCCCAGGTGACCCAGCAAAAAATAGAGTGTTTACCAGCTGGGTTATCTCCACTCTGGCTTCTGGGGATCTTCTGGAGGGTCTGGAGGGAAAAAGAAGGGGAGCCCACCCCCCCACACTTGCTCATGGCTGCTGAAACTGAGCTCTGGGCTGTCCCACCCCTCCACCCCTCTCTCTCTATTTTCCATTCCTTCCTCCAGCAGAGGCCTCTCTCTAGGGACCAAAGAGCTCTGGAATAGCTTTCCACTCTGCAGGTCTTAAGACCCCAGAGCATGACAGACGCCGGGCTTGTTTGCACTGTGGGTCACGAGTTCCCGCTGGGCAAGGGAAGGTCTGACCAGGGCGTGGGGTGCAGCTGCAAGGTACTTGGGGCGGCTGTGATGCTATCTGGGCCTAACGGTTTCCTTTGGGTAGGCACTTCCGCCCTCCTGTTTGTGAAGCCAGAAACCTATGCTGGGGCAGCCCCATTCTGAGCCGAAAAGAAGACTAGACGGAGGCAGAAAGAAAAAGGCGCCACCAGTCAGGGTTCGAAGACATGGTAGGAGATGGTGTTCCTAGCACCCGCTCAGTCCTGCACCTTTAAAAGGAAGAAAGGAAAACAGTCACAAGCACAAGTATGCATTGTAAGGTACCAGGAAATTTCCTTTCCTGCTGCCAACTCTGTCCTAGAGCCCTCACCTCTGTGTGGCTGAAATGGGAGGGGACTGGCCCTTAATTCCTGGGGGAAGGGGGCCCTTTCATGGGGCCCCAGGATGCCCTGTTCTAAATAAAAGAAATATCTGGTCCCTATACATTTGAGCTTGTACACAAAGCTAAGCATTATAAAAATAGCTACTGTTCTCAGAGTGCCAACTAAACTGTATACGTGAGGAAGCTGAGGATCAGAGAGGTTAAGTGATTTGTGAGAGGAAAGCCAGCTAGGAAGTAGCAGAGCTGGAATCCAACGCTCAATCTGTTTCTGAAATCGAGGCCTTGCTCCTATGTTCAGAACTGGAAAACACTTCGGCATTTGGGCTGTCAGTGTTTTAGAAAGTCAGGCTTTAGAAGGTTCTATGATAGGAAGAAGGTCATGTTTCTAAGACTGGTACGCAAAGCAGCAATCTAAGCGCCTGAAAGACCAAGGGTGGTTATTGGGAAGAAGAGCTGAATCAGAGCTCTTCTTCCCAGTGTGAGCAAACTTTCCACTTGTTTGCTTTACGGGATCCTCCGTATATTTCCCTTCACAGGGCTCACCATTGCCCACCCAGCTGTTGCCCTCTGACACTGCTCGCCCTCCCAGTCCGGGGTGAACTTGGGTGAGGCCTTGGGGATGGGGGCGGGGCGGGCGAAAGCCGTGGGACATGGAGGCATCCCTCCCCGCCAGCCAATCCCCTTCCATTCACAATCCTTGCACGTATCTCCCCTCTTCTGTCTGTCCTGGGGGGAGAGATCCAGAAGGGGCACCTAGGGCTGGTGGCCAGTACGCGCAAGCTGGTAACCGGAGAAGATTCCAGGTCCCATGTCCCTCCCACGCAGCCTGCCGGAGGGCTGGGACAGCCCTGGGGGAGGGCTGCTATGCTGGGTCTTATGGGAATCGGATGTTCAGGATCCTGCCCTTTCCTCTATTTAATAGGAACGGCGAAAAGGCCCTTTAGCAAGCAGCCTGCGGGAGCTGAAATTCCCACAGAATCCAATGCATCAATCACATCAGGGGAAGAGAACAAGATTCAGTGCTACAGGGAACTTGAAAATCCTTGCTTGGATTCCTTTGGTCCCCCGCCCCGTACACAGATGAGAGATGGATAGATTGATAGGGGTTTCCTGCAAACGTGCCACTGCACGTGGAAAGAACAAGAGATGAGACAGGGGAAAGGTGGTCCTGTCGGTTCCACGCTGAGCGCGGAGGGCTAAGTTGGAACAGCTCGCGTCCTGGGGCCGGGAGAGAACACAGCCGCATCGAAGGTCCTCTCACTCCCACGCAAGAATGCCAGGAAACCCAGGTATGACATGAATGCCATCATTTTTTTTTTTTTAAGGAGAAAAGAAAGCAAGAAGGATGCACGTAAAGGAAGGAAACAGAAAATTGGGGAGATAAAAAGAATAAAAGAACAGCTTTAACTTTTTAAGGCACGAAAAAGGCATTTTCTAGGAGCGCCAGGTTGAGAAGGGCGGGGACCCGGGGCCAAGACCGGGGTCCGGCGGAAAGTTCGCGAGGAAGAGGGGCCAGACGGCTGTCCCATCCCCATGTTTGGGCAGATTAATGGAGTCGTGACTCCCTCGCTCGAGTCCTGCCCTGGGAGGGGACAGTATCTGTTTAGATTTGTGTCTAAATTTAAACCCTGATCGCCGGCCGCCCTCCCCCGCTCCCCACCCCTTCCCCCTCCCCCGGCCTCCCCCTTCCTCGTGCGCTCGCGCAGGGCCGGGCCGCCCGCAGTCCCGAGCGAGGCCGCCGGCGCGCCGCCGCCGCCCCCCTGCCCTGCGCGCCGCAGCCCCGGCCCGGCGGGCGCGGGGAGCCGAGCGGACAGCGAGCGCGGCCGCCGCGGAGCCGGCACCTGGACGCCATGGAGGTAACGCGCCTGCGGGCGGCGGGGCGCACGCAGCTGCGGGGCTCGGGGCGGGAGCGCGGGGCTCCGGCCGCCGGGGGAGGGGGTGGGAGATGCGCCCGGGACACCTCGCGGGCGGGCCGGGCGGCGGGAGGACCCCCGACGGAGGGCGCAGGGGCCCGGGGGCCTCCGGGGGCCCCGGTGTGGGGTCAGGGATCCCCGCGCTTCAGAATTAAGAAGTGAGGTGCGGCCGCGTTCGTAAAGGGGCAAACATGTGGGCACAAAATCGCGCCGGAGCGGCAGCCCCCGAATTTGGAGAGATGGGTACTGAAAGAGAAAGAGCAGGCGACGTGAGGCGCCTCTGTGCCAGGCTGGGCGCTTCCCTTTTCGGCTGAAGATTGACCTTTAGGGGAGGCCTCTTGCTTCCAAGTCCCTCTGTGGCCGTCACATCTCCTTTCAGAACTTTCTGAAAAGCTCCCCTCGTGGGCAGACGGCATGTTTCTGATCAAACTTGAGACTCCACGTATGTCCCTGGCTTCTGAGACTGGCTGTGTCAGGGGGTGCTGGCCGCATCTGTGGGGTGCTCCAGGGTGAGGCCCACGGCTCCTCTGCGTGGCTCTTTCCTGGTGCTGTTCCCACCTCCGTGGGGTGCAGGCGCCACCCTCCCGGGGAGAGGGCCCGGTGCATTCCCCTGTCCTGCCCTTCTCCACGTTTCGAGGCTTCTATAGATTTCCCCCTTGAAATAGAGACCTGACATTTAGCCCTCAGCCAATCTTCACGGGGCAGGGCCTTTGAAAAAGCTGAAAGGAGAAGGTGCCAGTGCTCTGTAGCTTCCAGGGTAATTCCCAACCACAAGCATAAGGGAGACTGTTTCTCCTGAGGCTGTAGCCAGCCGCAGTCAAGACTCACAGGGTCCCTCCCTTCCCAGCCCCAGGCTCTGCTTGGGAGCCCTGGCTGGCTCTCCGGAGCTAGACCCCTGCTGGGCCTGGGCAGCCCCTGTGACTTCTCCCCTGAGCACTAGGTCTGTCCTGAGCAAGCATCCTGCGTTCAAGCCTCCAGCTCGACTGGTTGTCTTCAAGGAACAGGGAGCATCTTCAGGCAGACTTTAGAGTGTGGGATCCACCCTGCGGAGAAACACTGGCAAGTCAGGGGCAAAGGGCTGGGGAAGGGTGGTGGGGACCACACAGCTGAGCTCAGCAGGTGGTGTCAGAGCTCAAGGCATCAGGACTCTCTCTGACCGGCTACAGCTTCAGGCCAGAGGAGGGCGATGGCCGAGGGGGGCGCCCAGTTTGTGGAGGGGGTGAAGGAAGACTCCTACAAAAGTTGCTGGAGAAGTGGCTTCCCTCCTCTGGGAGAGTACAGGGGCCTCAGGCCCTAGGCTAGGGGTTCGATATGAATTAGGACCCGTCTAATCTCTTGCAGAAACGGATTGCGGATAAGAGCAAAGCAAGCCTTAGGCTTAAAAGCATGTTGCTGCTTGGGGGTCAAATGCGTGTGTGAATTTTGTTCTAGGAAGACACAGAGGGACTCCTTCCACAGAGCCACTGTCTTCTCCCTCAGCTGAGGAAGGAACGGTGTGTGGTAGAGACCCTGAAATTGTCACCTGAGCAACTTCCTGTGTGGCTTGGGGCTGGGAAAAGACAAGGCCCTCCGGTCTATAAAGGGAGACGTGTGGTAACTGCTGGGGGATTTTACCAGGATGGGGGCTGGGGGGGAATTGCTCAGCCAGCCAGGAAGCCTGTCAGTTTGCCCTGGGCCTGCCGCTGGGCACGGACTGCTGATTGGCAGTGACTGCTTTTGAAGTTTCTTTGTCAAAACGAATGAAGAAAGAAGTGCAGCTGCTAGCCCTGGAAAAGGAAGGAAAGAGGAAACCGAGAGGCTGGGGAAGTGACGATGCGTAGCCAGGAAGTAAACTTTTTATGGTGGGACATGATATGCTGGAGTGGGATTTGGGAACTCCTGACAAATCTCAGAGTAAACCCCTCTTTTGAGTGATGGAACCCACTTTCGAGGTGTGAAGGCACCACCCTATTTAGGGAGAAACTGAGTTATATGACTGCTCAGTATTAGGAATTCGAGCCAGACCAACAAGGCTTACTCAATGTTCATTCTCTAGAACCCACTTACCTATTGGAAGTGTTTGGGAAATCTGTTATTTTTTTTTTTAAGTCACTGTTCCCAATATCAATCATTACTTCAGCCCTCATTAAGCCCTCTGGAATAAACAAGATAAAGATGTCTTCTAAAAGCTCACAGTGCAGCAGGGCAAATGAGACTTACTCAATCCCATCATGTATGTGTTTTCAAATGTGGAAATGGCAAATGGATGATACCGCAGATCATAAGTATTCTGGGGTTTTGAGGTGAGACCTGGCAGAAGCCTTGAAAGAAAGGTGGGTGGTGAGGAGGAGAAGGCATAGGAATGGGTACAGGGAGAACATGCCAGCTTTGTTCAGGAAAGTAGGCCAGTTGGCTGGAGAGGAAGGTAGGGAAGCAGCGAGAGAAAAAAATGAAAGTAATAAGATAAAAACCACAGGGCCTCCAAGTATAGTGGATGCTGGCCAAGTGGGTGAGTGGGAGCTGGAATCCAAGCCATCTGAAGGAAAGGGTTACTTTTTCTTCATACAAAGTCTTCTTGTCTAGCTGTGCCCCCAAATGGGTGCCTTTTTCTAATTCAGACAGAAGCCAGCTACAGGCCTCCAAGGCCAGATAGTGGATGACCCCGGGTTCTACTCCACGGACAGTAGGAAACTCTGCATGGCCTTTAGTAAGATGGCGGCCATGAGTGAGCAGGGGAACCAGGCTGAGAAGCTTCTCTGAGTGTCCACGCAGATTCCAACTTCAAGAGAGAGTAAGGATGGGAAAAATGGAAGAGTAAAGACCATGTGTCA
This sequence comes from Ursus maritimus, assembly GCF_017311325.1. Taxonomy (NCBI): domain Eukaryota; kingdom Metazoa; phylum Chordata; class Mammalia; order Carnivora; family Ursidae; genus Ursus; species Ursus maritimus. Next base: position 72,451,033 of record NW_024424452.1, read on the forward strand.
AAGGAGAAACCAGAAATGACATCCATGTTTGAGCTCACCAGGGTGCCCAGGAGGGTGGAGTTCCCCTGAGACACCAAGGAGAATACTGCAGCTTTTACGTAAGCCTCCAAGCCTTTTGTAAGCAGGATCTGCCCCGTTGGTCTTCCGGTCTCCAGAGATTATCACAGTGCCTAGAATTATAATCATCTCACTTCTCGAGAAAAGTTTGCTTGGTAAATGAATGAACAGAAACAGGGAACTCCTTGACATCTCAGTGCACAGCTCCAGTGCCTTGGCTTTGGGAAGCCTTCCCAGATGCCCTCAGACTCTGCAGCTCTCTCCCCCAGCACTTTGTGCAAGCTGGATCCCAGTACTAGGCCGCTGGCTCTGCCCAGCTGGCCCTCTCCCTAGAAGGCCCAATAGACACTCGTTAAATGCTTTCTGAATGAGTAAATAAATGATTGATGATGGCAGATTTTTCTTTAAAGCAAGGTTTAGGTATATTGGTTTTGAAATGCCCAGCACTCCATGAAAATACAGGCCTCTCAGGATGCAAATAGGACTCTTCTTTAGAAGAGCTAATGGGGGACACCACTGTGGATAGGAACCGGGGAGAGAGAAATATATAGTAAAGAAAGAGCTGGAGACTTAGGACATCCAAATGAAATGAATACTCTTAGTTGTTTAACTGTAAATTGCAGGCCCTACCAAATAGCCTGAGAGTGCTTGCAAAAAGTTTAATCTTCACAGACGAAATCCTTCGTTTGTTCAATGAATAGTAGGCACATGAAAATTAAACTTATCTCCCACAACCACGTGTCTACTATTTAGTTGAACATATGAAGGATTTCGTCTGTGAAGATTAAACTTTCTTGCCACTGAACAGATAATTAATTCCTAATTTAGATGGCGACAATTAATGAGCCCTCTTCTCTGAAGCTACATCAAGTCCTTTCCAGATATCATTTGTTCTTCATCCATTTATTCAGTATTATATTGAGCATTTATTACATACTGAACCTTGTGTTTGAAATGTTACGTAAAAACTACTGGGCTATCATGTCTTTTCCTCCTCGAAGACTATCATTATTACTGACGACGAGAGAGAAAGAGTGGGAGGGACAGAGTGTGTGTGTCCCCGTGTATATAATGTGTTCAGTACTTTTTCACAGATTTTTTTTTTATTTCATTACCTTTTTTTTACCACGATATCACCAACAGCCTCTCACTGAGCCATATGTTGGCTGCTAGCTTGAGCTTATGGGTCATAATTAGGGATTGCACAGCCTCTGGAAGCTGGGGTTTAGCTTGGAGGACTTGTGGGCTTGCCCACATATGCTCGCGTTCCTATGTGGCTCCGGGGTGCTCTGCGGGACCATCAAAGTACCACTGGCTTCCACGTAGCCAACACCTTTCATTCACTGGCCTGCAATGACAGGGGAAATGGGGGGGGGGGCAGTCCGACTGGAAGGGCCCAGGCCCCATCACAGGAGGGGTGAGTGTGCATTCCTGGGATGGAGTCAGGTTTCAGAGCCTGATCCGCAGCATGCCTCCTTGAGGCACAACGAGCCAGAGCGGGGTTCCGTGGGAAATCTGAATGCTGGCGGCTCAGCGGCCCAGTAATCTTATCAGGGCCACAGGGGAAAGCATTTGGGTTCCAGAAAATCTGAAGGCAGCCCTGCCTTCCTCTAGTAATAGCTTTACGTTTGCAGCCGGCTTGACCACCCTACTCGACTCACTAGAATCGAAACATTTCAGAGCTGTGGGTGGAAGGAAACCTTCTCTAGCTGCCCCCGCCGCGTTGGGAGGGAGAAAACAGAGCCGCCAAGGCTGCTGGGGGCCCTTGGAAAGCCAACGGCTTGCAGTGTCTCTCATCCGGGGAGCAGAGCAGCCTAAGCCTTAAGAAGGAAGATCATCAGTTTCATCACAAAAGCAGTATCCCTCAGGTTTGGCCTTCGGGGTGTGATGTAGACATTTTATCTGTCTGTGCAAAAGAGGATGCAAGGATCCCACTGACACAGGGCTGGGGCTTGGTGGCCGCCATCAACCTTACTGCTTCAGGACTCATGTCCTGAATGGATCTGCCCTCGTACCCTGGTCATTTGGGCAGTGAGCTCCCCATCTTCTTCCTTTCGGGCTTCCTGAATACCTGTCTTCTGGGAATTATGGAAAATGCCTAGCTCGTGAGGTCCCCCAGATCCTTTTCTGAGTGGAGAGGCTCCAGCCACTGCCATCCCAAGCCCCAGTAGCTCCCTGGGGAGGTGATGGGGACATGCACCACATGCAGGAGGCACTTCTGAGATGCCATCAGAGCCCATCCTTAATAGGTAATGTTGGAGCCCCCAGGCTGGAAGCACAGAGAAATTCCAAACATTGGAACTCGACAGGCTCTCCAACCTAGAAATCGAGCGTCTGCATTGTCAGATGTCCCCAGCCCTTTGTTTCGAAAGTGCTTCTGCCATATCAGGGCCACCCTCCTGGCCTCAGGGTAACAATCACAGCTCTTTCCCTGACTGGCTCTTCTATAATCGATCGCTAACAATTCACAAGACACCGCACCCTCGCTCTTTAATTAGATCCAACCAACAGGCATTGAGGCCATGCCCTGGGGACACAAAGATAAATGCCTCACTCTGCCCAGGCTTGAAGACCTCAGGCCTAGGAGCAGGGCAAGCACCTAACAGGTGAGGGCAGAACACAGGTCTGAGCTCGCAAGGACAGAGGAGAAGCGGTGTACCCAGCCCAAGGTTCAGGGGGACTTCCTGTTAGACGCAATTTCTAAGTTAGGTCTTGAGAGATGAGGAGGCGTTCTAGTGCAGAAAATTGGAAGGAGCATTCCAGTCAGAGGGGATGACAAGAGCAAAGCCTCTGGTGCTAAAAACAACAGGGTGTGCCTGGGGGAACCCCCCCGCAGTTCATTCCTGGAGGACAAAACAAGATAAAGGTATTTGAAGTTGGGGGGCTGGGTGGGGGATACAGAGAAAAATACAAGTTCCAGCTCCTGCCTCAAAGGAGTGCTCTTCTATTTGGGGAAACAAGATGTACACACATGACATGACATAAAAAAATACAAGATTAGTATCTTGATATGCTGTCAGGTATGTAGGAGTTCAAAGTCAGCTTCACTAACGGCAGCTAGAAAAAACTTGCTCCCTCGGCTGGGGATTCCCCCCCACCTCCAGTGTGGCAGCCCCCCGCCTGCCCTGGGGGTGCACGACCACGGGGATTTCAACCCTGTGATGAGGGGCTCTGCCTTGGACCTGCACCTACACACTCTGGCTGAGGAAATCCATCTGAAACATGCTCCAGGCCCCCAGGGAATGCCTTTGGTCAGGCTCACCAAAGCCACCCCGCTGGCCCTCTCCTCCATCAGAAAGAGGCCTCCGGGAATAACCACATTCCCGAAAAACCTCCTCATCCCATTCACACCTCTACCTGCAGCCCCAGCTCATTCCTCCCACCCTGGTCGCACATCCTGTGCACGGTCTGAAAAGGCAGCGTTTCTCCTCTTTGGCCCAAGACAGCGCAAGGACAAGCTGAGGTGGGCCGGGCAGCAGCCAACCACACGCACAGCCCAGGCTGGGCACCGCAGATCAGCACAGCAGAAACAGGAAGCTGGGCCTTGCGGCTGCTATTACACAAACCCAGCTCCCACACCAGAGGTCACCGAGCATTTACATGTCACCATATGCCACAGAGGGCTGCAGGCCTCCTTGGGGCCTCCCCTCCAGACCCCCACCCGCAATAGTCCATGCCAAGCACATGAGCTAAAGGGACAGCTCTCCCACCCTGACGGGGCCACCCACCCCCACCTCACCCCACCTCTGAAATACATCCCCAGGCTTCAGGTCCCTGGCTCATCTGGCTTTTGAGGTGCGTTTTGATGGAAGCTGGGAACTCATTTCTGAGCATTTCAGTGTGGGAAGAAACCCAAGGCTTGTCTTCAGGGTAGTGACTACCACTTGTTGAATGCCTACTAAATACAGATATTTTGCAAAAGTTTATCTTTTTTCGTCCTCATAAAGTCCTGTTACCTCTGTTTTCTAGATAAGGATGCTGGGGCTTCAGTATGATTAAATTATGTGCCCAAGGTCTAGAGAGTGACTACCGGAAGAGCCAACCTTGGAACCCACCGTGTTGGGTGGGATCCCATGGCCCCATTCTTTCTCCTGCGCTGGAAAAGCTCTGGCCGCCCCTCTAAGTGTCTGTGTGCTCACAGGGAGACCACAGGCCCCTGGGCCCGGCCGGTCCTCCTCCAGCCCAGGGCCAGCCCTCAGGGGAGGCCAGGCGGCTCAAGGCACGGGGGTGTTAAGGTGCGGCAGAGATTCACTCTGAGCCCTCACGACCTATCTGAAAGGTTTCGGCTGTGTCTCTGGGTGAAACTAGTGCAAACATCTATGGCCAAAAAGGAAGTTTAAATAAAAATGCAATTTGAGGGGCGCCTGGGTGGCACAGCGGTTAAGCGTCTGCCTTCGGCTCAGGGCGTGATCCCGGCGTTATGGGATCGAGCCCCACATCAGGCTCCTCCGCTAGGAGCCTGCTTCCTCCTCTCCCACTCCCCCTGCTTGTGTTCCCTCTCTCGCTGGCTGTCTCTCTCTCTGTCGAATAAATAAATAAAATCTTTAAAAAAAATAAAAAAAATTAAAAAAAAATGCAATTTGAAGGCTTCGAGTTTTGAGAGCAAGAAGGAATGTTAACAATTTCTCCAGTTCCCTTCGTTTTAAAGATGAGGAAACGACACAGAAATGCTTTACCGATGGTCACGCTTTAAATCAGTCAGTGGCGAACTCAGACCTAAGATGAAGGCCTCCCGGCCCTCCACACAGGAACTTTCCCTGTACATGGCGCTGTAGACCCATGTGTGGAAGTGAGCTCATCGCTACTGCCTCACTGCCCCATTTCTGTGTAGCGTCTCCTTGAGGCTCTCCCAAGTCCACACTGGTGGTGTTCCGTTTTCTAGGCTTTAGCTAGCAAGCACCGTTATCTCGGGGGATGACACAGGCAGGGACAGGAATGGCTTTTATTGTCATTCTTCTAGCTGGTGAGGGCAGGAGATCCAGAGCTAAGGCTGGGAGGCCCAACCCCCCAGGTACAGCGCTGTACCTTGTTCCTACGAGCCTTCCTGGAGGGGTCTCCCTGGGAGAGCCCCTCACCCCTGTTTCCCAGTCATGCCTGAATACCCTCCGGAGAACCTGAACTGAAGTCCTCGACAGGAGAAAAACAAGGTTGGTTCCAAGCCCTTGTGTTTTCTAGGGGACGTGACTGGGAGACGCAGAGAGACGGGCTGTCCCAGGCTACAGCAGAATGCCAGAGGGCTGCCCACGTGGAGAACTAGAACCAGTGGAGTGGGCAGGTAGACGAGTTTGCTAGAACTGCCATCACATGGCTACAAGCTAGGTGGCTTAAAACCACAGAAATTTATCCTCTTGGTGCTGGAGGCCAGATATCCGAAATCAAGGTGTCCCAGGGCCGCATTCCCCACCGAGGCTCTAGGGGAGAAATTGTTCCACGCCTCTTCTAGCTCCTGGCGTTTGCCGGCTTCCTTGGCCTCTGGCCGCTGTGATCTCTGCCTCACGCTCACTTCACCTTCTTCTCTGTGTGTCTCTCATAAGGACATGGGTCATTGGATTTAGGACCCACACTGATAACCCAGCATGATTTCCACATCTCCAATCTATAACCCTTTTACTAAACAAGGTAACATTCACAGGTTCCAGAGAGTAGGGTGTGATCATATCTTCTTAAGGGGCCACCATTTAGCCCACGATAGCAGGCAACTTGCTGTCCATTATAGGGGCAGGGGACTTGGGGATTTGGCAGGGTGAATCCTTGGTGTCTTTGGTTAGTACGGACCATATTGTGACACCACCATCCTGGCACTGCCCTAGAGTGAATTACGAATGAATATTCATTGAGGTCTGTTGTGTGTCTTACTTCCTGCCTCTTGGGCTGCCTATAACATCCATAACGGGGTGGGTCACAAACACAGTTCTTTCGGGTCAGAGCCACAGTTGGGAGAGGAGATTTGCAGGGTGCTATGGAGCATTTCCATGGGGCTATAAGGATTATCTCCCCCTGGTCTGGTCTTTTCCCAATGAGATAAATGTGGTGTTAGCAGGCTGGGAAGAGCTACTTAAGATTATCCAGGATCATCCCTCCAGAAAGGATTGTGCGTAGCAAGATGGTAAAATTGCATTTTGTGTGATCTCATTGGATAATCTGCTATCAAACACCTTATTCTTGCTTCATCCCTTTATTCGTGTGGTTAAAGACATGTTTTCAGCATCTATGGGAGTTAGTCAGACACAGTACCTGCTCTGAGATCCATACGGGCTAAAGGTGGAGAGTGGGCAGACATGGAAGGAATGATACCAAACAATGCGATGGCCAACAGTTTGGGGGCACACGTGATGACTGGTAACTCTGAGGGTTAGGACAGGCTAGCGTGTGGCTGAAAACAACACAGGTTCATTTCTCTCGTGCTACGTGTCCGTCAAGAGAGGGGCTGGGGGCTCTGCTCCATGTCGTTGTCGTCCTCCCTCCGGGACCCACGTTGACAGAGTATATGCAACATTGTCAGTTGTCATGGCAGAGGGAAGGAAAGTTCTAGAGGCTCTGCACCGGCCGTGGCTCTGGCCTGGAAGGATCAGAAATAGCCCACAGCTACACTCAACCACAGGAAAAAGGAAGAGCCATCCCCCCATGTGCCCTAAATGATGAGAGCCGAAAGTGTTTCACGAACATCATCGGTGTCCTGGCGGAGTCTTACTAGACTTCCAGAGGAGCTGATCATTGAACTGGGTCTGGAAGTAAGACTGTGTCTTTCAGGCTGACAAAGGTGTGAAGGCTGAGGAAGAAAACTTGTATCTGTGCCCCTCACGCTCATTCACTGGAGACTTACACAACTCTCGTGGTTGGAGATATTCTTCCTGATTAAAACGAAAGCTGCTTCGCAAGCACCAAGAATGTTCTCAGTGATTTTAATTCTTCTTCGTGCTTTGGGGCATGTTTGGAGGGGCAGGTAGGTTTGAAGGGAAAGTCATGGGGTGAACATACACCCCATTTCTATGGGAAGATAGACCAGTGAAATAGAAACATTAGGTGCAACTGTTAACAGTGTTTCTCGAAGAATATGTAAGTAGAGTAAAATGTTTCTCAAACATCTTAGCCCTGGAACAGCCAACTCCACAGACCATGCCATCAAGGGCTTATAACCACCCATTTTGATTTCGAGGTGTTCCCCCCATAGTGAACAGGGAATCTATGCTTTTTTTCCTGCATGCAGTTACAAAACAGAATTACAATTTTTGTATAAGCCTTGTACATAAGCCCTGCCCTCTGTGCTTAAGGAAAGGGTTAGTGAGAGCCCGCCAATAACATTGGAATTAGGCGGTGGATTTTGAAGGGAATAGTGACAACAGGCTGCCCTCTGCCCTCTCTGTCCCCTCAGGTTTTCCTTCTCTGATTATTGCATCTGGAACAGGCCAACAGGGTTGCTGCATGGACAAAGAAACCATGATACCTGAATTCAGGTCCAGAGTCAGTAACTACTTTAGGGCCCTGGTTTGTGTCTCCATCTGTAAAATGGGTACCCGCTTTACTTGCCTTCTAGGGCTGATTTGAGAAGGAAGTAGGCTCATGTGTGATTTAAAAAAATTATGAAACTGCCTTGGAATATTAAACTGTCCCATGGATATAAAAATCATGGTGGTATGATTATGAATATTTATTGAGTGGATATTGTGGAAAATCATAACATCCCTGAATGTGTCTTCTGTAAGAAGGTTCTGGTGTTCTCTTTGCCTCGTGGAAGGTGGCAGAGGGAGTGCAAAAAAGGTGACATTGGTGAATATGAGCGGAGCTAAGGCTTCCACTGTAGGTCAGAAGATGCACAGAAGAGACACTGGTCTGTGTAATGGTAAGAAGGAAAATACGATTTTACCGCGCGTTCTTTTTAAAGCATTCTCCCATAGCTCTTGAACTAAATGATAAGTTCTTAAAATCCCCATCATTGGCACTAGTTATCCTACAATGAGCATAGTAGGTATTCAACACACCCTTTTGAATGAAGGCCAGAATGCAGGCTTTGCCCTGCTCCCTGGAGAGGCAGGTGAGATAAGGGTTAAGAGCACAGACACAGCTGGCTTTGAATCCTGATTTCTCCATTTACTACTAGCTTGTGGCCTCTCTATGCCTTGGTTTTCCCATCTGTAAAATGGAAATAGGAATAGTACCTACAGGATCGGGTTGTTCTGAGGATTAAATGAGTTCATATTTGTGTAAAGTGCTTAGACCAATGCCTGGCACGTATTAGGTGTGACATAATTGTTTGCTAGAATAAATTAAGTCAATTTTTATAGCCATTTAAAAGAGGACAGCCTCTCTTGCTTTTCGTGCAGCTTGGACTGCGACCCAAGATGGACAGGAGGACATCTGAAGTTCTCCTCCAGGAGAGTGTGTGACTCCCTGGGGCGGGGGGTATGCACACTGCGTGCAGACCTCTGCTGGTAAAGGCCTCCGGGCTTCCGTAGGAGGCCGGTAGGAGTCTGGTCCTTAGGGCAGTGCTCGAACAGTAAGTCCAGACCAGAAACTGGGACATGGAGGAGACTCAGGCATGGAGCAGCACATCCAAGCTCCGGGCTCCCACAGCTGCCAAAGCCTGCGAGAGGAAAGGAGTATCATTGGCTCAATAAATGCATTTCAAAGAAAGGGAGGGGAAGAGAGGAGACAGCAAGTGTATTTTGTGGGTTCATCCTGATACAGCAGTGAGTGAAATGAGGAGGGAGGCAACGGGAAGGAGTCAGTCCCACCGACTGCACTCCTGCTTCCCTCCCTCCTCCCCCTCCCTCACCTTGGTGACCTCTTCCCTGACCCGTCCTCACCTTTCACACCTGCAGGGGTGGCCCCTGCTGGGGGGCTGACCAGCGTGGGATGTGGGATTCCGAAAGTGCTAGGACAGCCGCAGGGATTGGGGAGTTTGGAGCTGCCAGCGATCCTGAGCTGCTGGCTGGGCTGAAGGAGTTGAGTGCTTCCACATGCCAGCCAGGCTATTCTGATTTTTCAGACAGTTACTTACTTGTGTTAGGAAGGACTTTTTTGGCAAGATGAATTCAGAGCGGGGTGAGGTACCTTGCCTGAAGGGTAGTGAGCTACCCTTTGCATCTCGGGTTTTGCCTGAGGGGTGTCTCCAGGGACAGGCCACAGGGCTCTGTGCTTAGCCCTGGCTTGTGAAACATTTTTGTTAATGACTTGGATGAAAAATAGAAAGAATCCAGATGACCCACAGCCAGGATAGTTAATATGCTACATGACATATTCAAGTTCAAAATGATTTATATGGGGTGGGATGCTGGGCCAAAAACAACCTGATGAAATTAAACAGGGGCGAATGGAAAGTCCTCTGCTTAGCTTTAGGAAAGTGTCAGGCAGCGCCATAGGAGAGACCTGGCTTAGAAATACACATTCATTTGGTCAGTCGTTCCACATGTATTTATTGGGCCTGCTGTTAGAAGATGCCGTCCGGATTCTCGGAGGGAGTCAAATATAAAGACGGTACTCAGTAAGCTGAAGGTTTAGTAGTGGTGCTGGGAAGAGACGCGATGCATCTCAGGGCACAGGCTGTAATGGAAGCAGCAACACCACGGGGCTGGAGGACCTACTCACAGGAAGAGCATCCTCGATGGTGTCCTGGACAGGCTTCCTGGGAGCAGTGACCTCAGAGTGGGCACCGAACACTAGGAAGATTTCTTTAAACAGGCAGCAGGGGTGCCGGGGCACAGAAGAAACCTTGGGGAGAAGCTAATGCGATGGGGAGAAGGGAGGAAGGACGAGTATGGGCAATGAGGAGTACTTGCAGTGACCCAATTGGAGGGTCTCCTAAGGGAGTGGGTGTGCGTGCAAACGTGCATATATGTGTATGTGCACACAGCATGCGTGCAAATGTGCACACATGTGTACAACTACACGTAGGGGAATGTGTGTGCAAACGTGCATGCATGTGTGCATGCACACAGGGTGTGTGTGCAAATGTGTGTACATGCGTACGTGCACATAGGGGTGTGTGTGCAAACATGCATGCAAATGTGAGTACACATGTACGTGCACACGGGGATGGGGAGAAGTAGGGTGGACGCTGGCGCAAAGGCAGGATGAAACCAGCCTGTGCTCTTACTTGAAAGACAACGTTGGTAGTGTGGGCATTCTTCAGTGGGAAATGAAGGCCCTGGAGGAGAGGGGCTCCTGGGGTCAGGGGGCACTGGAAGGCCATTCATCTGGTCCCAGTGCTTGGGGGCTGGGGGGCAGATGCAGAGACTCTGGAGGCCGAGGTACCAGTCAAGGGGCTAAAGCACCAGTGAGAGATGGCCTGGAGATTGGAGAGGCAAAGAAGCTGTGGAGGAAACTGAGGCAGGGATCCCCAGCGTTGGGTATTTTGTTGGAGGCTGCCGTGGGGGCCATAGTGAGGGAGAAAGGCGTGCACAGTGCACAGTGACTGAACTTTCAGTCTGGGAGCAGGGATGAGAATGTTGCTGGTTTGGGTGGGGAGACTCTGCTTTGCACTTGCAGCACTGGCGGGACATCCCGGCCTGGAAAATTCAGACCCGGAGCTGGGGGGGGCTTTGGGCCAAGGCACAGTTCAGCGACCACCTGCACAGAAGTGGCCTCAGAAGCCGGGGAAGGGAGGGCCACTGCAAGGAGAGAGTCAGGCCAAGGACAAGGCCATGGACACCCCTCACGTGTGAGGGGCACCAGGAGACTAAGGACAGTGAAGGAGCATTTCGATTTATATGCAGAGGGTGGGGAGTTTGAACCCACCATTAACCTCATGCGAACTAACACTCAAGAAAAGAAAGGCTCCATCTCAGGCTTTCCCTCTGTACCCCACCAATATAGGACCTAGAATTTTCATCCTGCACGGGCAGCCTCCCTAGGTCTCTCCTAGGTGGGATCCCATCTTCCTTCCCCTGGCTGTCTCTCACACTCAAGGAGGGGAGGCCCTGGGGACTGGGACTGTAGTAGTTCTGATGGAGACAGTGGAGGGAGAGGGGACAGAATTCTTTATCCACTGGGCAAAGGCCTTTGAAGTGCTTTCAGTGGCAATCAGTCTACAGGCCCCACACCTAGATCATTTATAGACCTACAGTCACACACAGGGAAGGTCTGAATTAGGGGTGTTATTGTTATTATTTGTAAAACAATGCTAAAACCACAATCAACAAAAATCCTCTTAGAAAACCCTAGGACTTTGTGTTCAGAGTATTTGCGTTAGCTTTAAAGTGTCATTTTATTATTAAACTAATATTATACATCTTAAGGTATAATTGCAAAAATTCATCCTCCTAATGCAACTATTTTCTTTTTATTTTTCTTGCACTTTTCTGATCCTCAGTTTTAATTCTCTTTATCATTAAAAAAAAAAGGGAAAGACGATTCCACTTAATGCAACCACTTCCAACTTTGTGTGTCTTTATTACTTTCTGCCACATACACAGTTCTTACAAAATTGTAATCAGTGTATATGCAAGTCTATATCTTTTCTCTTAATATTATTTCCAAGATAGTATGCTTGTTTGACGTAGTCCTGTTTTCGTTTTAAATATTTGAATGGTATTCTGTTACACAAATATACCATAATTTATTTAATTCTTTTTCTATTTTGGGACATGGCATTTGCTTTCACTTTCTCCTTATTGTAAATAACAGAGCTATAAACAGTACATGTATCTTTTTTGTTGTTCTTTTGAATTATTTCTTTGGAAGCAATTCCCAGGAGTGGAATTATTAGGGCAAAAAATACAAATGTTTTTATGGTTCTCAGTAAGTGTTGCCAAATCGGCCCCATCCTTCCTTCCTTCCTTGAAGGTTCACTGTACCTGGTGGTTACAAATCGTCAGCTCAGCGAGATGTGCCGGGAAGGGAGTGTGAGCTGAGAGCAACCCAGGGCGCCTGGGTCAGCACAGATCCCTGTCCTCCCAGGTACTCCTCTGGGTCCTCCTCCCCCAGCAGGGAGGGGCTGGAGAGGGCAGGAAGGGGTTGTGGGCACCGTGGGAAATGAAGCAACAATCTGGTACTTCCTGCTGGACAGCTGCAGATGGGGGGAAATTACATACCAGCGAGAGGGAGGCAGAGCAGAGTGAGCAAGATCCTTACCCCCCAGTCAAGGATGGAGACAGACCCTGAGTGTTTGGAATGGCCTCTAGGGAGCTGTGGGCTTGCTCCTAGGAAATCCCCCAGGGTCATGGGCAAGAGTGGTCTGGATTAGGGAGAAGAGACACTCGCTTGCTTCATAAATATTAAATGAGTGCCCACTATGTCAGGTTCTATGCCAGAAATTCTGGACACAGAAGAGAATAAAACTTGGGCCCTGCCCTCAAGGAGCTTGCGGGTCACTGAGGAAGTCAGAAGGATAACAGCGATTGCAACAGCATGATCACCTATCCTTACAGATCTGCGCTCGGGACACACATCTGGGTGTGACCTGCAGGGAGGAAAGGTTTCCCAAAGGAGGGGACACTCGAGCTCAGTGCGGAAGACTGAGGAGATGGGAAGCCTCCGAAGAGACAGATGTTTCAGTTGGGGACACTGCGGCAGCAGGAGAGAGGTGGCGTGAAGTGGCAGACCATGCAAGGCCCCGGGAGCCTCTTTCAGACTTGGGCGCCGAGGCACTTAGCTCACAGTCCCAATTGCAAGGGGAGCCGGAGCGTCCTTGAAGCTGCGTTTGTAGCTCAGGCTTTTTTTTTTTTTTAATCTTTTTTTTTTTTAAAGATTTTATTTATTTATTTATTTGTCAGAGAGAGAGAGAGAGCACGAGCAGGGGGAGTGGCAGGCGGAGGGAAAAGCAGACTCTCCACTGAGCAAGGAGCCTGATGCAGGACTTGATCCCAGAATGCTGGGATCATGACCCGAGTCAAAGGCAGACGCCTAACCGACTGAGCCACCCAGCCATCCCGAGTAGCTCACGCTTTTTTAACGTGATTTGGATGTTTCTTTGGCACGGCTGATGAGATTATGGGGAACGTTAACGCTCTCTTTGTGTCACCACTCATTTGATTCCCAGAGCAATGGAGGGCAGTGAGTCATGTGATCAGATTTACATTTTAGAAGGTTTGCTGCTGCTAGGGTTCGCAGAATGGATTGCAGGGAGTATGGCATGGGGTCCTTCAGGGGGCTGGTCAGCCGTCTGGTAGAGATCGGGCAAGCCTCGTGGATAGAGGGAGGTGGAGGGGGACCCTTCCTCCCAGGGCCAAGAACTTTCTCCCTACAGGCCTCGCTGAGCACTAAGGGTGGGAACAGCCTTGTTCCAGGGACCTGTGCTCTCATGGGGATGCCCAGGTGCGGCCACAGCATATAAAGGAAGGGCTGGGTCTCTCATGAGCATAAGGAAGGCAGCTCTTCTGTGCCTCCGGTGGTCTGTGAAGGAGCCCCATGTGCTGGAGGAGAGCCAAGTGAGTGCTACAGTCTCACTGGAAGAAGCTAGCCACGGTGGTGCCAGAGTTCCAGGCTCTGGACTAAATTCCATGACTGAGTCGCTGTGGGATCTTGGATTAACGGCACAAGATTTGGGGTCCTCACTGGGATGATAATTCCGTCCCTGCCTGGTTTCTTGGGAGGATTAAATGAGACAATGCGTTCGTAGCCAAGGCCTTGGAGAAGGTACAAAGGACACCACAGAGCACTGTCACCTCTGCGCTTTGGAAAATGCAGGGAAACATCTAGAAATAACTTGGTCCCTCAAAGAGAGGCAGGCGCCCTGGAGCCTGAGAGAGGGAAAGAGAGGGAGGGGAGCAAAGGGGGAGGGTGGGGAGGCCACAGGGTGTGCACCTCTGCTTGGGTCTCTGCTTCCTCCTCTTCTTGTGGTTTGCCTTTGAAGCTCGGAGCATGAAAGGCCAGGTCCGGCCCAGCCCAGATCACTCCGCTAGGAGGCAGGAGCCAGGTTTGAAGCCACAGCGAGGAGACCAGCAGGGGGCTGGCAGGACTTCCTGCCTCTCTAGTGTTTGCAAGTCTCTGACCTGATGCCCCCAGGGCCCCACCAGGAGCTCCCTTCTAGCCACAGTCAAGGGCGAAGTTCAGGAGCTCTAGGGACCCCACTTCTGTCCGGTGATGCGTTTTGAGTTTTAGAAACAAAGGTCCCAATCAACAACAGAGCAGGGAGCAGGGAAGGTCACGATGCCCGCCCAGCCAACGTCCCTGCTTGTGTGAAGTTGGGCAGTCTGGATGCGAGGCACTTTGGTCCTGATCCCACGTGTGAGCAAAAGCACACGCAGTCTGCTGGCGTGAGGGGGACGTTGGGGCAGAGCCACAGGCCAGGTTCAATGTGTGTTAGCTGGCAGGGCTGCCATACAAAGTGCCGCAGACAGCGGCTCGCTCAACAGAAGCACCTCCTCACGGCTCTGGAGGCCAGAAGTCCAAGGTCCGCGTGTCAGCAATGCTGCTTTCTTCTGAGGCCTCTCCTCTTGGCTCTAGGATGGACGTCTTCTCCTGTATCTTCACGGGGTCTTCCCTCTCCAAAGGCGTGTCCTAATGTCCTTCTCTTGCATGGACACCAGGCACGTTGGCTGAGGACCCACCCTGGGGACCTCTTCTAACTTAATTCTCTCTTTGAAGACTATCTCTGAAGAGTCTCCTTCTGAGGTCCTGAGGGTCAGGACATCAACATATGAATCTGGGGGACACCATTCGGCCCACAAAAACACCCCCAGACCCGGAGCCTCACTTCCAGCCGCGGGTGAGACTGGACAGGTTGCCGGGGAGGTCACGGCTCCCAGCCCCAGCCACCAGGCAGAAGTGGAACTACGAGGCCTGTCAACACAAGAGCGGTGGCCCAGGGCCCACCTTGCACTGCATGCCTGCCTCCTTGTGTGCCTCCTGTCATGCCTGGGCCTGGGCCGTAGCCTAGAAAGAGGGCAGCAGGGCGCCCTGAGCTGGCAGTGCCCCTGCCGGGCTCTCCTCACGCTCCCCTCGCCCAGGCCCAGCTTCCGCCGCCTCCTTCTGGTCCCCTCTCCTGCCCACGCAGAGTGCAGAGCTGTGGGCTGCCGCCGTGGCATTTCCCAGCCCCTCGGGAAAATTGTCACGGCTTCCTGGCTTGTAGGCCCTGGCTCGTGCTGGTCCCTCTGTCTGGGGCGTCACCGCTCCTCCCCGGCACCCTGTGGGTAGTTTTGGTACCACGGGGCTCTTACTCCCATCACTATTCCACTTGGGAGGCCATGTCTATGCGACCGGGACGGAGGGTGAGGCATGGCAGGACCGTGGCCGGCTTGGACCAACCCACTGCCTATCTGCCCTCTGTCTTCAGGGCGCCGGGGACCGTCAGGACGAGGCAGAGCTCTCCCCAGCCGTTCCTGAAGGGGCTGCTCTCCTCCCCACCTCCACTCTTATCTGGGGGTGGGCCCCACATGTTTCCTCTCACAGACAGTCAGCAGCGCCCTGTTTCCAGGTCCTGGGAGGAGAGTCCCCCACCCTGGCTCCCAGCTCTGTCCCCTCTCCCCTCCTCCTGAGCCACTGATTCCCTTCTTATCATCTGCACCGGAAAGGGCTTGAGTTTAAAGGGAACGGGGCCCCTTTAAAGTTGAAACCTCACCATGGCCAGATAAGGGAGTGTATTTTCAGTCAGGAGGCCTAGGTAAGGATAGGAACAGTTGTCAGCCTGGAACCAGGCCTGTGCCTCCGTACAGGGACACTGACCAGTTGCTGCCCCAACTGGGGACACACGCGCTCTAAAAATGTGAACGACTTCAAAGCTGATGAACATTACATTTTTTTTGCCCATCCTTCCAAATTCACTTCTCGGCTTTGTCAATTTTTTAAAAAAGATTTTATTTATTTGTTTATTTATTTATTTAGTGCGAGCAGGGAAGGGGCAGAGGGAGAGGGAGAGAGAGAATCTCAAGCAGACTCCCCCTGAATGCGAAGCCCGACGCGGGGCTCGATCCTACCACCCTGAGACCATGACCCAAGCCTAAATCAAGAGTCGGACACTTAACTGACTGAGCCACCCAGGCACCCCTTGTCTTTGTCAATTTTTATTTATGTGTTTCTGTGAGTCTCATCATTGCATACAAAACACTGAATTTCTCCAGCCCTTGGTTTCTTTTTGTTCCATACGCGTCTCTGTGATAGGAGCGTTGAGTACTTGTCATTGTTAGTGGGAGCGTAGTGTTTCATTGCCTTTATGCTCTACGCTTTACTCTGACTGTTCTCTCGAGTGTAATATTCAGATGGTTTCTAATTTTTCACCTTTATTTGACTAGCAGTGCTATAGATAATTTTGTATAGAACCGCGTTTTTCTTCTTTATTTCCTTAACATCTGCCCTAAAAATAGAGCGCTTTCAAGCTCTTGTTACACGGTGCCAAACCATTGTCTCAAGAGAGGGCAGAATTAATCAAGATGTAATGCTAACAGTATTTTTTAAAGAAACAATTTCCCCCATAATCCAGGCAACTCTGGCTTCTTATCATTATGACATATGTTGCCAGTCTAGGGGCCGTGCCGTGTTACCTTAAAGTTAATTTGCGTTTTAGTATTCACCATCAACGTTCTGTGTCCTCCCAAATGATAACTTTGGGTCAGTATTTTCTCCCTTGGTTTTGGAAGCTTATCTGCCCCGGTGCCCTCTGGGTGCTTATTTTGCAGAGATTTCACGTGTGTGAACACATTGTGGGACCTCCCTTAGCGAGCTTCTCCCCTGGCAGCCTCGCCGTCACTACATCGTCTTCAGACCGAGCAATGGTTCTCAACCCTGGATGCATGTTAGAGTCATGTGGGAGAGTTTCTAAAACACAGACCTTAGCCCCGTTGGAGGTACAGGAGAGGAGCTATTGACTTCCTCTAACAGATAGAGACCCCGAGGTCCGGAGACTTGATCCAGAAACCAGAACCTCAGTCTTTATCCAGTGGCTGATGTCTTCAAACCAATAAATATTTGTTGCACACCTACTGTGAATGAGCCACTCTGCTAGGAATGGGGAAAAGTCCAAGCAAAGTCTATGGTACATGCCTTCAAGGGGGGTCACAGCAGTGAGAGGGACAGACAGTTCATTGTAGCCAGGGAAGAGCTAGGGGAGAGGGCCTCGAAGGCTTCTTGAAGGAAGTGAGAATCTGGGTCTTGGACCAAGAAGAGCTCTCCAGGTGGAGGGAATAAGGATGAAGGCTCTTGCGGTAGAGGAACAGAATGTGCAAAGACACAGAGGCACGGAAATGGCTAGTGTGCTGGGGGCATTGTGGGAGCCCATGGTGGGAAGGGTAGAGTGTGGAGTCGGCCTGCCAGGGCCGGGGTCCCAGCTCCACGACACCTTTGTCATCTTGAGCAAGTCACGTAGCCTCTCTAAGCTCCCATTCTGCCATTCACCGCCTGATGATCATAACGTCTGGCTGGCCGGCTGGGGACTGACCGAATGAGATCATCTTTGCTGAACACTGGGCATTATTCCTGGCCCGTGGTAAATGCTCCAGAAGTATTGGCTGTTATTATTGAGAGGGTGTGATCTTGAAGGAAGGAGGGATGGACAGGGGCCTTATATTCTATACTGAGATGATTTGATCATAGAGTAGGGACTATAGAGTACGTAAGCCAAGCAAAGACATGATCAGACAGATATTAAACCGATTGTTTGGGCAACAGAGGGGAGAATGGACAGGAGGGAGAAGAGCAGAGACGGAGAAATCAGGTGGCCATAATCTCTCTCCACAATCCACGGAGTGGTGATGGGGGACCTCAGGTGCAGTGACCACTGTGGGAATGAAGAGGCCAGACCAGAAATACAGATTAAATAGAAGACAGTAACTAGGCTTGGTGACCTAGTGGATGTGGGAAGGCAGGGGACAGAGAGCAGAATTTGATGTTTCCTAATTCCACCAAGTCTGCTCCTGCACTCCGCCTGGTCAAGCGGACGCAGCGATCCCATCCTCTCCGAATGGGCCCGTTGTCGTTGATCTTCCTGGCTCCCAGAGACCGACTCCCAGGGGTGAGGAGAACCGCGGAGGAAGAGCTCAGGGGCCCCTTGTTTCCAAAGCTAGCTGGAGGCTACACCTCTCCCCAAGGAAATGAGCTCAGCTTCCTCAGTGCCCCACTCCTGCAAAAGACATCTCAAGCTTGGTGACTTGGAACGTGCTCAGGCCCTTCTCTGACAACCACGTCAAGCATCCGGATGTCTTGGGCTGTCGAAGCCTATGGGCCAGGCCCATCTCGGCCTGGGAAGGGTGGTCCACGGGTGGGAGGTGCTTTACACAGAGGAAATGGCTCAAACCAGAGATTGCCGTGTTTGTTTTCCCTGTGAAGAAAAGAGGCTATTTTACTTTCCTCTTTTATTTTTGAGGGACGAGGCAGATATTTTAAATTCCTCCAGTTTCCTGCTGTCTACAGGTGTTTCCTATGGTCTCGCTGTCAGAAAGAGCAGAGCTCGTGACATAATCAGCTCTGTTCCTGAGATTTCCAAAAAGTCTCCCTGCTGTGACCTGCGTGTACCACCCCAAGTCCCCTCTGGGCGAGGTGAGGTGAAGACATGGCCCCTCCATACCTGCGTGTGTTTTCCATCATTCACCTGTGGTGCGAGGGGGCTCGCCCCGAAGAGCCCCCCGTGAGAAGTGTCCGTGGGGAGACTGGAGAGGAGGGAGTCTCTGGTCTCCAGAAGCACCCCAGGTTTTGCGTCCCTAGCTGATGTGGCCTCATGACGAGGTTGCCGAGCAGGCCAGTAGAATCATTCTTTACTTCTCGTTTGTGGGACAGGTCTCTCGCCTCCAACCAAGTATGATAGCTTTGTGGGACAGCCACTGAAAAGGCAGGATGCTTGTTTATTTTACCCCAAAAAAGTGATGCATGAACTAGCACTTTGGGGAAAACATCATGTCTTTCACATACCGGAGAAGCCTTTTGGTGACGGGAAATCCTTTCCATAAAGCGAAGAGACCACCAGTAAAGCAACCTAATGTCTCTTGATTTATCTATTTCACCATATACATGAATTTATGGGGCCTCACATCTGTCTTTTTTTTTTTTTTTAAAGATTTTATTTATTCATTTGACAGAGAGAGAGACAGCCAGTGAGAGAGGGAACACAAGGCAGGAGGAGCGGGAGAGGAAGAAGCAGGCTCCCAGTGGAAGAGCCTGACGTGGGGCTCGATCCCAGAACTCCAGGATCACGCCCTGAGCCGAAGGCAGACGCTTAACGACTGAGCCACCCAGGCGCCCCCTCACATCTGTCTTTTACAAGGAACGGGACAAATATGTATGGAGTACTTTTATTCCATAGCTTCTCTTTTAAAACCTTCACCGCTGCTCTGGGAGTTGGGTATTCCTGGTCCATTGTACTGAACAGGAGACGAACGCTCAGGATGGGGAAGCCGTCTGGTCGTGCTGAGGGGCAGGAACAGAAGTCTCACCCGGGTCCCTCCCCCATCCTGTCGGCAGTTCTCTCTGACCCTCCTTAGAATTCGATGAGGACGTCATAATGCCTGTGATATTATTTAATATTAAGAGCAACGAATCAGGGATGTCCCTAAAATAATTACAAGTAAATAAATTCACATAATAAGCCCCAAAATACCTCCTGGGGATTATCCAGGAAAACAGGTCGAAGAGGATAAAACATTGTTCCCATAAATCAGAAGTTGCATACTCCTGGATCACACGTTACAGGCAGACACGTTTTTTCCCCTGCGAAGCAGGGGCTTCTCCCATTCCCCACCCCACTCCTGTGCGTTGCCTGCCGGGCCTCTGAGGGCACTGGAGTTTGCAGCACCCACCCTAGATGATGGGGGGCGCAGAGGTGCACTTAGGATCAGAACAGGTCTCGCCCACGGGAACGTTCCCGCTGACTCTGAAGGAGGTGTCGGCCCCCAGGTGGCTGGCTGCGTCCCCAGAATGGCAGCTCCTGATCAGAATTGCCATCACTGATATCTAGAGTACGAAGAGACTTCAGAGCGCACGCCTGGGTGGCTCAGTCGTTCAGCATCTGCCTTCGGCCCAGGTCATGATCTCAGGGTCCTAGGGTTGAGCCCCGCCTCCGGCTCCCTGCTCCACGGGAAGCCTGCTTCTCCCTCTCCCG
Organism: Ursus maritimus; assembly: GCF_017311325.1. Lineage (NCBI taxonomy): Eukaryota > Metazoa > Chordata > Mammalia > Carnivora > Ursidae > Ursus > Ursus maritimus. The sequence goes on from NW_024424452.1 coordinate 72,471,050, forward strand.
CTCCCCCTGCTTGTGTTCCTTCTGATAAATACATGACTTCCCTGGGGACATAGTCTCTTTATCACCAAGGATGGAAATGTCTCTAGGCTGAGTTGTCCGAGATCTGTAGAAAATCAGGGTGTGGGGCCTAAAGGAAATCACCTATTTCTCCTTTCTCTTGTCTTATGATCTGTTTTTTCTGAGTATGTGCTAAGATGGAAGGGGGCACTTTGGCTTCAGACTGTTCATCTCCTTGAGCGGACAGCAGTATGTAATAACAAAGCAACAGTGTTTAAAAATGTATTTGGGGGGCGCCTGGGTGGCACAGCGGTTAAGCGTCTGCCTTCGGCTCAGGGCGTGATCCCGGCGTTATGGGATCGAGCCCCACATCGGGCTCCTCCGCTATGAGCCTGCTTCTTCCTCTCCCACTCCCCCTGCTTGTGTTCCCTCTCTCGCTGGCTGTTCTCTATCTCTGTTGAATTAAAAAAAAAAAAAAAATCTTAAAAAAAAAATGTATTTGGGGCTCCTGCAAATGGGGTAAATTGGCCTAGATTTTACTAAACCTAAAAACAGCTTCAAAGAGCATATGTTTAAACTTAGTGACACAATATCTTTTTTCATTTTATTTTAATTCCAATATAGTTAACATACAATGTTATATAATGCTTAGGTGTACAATATAGCGATTCAGCTGTTCCATGCATCACCCGGGACTCATCAAAAGTGCACTCCTTAATCCCATCACCTCCTTAACACATCCCTCCACCCACCTCCCCTCTCGTAACCATCAGTTTATTCTCTATAGTTAAGAGTCTGTTTCTTGGTTTCTCTCTCTCTCTCTCTCTCTTATTCCCCTTTGCTTGTTTTGTTTCTTAAATTCCACATGCGAGTGAAATCATGTGGTATTTGTCTTCCTCTGACTGATTTAGTTTACATAGTATTATATTCTCTCGTTCCATCCATGTTGTTGCAAATGGCAAGATTTCATTCTTTTTATGGCTGAATAATATTCCATCGTGTATATACCCCATCTTCTTCATTCATTCGTCTATCAGCGGACACTTGGGCTGCCTCCATATCCTGGCTATCGTAAATAATGCTGCTATAAACATCGGGGTGCATGTATCCCTTTGATTTAGTATTTGTGTACCCTTTGGGTAAATACCTAGTAGTGCGATTGCTGGATCGTACGTTAGTTCTATTTTTAACTTTTCAAGGAAGCTCCATGCTGTTTTCCACAGTGGCTGCACCAGTTTGCATTCCCAGCAGCAGTGCAAGAGGGTTCCCCTTTCTCCACACCCTCACCAACACCTGTTGTTTCTTGTGTTTTTATTTTAGCCATGCTGACAGGTGTGTGGTCATAACTCATTGTAGTTTTGATTTGCGTTTCCCTGATGATGGATGATATTGATCTTCTTTTGGTGTGTCTGCTGGCCATCTGCATGTCTTCTTTGGAAAAATGTCTGTTCATGTCTTCTGCTCATTTTTAATTGGATTATTTGGGGTTGGGGTGTTGAATTGTATCAGTTTTTGATGTATTTGGGATACTGAGCCTTTATCGGACATGTCATTTGCAAATATCTTCTCCCATTCCATAGGTTGCCTTTTAGTTTTATTGATTGTCTCCTTCACTGGGCTGAAGCTTTTTCTCTTGATGTACTTCCAGTAGTTTATTTTTGCTTTTATTTCCCTTGCCTCAGGAGACATACCTAGAAAACTGTTGTTCTGGCTAGTGTCAGAGACCTTATTGCCTGTGTTCTCTTCTAGGATTTTTTGGTTTCAGGTCTCACATTTACGTCTTTAATCCAGTTTGAGTTTATTTTTGTGTACGGTGTGAGAAAGTGGTCTGGTTTCATTCTTTCGCATGGAGCTGTCCAGTTTTCCCAACACCATAGATCGAAGAGACTGTCCTTTTCCCATTGGAGTATTCTTTCCTGCTTTGTCCAAGACTAGTTGATGGGTGGGCTTATTCCTGGGTTTTATATTCTGTTCCATTGATCTGTGTGTCTGTTTTTGTGCCAGTACCATACCGTGATGATCACTGCAACTTTGTAACATAACCTCAAGTCCAGAATTGTGATAACGACACAATATCTTTATGGAATTACTGACTTCACCTCTTCTCCTCCCCTCTGGGCATACGTGTCCTGTCCCCTGACACTCAGGCCCTAGTTTTGATTTTTTGCGAAGATTGACAACTCACCCCAGGGTTGTTTTCAGGTATTTGTTCCCCTGCTCAAACCATATCTTCCCAAAAGATTTGGGGAGTAGCGTTTAAAACTCTCATTTCAGTATTTTAAACATTTTTCTTTATGTTAATCTTATTATAAGTCTTGGCAACTTCCTTTCTTTCCTTTGAAAATAATAATGGGTGGGGAGCCTGAGTGGTTCACTTGGTTAAGTATCAACTCTTGATTTTGGCTCAGGCCATGATGTCATGGTCATGAGACTGAGCCCACATCAGGCTCCAGGCTCAGTGTGGAGTCTGCTTGAGGTTCTCTCCCTCTCCCTTTGCCTCTCTCCCCGCTCACGTTCTCTTCCTCTCAAATAAATGAATAAAATCTTTTAAAAAGAGAGAAAATGAAACAAAATAAAACAAAACAAAGCAATCATAGGCCACCCTATAGATCAGTTCTAGTTTACTCATTCAACTACACATGCACAATTTGACGTAACGGAAATCATAGCAACACTGCTGGGTTTTCATAGGCACTGTTTTTCTTTTGATTTGCCTCCTCCAAATCAGCTTCCCTCCCCACACCCCAGCCTCCAGAAATTTCCTATAACCCTTTCTGTAGGGCACTTCATGTTCTCTAACTGTGTAAACGGTTGTATATGCATTATACAAACACACTCACGTAGATACACACATACACACAATATGGCGGTGGCTTGTTGAGTTGTTGCTTCATCAGACTGGGGCCATATTGGACAGGCTTCGTGCATCTCACTGTTCTCACTGTACAATTTGTCATGGGAGTTTGGAGTGCTCTAATGCATTCTTTTTAATGGTTTCATAATAACCCGCTACGGGAATGGACTATAAACCATTTCCCTCTTTCTGGGTATTTGCTGTGTTCCCAGTGTTTTGCTGCTATAATCAGTGCTGTAATCAGCCTCCACGTCCTTATATACTGGGCCTTCTCTGTTTATGGAGTAGATTCTCAGGAGCACAGGACCGAGTTGCAAGGTTTGTGTAATCTCATTTAATAAGTGTTGCCAGATAACATTGCCAAAGGGCTGTAACACCTCACAATCCCTCCAGTAATGTGTGATGGTTCCTTTTTCCCACTTCCCAAATAGTAATAGCTACTTCTCTCTCTTCCCTCCTGCCTCCCCACCCTCTCTGCCTGTCTGATAAGCATAAAGAGAAGTCTCAGTGTTCATTTAATTTCTAGTTCTCTGACAACTTACCAATTCCAGCGTCTTCTATGTTTCTTGGACTTTTGGGGTCTGCTTTTTTCTATGAGCCGCTGATTTATAGAGACATTGTTCTTGTCATTTTGTGAGAGCATTGTACACAACAGACCCCATCTCCTCTTCATCTGTGTTACAAACACTTTTTCCAATCTGTTGTTTTCTCTTTACTTCCTTTATAGTATTTTTTCCATGATTTTTTTTACTTTTTTTAGTAGTTAGAGGGACTTTTTTTTTTAATAGCTTCTAGGAGTTTTCTCTTGGTTAAAAAAGGGAAGTATTTCATGTTAACACTCTTTTATCCCGTACTCTGCCGTTATATCCTATGCTTCAGCTAACTAATCTCAGCGCCTTCAAAATGTCACGCACCCCAGAGCCAGGCGTGGGAATTTAGCAAAGCATGCTGGGCACTGTTATGCCAGGCTCCCCTCAGGCCACGTGTCTATTCTCTGGCTAGATCCTATCACTGATACCAGCCTGGAATTTTTCTATCTCCAGCTCTTAGCCTCTGTCTTCTCTTCCTGCCCCTCACAGCCCTCTCCCCCATTTGCTCCTTAAATGGGATTTTTCCTTCCCTTTTCCCAGCTCTTTTCTATATTTTGTCCTTCTTTCTGCCAGGATAGAAGTGGAATGTCCCTGAACTCTCCATGCCCTCGCTCCAGGGCTTCTGAGGTCACAGGAGCCCTTCCTGCTGCCTGAGCTGGGTGGCCCACCCTTCCCTGAACATCCAACTTTGTCTCCAAAAGGATGTCTGCCCCACCGTAGGGGCTGCCCGAGTGCCTCTTTGCAGCGGGGTTTGCATTGTAAGAGCTCTGGACAAATGTTTTTCTTTCAACTCCCTGCCAGATTTAACCCTTCAGGATAAATTCTCACTACTTTGGCTTCCTGTTTACTGATAGCCTGCATTTCTCGAGCACTTTTCTTTGCCAGACTGTGTGCTAAGCCCTGTCCCCGAGATCTCACTTGATTCTTAGGCAAGCCTGTGATGTCAATGTTGCTATCCTCACTTTCCGCATGAGGCCCCTGAAATTGAAAGAGGGTCAGTCACCTGCCCACGGTCACATAAGGAGCAGGGTGGGGATATGCTTCAAAACTTGGGTCTCCAGAGCGCTATCTCTTACCAACTTCTGATTCCGTCTTAGCCCCGTATCCCGACCCCGCCATCGCTTCTTCCTGGGAACTCGGACGCAGTGACACGTACAGCCTGTGTTACTCCTCGTGCCCTTTGTCATGCCCCCCAGGGATACAACTTCTGTGCCGTCATCTTCTTAACTCTCTCCTTATTTACTCTGCTTTTGTTTCAGATTTCCCCAGCTGGACTCAGCAGGGACCACGACTGAATTTCTTTGTAACCAACCACCCCCCCCTGCCAAAATTTGTTGATTGATTGCTTTTTTTTAATTTCAATTTCCAATAGAGTTACTATACAGTGTTATATTCATTTCAGGTGTACAATATCATGATGTAACAATTCTATACATTACTCAGTAGTCATCACAATAGGCTGGACTCTTAATCCCCATCACCTGTTTCACCCATCCCCCACCCTCCCCTCTGGTGACCACCAGTTTGTTCCCTATAGTTAAGAGTCTGTGTTTTTGTTCATCTCTTAAGAGTCTGTGTTTTTGTTCATCTCTTTTTTTCTTTGTTCATTTGTTTTGTTTCTTAAAGTCCACATATGAGTGAAATCATATGGTATTTGTCTTCCTGTCTGACTTATTTCAATTAGTGTAATACTCTCTAGATCCATCCATGTTGCTGCAAATGGCAAGATAGCATTCTTTTTTAAGGCTGAGTAATAGTCCATTATATATACATACCACATCTTCTTTATCCATTCATCTATAGATGGACACTTGCATTGTTTCTATATTTGGCTGTTGTAAATAATGCTGCTATAAACATAGGGGTGCCTGTCCTTTCAAATTAGTGTTTTCGTTTTCTTTGGGTAAATACCCAGTAGTGAAATTACTGGATCACATGGCAATTCTATTTTTAATCTCTTTTTTTTTAAAGATTTTATTTATTTATTCGACAGAGATAGAGACAGCCAGCGAGAGAGGGAACACAAGCAGGGGGAGTGGGAGAGGAAGAAGCAGGCTCCTAGCGGAGGAGCCTGATGTGGGGCTCGATCCCACAACGCCGGGATCACGCCCTGAGCCGAAGGCAGACGCTTAACCACTGTGCCACCCAGGCGCCCCTGTTTTTAATTTCTTGAGGAACCTCCGTACTGTTTTCCACAGCAGCTGCACCAGTTTGCGTTCCCACCAACAATGCAGGCGGGTTCCTTTTTCTCCACATCCTCGCCAACATTTGTTGTTTCTTGTGTTTTTTGTTTTAGCCATTCTGACAGGTGTGAGGTGATACCTCATTATAGTTTTAACTTGCATTTCCTTGATGATGAGTCATGTCAAGCATCTTTTCATGTGTCTGTTGGCCATCTGGTTGCTTTTTATTTTTCAGGAACTTTCTCTAGCCTTCACTAAAATAAGGTTTAGCCATGACTCCTGGGGGCAGATATTGAATCTTCTTAAATCTTGCTTGGCTTTAAAATACCTGCAATGATGAACCTACAGAAAAGTCCCTGCTTAACTTAAATGTCTTGACTACCAAGCACGCTCTAACCCCAACAAGGGCCAGTTCTTGGCAATATGAAGTAAAATCAGTGGAAATCAGGAACAGTAACTATTGGCCTAGAAGACGCTTCCCACACACATTTTATTTAATCTTCATGATGACCCTAGGTAGTAAGGCTCCTCATTTTACAGAGGAGGGAATGAAATCTAGGGGAGACAGGTCCCTGCCGAGAGGAGCAGATCTGGGACTAGACTCTCCTTGGGACTCTCAGCCCTCACGTTGCTTCTCACCAGCCGGTGCTTGGCCAGCAGGCTGGCTGGGTCTGTCTGACGTCATTACCAGCACCATGCTGACCCTGAGATGGAATTGAGCACCATTTCCTCTCTGCCTTCTATGGGCCTTAAGGAGGTCCCGTGGCATTCCCAGATCTCTGCGTGTGAAGGGGCCTGGAAGCCCCTGAGAGAGGAGCCATCTCTCCTGGAAAAGCCGTAGCAACAGCCATCCCGGGCTCCCTGCAGTCAGTGAGCAGGTGCATGTGGGTGTGCTGGAATGAGGGGGTTAAGTATTGCCTGGGATGCCACAGCTCCGTTGTCAATAAGAAAAACCAAATCATCCTATGAGTCATCTGCCCAGATATCTAGGTGATGAGCAGATTGGCTGGTGTCTACAGAGAGCCTTCTTGTGTGCAGGCGGTGGGGGCGGAACAGATGCCGAGGAGAGGATGGCAGGAGGGGGTTGGTTTATTTGTGTCTTGAGCTCTGTATTTGCTTCTTGGGCTGGGATCCATATATTCGTGCGCTCACCACTGGAAGGACCCTTCTGCTCAGAACCTTGGAGCCCCTTGTGGAAAGGGAGAGCCCTCCTCCGTCCCATGCAGTGGATCCGCATCGCCCCCAGGGCTCCCCTGCGGGCCCATTCATTCTTACAGCCCCGGATCCTGCCTCAGGCCTTCCTGCTTCAGACCTGCGATGCTCTCGATCTGGCCCAGGCACTGAGCCTGTCCCTTTGTGTGGCAGACAGCAGGCAGATAACATGCTAAGGGGCGTGAAGGAAAGAAAACCAAAGCTGTCCTCACTTCTTTGTATCACCTCCCTAATACATACACTGTAAAAGAAAACCAGAGTGAGGGTTATTCTCTGCCCGGCTGGGCGGCAGCATAGGGAGGAACCTAGCCCTCTGTGTGCAATGACTCCCCCTTTACTGTTGTGACTCTCCCAGCCTTGTACCCCGGTATCCAGTGTGTGGGTTGTTCTTTGTTCCTGGGTTTTCACCCACTTTCTCTTTAAGTGCTAAACCCTTCCTCGGCTGTTTGAGCCATGCCGCCTTGCTGTTCTGAGACTCTTCTTGCCCAAAGACTCACTGACCCTGGCTTGTTAAATTGGAATGTAGGGATTATACCGAATTACACATTTGATTCCTGGATTGAGAGTGGGAGAGGGTCCCCCTCTTGGACTCTTCCTCGGGAAGAGGAGAAGAGCCGTATGTAAAGCTGTGCAAGGTGTACCATGCATTTCCTTGGGATTCCTGAGCTTTCTGGCAGTTGGCTATGGTTCTGCCCAAACTTAGTTAGGCTGCTTACCAACATTGCTATCTACACAAGAAAGAGAACCTGAGTGTTCCCGGTGTTCTTCATAGTGGTGTGAACGTGGAAAATAAAGAGCGAGCTAGCTCAAGGGGCCTTAGCGAGCCCCTCATTTCACAAATGAGGAACCAAAGGGCAGGGAGGGGTGGAGAGTTCACACAGCTCCCCTGGCTGCTGGATCAGTGGCCTCCCCACCCCCAGGCTGCTCAGCTCTTGAAATAACTCATCTGGATCTTCCCTTCTGCAGGACAGAGCATGTCCTCCCAGAAACTTAACCCCTTCTTCCCACTCCCTGCACCGTCTGGACCCAAGCATGTTCCCCAGAGAGCGGCCCAAGCCATTCCCCCATGGTAGCCCCAAACAGCATTTGCTCCCATTTGAGACACTGTCCTGGTCAGACTTGGACCTGCAGGGGCAGGCACAACCCTCCCGCTCTGGCTATGGGGCTTTCCTTTTATGGCCCCTTCATGATGCAGGGTCCTGGGTGAAAGGCAAGACCCTTCCCCACCTACAGAAGCCTGAAGCAAGCTTCCCTCTGGTGGCTGGTCCTGCCCCCATTACGCCCCTCCACATCCCGGGGACATCCACACGACCCCAGCACAGGATTGGCCCTGCTGTGAGTTAGGCTGTTTGTGGCTGGAGTCCAGAATCACACTTGAGTTAGCCTGTCTGCTGTTTTGCGCGATTCAGAACATTCCCGTTTGTAAATTCCCCTGACACTAAGATGCAGTGCCAACCCACCTGGTCTGCCAACTTGTTCTGCAGGATGAGAATGAAAATGACTTGGCAGCAGCAGATCCCTTCCCAGCCCTTGCAATTCTTCAACACCAACTGGCAGCAGCCTGGCGTCCCTGTAAGGAGTGCAAGCGAGTCTGCGTTGCAACTCCCACCTACCGTGTGGCAGGCAGTGCCTTAGGTGACAACAATGTGAGGGAAAGCTTATCACGTGCCAGGAATTATGTGCATTACCTCCTCTGGGCTCTATAATCCAAATAATATAATGTAGTCAGATGAGATAAGCCTTATTTTACAAGCGGGGAAACTGAGCCTCAGCAAAGTTAAGTGCCCTGCCTAAGATCACACTTCTAGTAAGAGGCAGGGTTTGGATCTGAACCCAAACTGTCTGATCAAACACCAGCTCTTAGCATCCCCAGGACCCCATAGGGGCTGTTATTCTCCACATTTTACAGATGAGACTCTAAGCAGGAAGTCAATTGCCTGAGATTTCCCCACCCGTGCTGGTAAAAACCCTGGGCTTGTCAGGCTTTGAATTCTGTGCTTTCTTCACCATTCTTGTTTGCTTTATGACATTCATAAGGTAAAATTTATACACAGTAAAATTCACCTATTTTAAGTGTACGATTTGATGTGTTGACAACCGTCTACAGTCATGTAACTACCACCACAAGATAGAGATCACAATAGAGGGGTAGAGCATTTCCATCACCTCCAAAGTTCCCTTGTACCCTTTGCGGTCAATCCTCTATCCCTACCCCTGGTCCCAGGCAATCAGTGATCTGCTCTCGGTCATTAGAGTTTTGCCTTTTAAAAATACTATGTAAATGGAATCATACTGGCAGTGTTTTGTGTCTGACTTCTTTCACTTGGCATGCTGCTTTCGAGATTCATCCATGTTGTGCGTATCACTGGTTCATTCCTTTTGGCTGAGTAGTATTCTGTGATACAACACACAATATGTTTGTTTACCCACTCACCAGTTGATGGACATTTGGGTTGTTTCTAGATCTGGGCCATTAATAATGAAACCGCTCTAAATATTTGCATACGAGTTTTTATGTGGACATATGTTTTCATTTCTCTTGGGCGAATACCTAAGAGTGGGATTGTTGGGCTGTTCAGTTAGTGTACATTTAACTTGATGAGAAGCTCCCAAAGTATTTTTCTAAGTGGCTGTCCCATTTAGCATCCTCACCAATGGTATGAGCGTTCCAGTTGCTCCGTAGCCTCCCCAACATTTGGTATCGTCAGTTGATTGCATCTTAGCCGTCGTGTGGGTGTGTAGTCGTGTCTCTTTGCAGTTCTAATTTGCATTTACTTAATCACTAATAAGCTTATTAGCCACTCATATATCTTTTCTGCTGAAGTGTCTGTTCAAATCCTTTGCCCATTTGTTTTACTGGGTTGTCTGTCTTATTATTACCGAATTTGATGAGTACTTTTTTTTTAAGATTATTTATTTATTTATTTCACAGAGATAGACAGCCAGCGAGAGAGGGAACACAAGCAGGGAGAGTGGGAGAGGAAGAAGCAGGCTCCCAGCGGAGGAGCCTGATGTGGGGCTAGATCCCAGAACACTCGGGATCATGCCCTGAGCCAAAGGCAGACGCTTAACGACTGTGCTACCCAGGTGCCCCTGATGAGTACTTTTTAATCCCAAAATGTGAATTCCCAAATGCTCTTCTGCTGGAGGCAGATTGGTATCATGGTTAGGAACACAGGCTTTCATAGAGCATCTGCGCGTGCATGCTAAGCCTGCCATGAGGAGCTGTGCAGTATTGGGCCAATGACTTGAGCTCTCTGTGTTCTTACCAGCAAATTGGAGGTGATTGCAAAACCCATGTCCCAGGGATGTCGTGAGAATTGGAAGAGGTGATCTTGACACAGCCCCTGGCATGATAAAGATTCAGCAGATGAGCTGCTTTATTACTGTGGAGAAAATACATGGCAAAAGGTTACTATTACTAATCAAAAACCAGTTTCTAAAGAGAGACATGTGAGCAATGGTAGCAGGCGTGGATAGGTCACTCAGTGTCGACAGTGCTGGGTACAGCGGGGACCTGAGCAGCCCCGCAATCCCTGCATGCAGGTGTGGACTCAGGTAGGACTGCTGTCCTGGAGTGCTCTCAGGTGGCACCTGGAGGGGACCCTCCCACTGTGAATCAGCCCCAGGCCCAAAGGGAGCAGCTAGAGCAAAGGGCAGAGGTAAAAGAGAGGTCTGGCCATCGACAAGCCTCTGCAGGCTGAAGGCCAGACTCTCTACCCTTCCAGTCTCCCCTTTTCACGCCAGGGAGGCCACAGTTTTGCTCTATAAAACCCAACAGACCTTTCAAGCGAAGCCACTGCACTCAACTTGGCAGTCTTCTTTTCTCTTCTTTGATGGATGTGGCAAGAGGAGATAGGAGCGATCATTACATAACAGCTTCAAGACCCCTTTGGCCCCATCCCAGCTGAGTAGGCTCCTAGGGCAGGTAGAGCCTGGCCCATGCACGGCGCGACTTTGAGGCACCCGAGACTGGGGACTTCTGCGTAGAGCGGCCCAGCAGCAAAGGCGTGGAGGACAGCTGCAGAGCCCAGACCAGGGCTGTGGATTTCAGATCCACTGGGGCAGATATCCCTCTACTTTGACAGGGGACTCATGCCTCCTTTTGCCTCAGTTTGCCCCTTGGTGAAATGTGTCTGAAAATATCAACAGCCAACACAAAGATTCAACCACTCGGGATACAGAAATAGACGCATTTTAAGTACATTTTAGGTGTGTCATGTTTTAGGATAAATTAAGGTTATTAAAACTGGAGACGACGGATACCCAGGGATGGGAACCTGAAATTATGATGCCTTGCCTAGCTCCAGGTAAAGACCGGGGCTCAGATTGCTAAGTATTAGATCCAGCAAGGAAGATCTCATTCTCTGCCCTCTGGTTACTATTCCAGTGACCCTGGGTGAGTCAATGAGCCTTAATGAAAATATTCAAGTGTGGTACGCCCAGAGTCTACCCTGGCTGACACTCTTGTTTCCATTTTCACTTCAAGGTCCTGATCTATATTTAACAAGCTTGCACAGTGTCAGCCCAGTGCTGTTGGCCAATCCTGCCGTGCCCTTCATTTCTTCATTCATTCCTTTACTGGTATTTACTGAGCACTTACTATGGGCCAGGCAGTGGGTGGGGGTAGGAACATGAATAATATATGGTCCCTGAGCCCAGAGATTACAGCAGAAGGAGGCAACCTTGCAGACTGTGGGCATTGGCTCAGCTCTCTGAGCTCCAACCTCCTTTCATTTCCTCAAACACCTGTTCTGGTTCCTTGGCTTTTTTATCATCTCCACTCAGAATGCTCTTGGCTACTCCCTCCCCTCCCTTCCACACACACCTTGCTTGCATCCCTTCTACTTACTCCCCCCGCTCCTTTCCCTTTGTATCATTTTCTGCCCTGATGAACAATACGCTGGGCGTAAAACTAAGGATGGTTGTTGAATGCATGGCTCCCTCACTAACTTCCATGAGGAAAGGACCAGGGTCCTCTGGTTCGTTGTTATATCCCAGCGCAGGAAGAATGGATGGATGGATGGATGGATGGATGGATGGATGGATGGATGAACGAATGAGTCCTAGATGTGGTGAAACAACAGGAGGGAGCAGAGGGCCCAGCAGTGCGGCCTGCCCATGGTGACCCAAGCCACAGAGCGTCCAGAGGGGCTCCCTGCGGGGAGTCCAGCTTGAGACTGGGAGGGAGGAGGGGAGGCCAGGCGGGCTGCTGTAACAGGAGAGGCCGCAGCTGACTGGGACGCAGGCCCGGGTCCTTGGGTGACTTGTTCTAATCTTAGAAGGTATGTCTCGGCTTTCCACTGCGGCCCGAAGGACAAATGTCCCAGACCCCAGGACACACTCTGACTGCTTGTCACTCCCACTCGGGAAGCAGAAATGGCTCCCGCGGGGGTACTCACGCGGTGGCTCAGGTGGCCGCAGCTACCCCAGGCGGCTCCCTGGCGTCCACCCCACCCCTCAGTCTTCGAGGGGCTCTCAGTGAAATCAGCTTTACTATGGGACTAAGCAGCGTGAGAGGAGCACGGGACAGGCCGTTTGTGAACTTACTTTGAAGAGCCAAGGATAACAGGTTGATTTGCTAGCCTCAGAGGGGGAAAGCCCCCTAAATCACCCCTACAGGCCATGCAGTCACTTCCATCACACTTCCCCGCTTTGCCCTACAAAGAAAGAACAAAAATGACAAGAAGCTCCGCGGTTCAGAGGCCGCCTGATGGACAAGGCTGGGGTTGATCTGCTCCTCCATCCCACTGTGGGAGGAGCGGGGGGCGAGGTGACAGTGGCCTGGAGAGCCCAGCCTGGAGGCCACGTCCTCACCCCAGCCCCTTCTCCATCTCTTTACAACCTTCGCTCACCGTCACCTTGTAGCAGGAGCCAAGTCTCAAACCCAGGTCCCTCTGCCTCCAGAAATCCCTGGCAGGCACTTGGGCCGGGGGGCTGTCCCCTGCCCCTCCTGGGTGCCCTCCCCTCCCAGGGCCAGCCCTGCCTCTCACAGTCCTGCTCCCCTCGTCCCCGGGCTCCCCTCTCTGGAAAGGGCACCCCTGTGCACCGGCAGCCAGAGCCAGCGACCTGGACAGGATTCTGGCTCCTCCCCGTGCCACCTGGTCAGTCCCCCATCCTGGTTTGTAATCCTTTCTCCTAACTTGCTTTTGAGTCCTGTCCCCATGGTCCCTTCCCAGTGCAGGCCAGCATCCCCTTAGTCCAGCAGACTCCTGAGATCAGCAGAATGTGGGCCCCAGCCCGATGGCTCTAAAGCCATCCTTACTTAAGACAGCCACGAATTCCCAAGCGATGTCTTGCTCATGGTCACCATTGAGTCCTGTTCTCTTCTCTGCAAAGTCCTCATGCTCACTGTCCTACAAGGCCAGCAGACCTAAGCTCCCACCAGTCCGTTCACCCGTGAGCCCCTGGAGTCTCGGCCGTGTGGTGGGGACTCATGTACATCTTCTGGGTGGCTGAGTCCACCAACTCTGCCTCTCGAGGCTCTTCCTTTACCCACAAACGTGGGCTGTAGACACTTCCAGTTCCCGCCCTACCCCTTTAGAAAGCACCTGCCAGCTAGCCTCTGCTAGAGGCTGCAGGGTGGCAGGAGGGTCCTCATGACGCCAGCCACCGAACAACTGCAAACCCGTGTCTGCGGACTCCTGACCTTCAAGACCCTGCGGCCCCTGTCACCAGACTTTCTTTCACCCTGGCCACTGCCCCAGGAAGTTGTCGGCCCTCGACCTTTCTCAGGGTCTCAGCCCCCTTCCTGTTCCTCCACGTTTGCTCTTCCCAAATGCACCCCCTGTCTCCCTTGGCACATCCAGACTCAGCAAGAGGCCTGGCCCCGTGAAAGCGTCTCTCAGGACCACCTCTGCGGGCGGCAGGGGCTGCCCGTGTCCTCACTGTCCGCCTTTTATCACAATGGCAACAGCTTCCAAACTGGGCCCCTGTTCCCAGTCCATCTATTTCTCAGCCAGAGGGAACATCAAAATAAATCCCGTGGTTTTGCTTAAAACCCTCTGATGACTTTGCAAGGCCCATAGAACAGGGTCCCCGCTGAGAGGGCCCTTCCCAGTCTGGCCACTGTTTTCCCTCCAGCCTCCTCATCCCTCACACCTCAAGCCCTGCACCAGGCTTGGGGACCTCTTGTGCTTTCTAAGAGGCCTCACTGCCTTCACACACACTGCTCCCTTGGTGGGAGAGGGACCAGCTATGCTCATCCCTCAAGCTTGGCCAGGTTGGTGCTTCCTCCTGGAAGCCTTCCCGATGCCTCTGGTCAGGGTGGTGCCCAGCCTGTGCTCTTCACCCTGGCCTTCTCCAATCACAGCATCCTCAACTCAGTGTCACCTCTTCCCCCTTCTCCTCCTCCTCAGGGAGGTGTCCTGTGACCACACGCACAGAAGGCGTCCCCAGCACCCCCTCTCTCTGGCAGACCACTCAGGGCATTAGCACCACTCCCATACTCTGCATTCACTTGCTCATTTGTTCACTACTGGTCCCTCCACCAAATGTGGGTTCCAGTGAGAGCAGGGTGCCCACAGCTCAGAGAGCACGGTGAGCGGGTGCTCAGCAAGCCCTGGCCGGCTCGCCGTGGTCCTTCCCCACGGCCATGGCCAATGTAGCCAACTGTAGCTTAAACAGTAGCAGTCTGTCACCTTGCAGGTCTGCGGGTCACAAGTGTGAAATGGGTCTCATTGCACTAAAATCAAGCTGTTGGCAGGGCTGTGTTTCTTCTGGAGACTCTAGGGGGAGAAATTGCTTCCTTTCTGTTTCCAGCTCTGAGGCTGCCTGCCTGTCTTGGCTGCGGCCCCTCCACCTTCAGGGCCAGCGGGGATGGGTTGGGCCCTCCCCACAGCCTCACTCGCTCGGAAGCTCAGTCCCCGCCACTCTCCTCTGCCACATAGGAAGCCTCCTGACTGCACTGGGACCGCCCAGCTCATTCAGGACAATCTCCCTATTTTAAGGGCAGCGGATTAGCACCCTAATTCCATCTGTTACCTTCGTTCCCCTTTGTCACAGAACATGCCACACTCACAGGTCCCAGGGATTCGGATGCGGACATCTTTGGGGGCCACTATTCTGCCTACCATGCAGATCTATCACACTTGAAATACGTTCCCCAGTAGCCCATAAACTCTGGGGTGCAGGCAGTACCCATCGTGGCCCTCTCTGTCTCCCCTCACCCAGTGTGCGTTCACCATCACGTCCGTAGAGCCTTGCAACCACCCCGTGAGGAGGGTGAGGCAGGCATTATCCTCACTGTACAGATGAGGAGGCCGAAGCTTCAAGAGCCCACGTGAGTTGACCAAAGTCACACAACAACAGGGGCAGATCCAAGACCATGCCCAGGACCTGCATAGTGTCCTCGCCAGCCAGCCTCCCAGCGCTCCCTGCATGAGGTGGTAACAAGCAATAGTCATGATCAGGAGCAGGAGAAGAAGAGGAGGAGAGGAGAAGGAAGATGACGATGGAAACACACTTTCTGTTTCAACAGCACCGCCTTCGAAGAGCAGCGGCAGAACCTTCTCATCGCCCGAGGGCTGCAGAATGGGTGGAAGTACGTGCCATCGTACCCCCTGCCTCCAGAGGGTTCCTCTTATACGGCAAATCTTACAGCTCCCCCATCACGATGTGGTATTAGCTCACCCCCGCCTGGGGAATAAGGTCCACATTCCCGAGCACGGCTGCAGCACCGCGGCTTTCTTGAGCACGTCCCGGGAGGTGTGGGTCTAGCACGGAGGACGGTCACAGCAGGTGTTGGCTTTGAGGGCCACTGTCACCTCCTGTCCTCCTCATCACAACACAGTGAGACAGGGATTACCAACCTGATTGTACAGGTAATGAAATCGAGACTCAGAGACATCAAGGTTTGCGCGAGGTCACCCAGACAGCTAAGACGTAAGTGCTAGAGCCTGAATTAAAACTTGGCTATGCCTCCCCCCTGGACAAGCCACATCTTTCTATCTCTCTACCTCTCTTTCATTCCCTTTCCACTTAGACCATGTTGAACCAATTAACATTTCCCAAAGACATAGTCATTTTTCCACGCTTTGACACTTTGCACCTGCCTGTCCATCCCCTGTGCCTGATATGACCTCCTCCCCCTTCCCCCCCACTCCCTCCGTCCCTCCTGCCAAGCTCTTATTTACCCTTCAAGGTTGCTTAAGCATCACTTCCTCCGTGAAGTTTTCCCTGATTTACTCACACGACCTAAGTGCCCCTTCTCCTAAGCTTCCACTGCAGGGACATACAGTCCCGTTACAGCCACGGTCTTTCGGCAGTATGGTAATTGTATTATTCTGTCTTTCAGCTAAACTAGCAGCTCCTTGAGCTCCAGGTCCATGAACTTTCAACTTTATATCCCCACACTTAGTCAGTGCTGGGCACAGGAAAGGTGCTCAGTAAATATTCACTGAGTAAAGAAGCGAACGACCGTGAATTGAGTGCCACCTAAGCGTCAGGCCCTCACTGGGTGCCTGACATCCAGCTCGTTCTGTCCTCGTCGCAAACCTATAAGGCACCTGATTGCATAATCAGCCCCTCCAGCAGCAAGTTGGAAGAGCCTCCTAGATGGGCTGCAGCTGCAAGGCATGCTGGGAGCCTGGGGAAGCCGGAGCTGTGGGTGGAGGGTGCTGAGCACAAGGAAGGGAAGTCAGGAACATAGAAACAGAGCTGGCTTCTCTCCACGGGCCTCTCTCACCCCCAAGCCAACAAGCTCTGTCGAGAGAGAATTTACATCCCATACAATTCTTCCATTTAAAGGGTAAAATTCGATGTTTTTTAGTATATTCACAGAACTGTGCAACCATCATTATGGCCAATTTTATAACATTCACCAAAAAAGATACCCCATACGCCTTAGCACTCAGCCCACCTCCTTGTCTTCCCATCCCCTCCAGCCCTGCACAACCACCACTCTGTAGTAATCTATGACAGAGTCATCTATTACTACCAGGAACCTACTCTCTGCCTCCTTAGTTTTGCTTATTTTGGACATTTCGTATGAGTGGAATCATGCAATGTGTGGTCTTCTGGGACTGGCTTTTCTTTCACTGAGCAAGCATCATGTCTTCAAGGTTCATCCACATTGTAGCGTGATCAATACTCATTCCTTCTCATGGCCAAGTAAGAGTCCAGTACATGGGTATGCCCCAGTTGCTTATCCATTCATCAGTGAGTGGCCATGGACTTGATATTTGATCCACCTGTTTTGATTTGACACAGAGCTTTGGACAGTTGGGATGTGTATGTATTCATGACCTATGTCGTGACCCTAAGAAGCGTAAAATTAAACTTAGCGTTGTGTACTGTTCCGATCGCTCATTACTGGGCACATCAGTTTCCCAGTGATGGTTTCAACACTCAGTGATGGAGTGTCTGTTGAGAGTCTGCCTTGGTAATAAGATAGGCAACTAAAATGGCTGAGTCAAGATGGCCCCACTCCTGTGCTACAGATGGCAGGAAACAGCAGGGAGCACATCTTAGCCAGCCCGGGCTCCCCCTGAGGCTTCAGTGACCCAAAGGGAATGGGAGAGCAAGAGTAGACTAGAAGAGACCCTGGACACCCCTTGGCATATTCAGGGGAGCCACTAAATAGCCAGCATTTAGTAACAGCTAACGATTCATGCCATGCCCTGTTCTAAGCATTTTACATGCATGAACTCCTTAAATCCCTCCAATGACCATATATCATGGGTGCTACCATCATCATCCGAATTTCACAGGTAGAAACTGAGGCACAGTGCTCACTTCAGCAACATGTGTACTAAAAGGGGTGCCTGGGAGGCTGGTTGGTTAAGCGTCTGCCTTTGGCTCAGGTCATGATCCCAGGGTCCTGAGATCGAGCCCCGCATCCGCATCCGGCTCCCTGCTCAGCAGGGAAACCGCTCCTCCCTCTCCCTGTGCCCCTCCCCCACACTCATGCCCTTGCTCGCTCTCTCTTTCTCTCTCTCAAATAAATAAATAAAATCTTTAAAAAAAAGAAACTGAGGCACAAAAAAGCTAGGTAACTTGTCCAAAGCCACAGAACTAGTAAATGCAGAGCCAGGATTTGAACCCAGGCAGTCTGGCTCCAAGCCTGAGCTTTGCGCTCTACTGCCCCACCTAGAGCCTGAGACATCGTCAGCTGTGCACTCCTCCAGGGATTGACAGGGCTAATTCTAAATCTTGTGGGGACTCTGGGGATTCTAGCCACTTCCTGGTGTCTATGGGAGAATGATGGCACAGCCTCCAGGAAACAGGGCACGTGTTGCATATTGGGTTGGAATTCTGTTTACAAATGAGGAAATTGGGGTCAGCAAGACCCACGACCAGTACGCTTGAAAGCCAAGATGAGAACCCAGATTTGACTCTGAATTCGTTGTTCTTTCCACTTCTATCAAATTGGCCCTTTGCACCCCCAGCTCTACCAGACTCAAAGTAAATGTGTTTTGCTTGTGCTTGTCCAATAGGTAATGGGTTTGATAGAGAAATTTAACTTATCTTATCTCCCAAATGACATTTATAAGGTCCTATCACTGTCATGGCACTCGGGATGACCAGCGCTGTACCACTTCTCTGTTGTCTTCTCTGTTGTCCCTGCTGTGACCCGGGAACACACCTGGGCCCTAACCCAGCCCGTGTCACCACCATGAGCCCTGCTGACCCTGCCTGGATGCCCTGCCACGCACCTGAGGCTGTGGGCTACACTGTTTCGAAGGCTGTGGGCTACTACTGACCACTAACACATCAGTAGTGTGTCCCCCTGACCCAGGGC
The DNA here is from genome assembly GCF_017311325.1 of Ursus maritimus. Lineage (NCBI taxonomy): Eukaryota > Metazoa > Chordata > Mammalia > Carnivora > Ursidae > Ursus > Ursus maritimus. Next base: position 72,489,626 of record NW_024424452.1, read on the forward strand.
TGCTAAACTCTGTCCACCCTGCTGGGTTTCAGCCACATCCTGGGAGGAAGTGGGAAGCCCTTAAAGGTCCTCAGGAGGGATGCACTCCCCGGGGCAGGGGTCTGTGAGACCTTCATGTGAGCACAGTCCCCTACCTGGGTTTCCCCGGGAGAGAATCTCAGAGCCCAAGGACCTGCTATTTTCAGATCCCTACAAATGGGCAGGTAGGGGATATTGGGGACTTTTTTGGGCTGACATGAAATATTTGAGCAGCGTTCCCACATACCGTTTCTATTCCTCTGCCTCACCTTATGGCCGTTCTTCCCCTCCTCCACCTCTCCAATGCCACTTCCTCCAAAAAAAGGCCATTTACCCCGTAAGGGCCACCACGGGTATCCCCATGCCTGCTGCGATGTCTGTAGGAGCTCAAGAAATGGTCAAGAAGGGACTCAACAGCACGGGGGATGGACGCAACGTTTTTTCAGTCCAGTGACATCCCAGGATTTCTTACCCTCTGTCACCTGAGCCCCAGAACTCTTCTGGTCCCGACTCATCCCGTCTGCGGTCTGCAGGCAAACGTCAGCCAGGCCGGCGGCCTCTCCTTTGTGAGCGAAAGCCAGCTCGGTGCTAATAAGGACACGGCCCAGAGTTCAGTCTGTGGACTCTTCTTTTCCCTATTCCGTGCACCTTCTGATTTTATCTAGTCCCGTGCCTGCGAATCCCAGCTCTAACGAGTGGCTTTCCGAGTTTTGTGTCCAGCCCGGACGCCTCCTCTGAGCTCCAGACTTGGTTACTTTTGGCTCCCTCTACTGCTTCTCCACTTGGATGGATGCAAACGTTTCAAACGTTCACGACCAAGAAAGAGCTGTTCGTCCCCTGTCTACCCTTACTCACATTTCTCTCCCCAACCCAGGAAAAAATACCCCTGTATCCCATTGTCCCAGTCAGACTTCAGGAGTCGTCCTTGGCCGCTCCTTTCCCTTGTTCCCCAGACCCAGTGCATCAGTAATTCTGCACTGTCCTGCCCCCAGATCCCCCCTCTGACCCCTGCCTGCCGCGAGCCTGGCTACCCCACCGCTAGCGCCCAGCAGACCGTCTGCAGAAGCTCTCTCCCGGCCTCTCCGCTTCCACTCCCATCCGGCCTCCAGAAGGCCTCTTGTGTGTGACCCGGCTCACGGCCCTCCTTGAAACCCTCCGAATGGCGTTCTGTGTCCTCAGAATAAAGTACAAATTGCTTCCCCCAGTGTGGCCCCCAGGCTGCCTCTCAGGCTTACCTCCCTCGTCTCATGGACACACCGTGTCTCTGTCGTGCTTGTCACTCTGGCCCTCAGCCTTTGTTTACGTCTGTTTTCTGCTCAGGAGAGTTTTCCTTCCCATCTTTTCCCCAGCCGGGATTTAACTCAGATGACCCCTCTTCATAAATGTCTTCTCGCACCCCCAGAGATAAAATGGCCTATTTTAGCTCTTCCTTGGCATTTAACGAGTCATCTTGTTTAGCTGCGTATATGTTTGTCGTTTGTGTCCCTTCCTGGAGAGCAACTGCTTCAGGGTAAGGACTCTGTCTTGTTTACTGTTACACCCAGGGCCTAGAACAGCAGGTGTTTATTGATGACAGAATATATTAATGACCGAGTAAGAGAACCCTTCCAGGAAAGGTCTAGAGGTACTCAGCATGTTGGTCTGGAAAGAGCTGGAGCTTTGGTATGTAGGTTAAGTCTGGTGCTGGCGCTTCCTGACTTGAATAGCAAGTTACTCAGCAACTCGGGTGGTTTCTTCTTCTGGAAGAGGTGTTGTGAGAGTCACAGCAAGTGTACCAAGTGCCGTAAGGATAGTGATTCCACATAGCAGGTGCTCTGAGAGTGTGGGCAGGTCAAATGGGCCTTCCTGGTTCCCGGGCCAGTGCCATTTGCATCATCCCAGGATGGTAATGGCTGGATGTTGGGTGAAGAGAAGAGTCAGGGATGAGGTAGGAGTGTAAAGGAAAACTCTGGAACTGTTGTGGCATCCCAGAGAGGCCGTCTGCTGATCCTTTTGAAGTGACAGTTTAAGTATGGTCATGTTGGAAGAGGGTGAATCCCTTAAAGGGCTGTGTTAAGATCCATCGTCATTCTAGAAGAGCAAAGAAGCAAACATACTCCATATTTGGTGAGCAGGAGAACCTTCGTTTCAGCCAAGAGCAGGGGTTCCTCAGCCCCCGGGCTGGTCCTCTCATTGCTTCTCCTTGCAAGCTGTAGATGGAAAGGCCTCTCTCGGTGCCTTGTTTCCCTAATCCAGGGCCCAGACAGTGTCAGATACTCAGACCTTGGACCAAAGAGGAGAATGGAGAAACAGGGACCGAGCCAGGGAGGTAGGTAGAGCCCGATTCAGGCCTGTACACAAAGGTTCCACTATGTGCATGGTCGGCAGCATGCAAATTGTATTTACTCAACATGGCAACAGCTTGGGGGAAGTTCCATGCTGTCCAGACACAGGGACTCCTCAGTTCTCAGAAGAAAGTCCCATAGAAATGGAAAGTAAACACCAGAGATGATTTTTTTCGGGCCTAGGCAGAGTCAGACAGGAGCCACAGGAGTGGTTTCCAAGCTGGCTGGCAGAGCCAGGCTGCAGTGGTGGCAGGGAGGGCTTGGTGGGCAAGATCTGGGCCCAGGAGAATGGAGTGGGCATCCACAGGCTGGAAAGACGGGTGTCAGCTAAAGCGGGACACCAAGGGAGATGAGTCCAGAAAACAGATCGAAGACACAGAGGTTGGCCCAAGAAGAAAGGACACGCTGAGGTCTCAGCAGTGAGTCAGACCCAGTCTGGATGCAGGCCGGGGAGAGCCCGTGACCAGCGTGGTCCCAAGGGGTAAGTTAGGGTGTCAGCGACTCTGGGAACAGGTACGGCCCTGACGCAGCAGGCTGAGTCGGATGTGGGGAGGGGGAGGAAAGTGCCCTTCGACAAGGACTTTCTATACTCTGGGCTCCGTGTTAAATGCCTTATTGACATCTTGGGGACAGAGAAAGAGCACTTAATCCCGGGGAGGCTGCGGGGTCCTAGGAAAGTCTGGGACTAGCAGGGACGTTGAAGTCCTTCTCACTCCGGGTGAGAGTGTGGCCTTACCAAACCGTCCTCAGGGCCAAGACAGAAAGCTAGAGGAGTCACTCGGTAACCAGAGCGGGGTGGCAGCGTGCCTTTGAACCACCTGGGGGAGATTAGCAGTTGTACCTGCCAGGATCGCAAGGCAGAAACCCAGGCAAAGCCTCCAGTAGTCTGAGCCTTTGGCTTCTGTCCATCTCCAAGGCCAAGCTTCTCCCTTTGTACCTGTGCAACCCAGTGGCTAATAATAGTTTCACTTCTTATACAGCACTTCACGGTTTCCAAAGCACCTTCACAAAGTGTACTACCTAACCCGATACCCATTGCTGGATTATCAGGTGTTAGAGTAAAGCTTCTCCTAGATTATCTATTTGGCTTCTACTGTGTGACTCTGGCGAAGTTACTTGCCCTCTCTGGGCTTCAGTGTGGCAGCTGGGAGAAGGCAGCCTTCTATACAACATAGAATAAGAGCCTGGACAGGGGCTGGTGGTGAGTGGATCTGCCAAGCTCCAGCAAGCTCTGGGGTCCTTAGGCATCCTAAAGAAAAGCCATTCACTGGGCTCCAGGAAAACAAACTCAGATGTATTATGATCTTTCCTTCAACCCAGCTTTTAAGCCCTAAATGCTTCCAGAAGCCTTGTAGTGCTATAACTTCTGAGCCCCTTGCCAAGCCCCGTTGCGAGACGAGGAAGTTAGGGAGGAGTTTCTGATTCCTGTACAGTTCTATTTTTATCTGGAATGTATCTTCCTGCACACCAGTGATTGGTGCCTTCGAAGCTGAGGTAAAGTACGCTGTCAGCAGGACCCGAGCAGTAAATAGCCACGGACAGAGAGACTGACCTGCTATGTGGGCAGGAAGTCAGACAGATGGACAAACCAATTGGCCCAGCGTCTCTGCCAAGAGTGGCTCCATTAATCGCACTGTCCCAAAGCCTGGCCGTAATAGCCGAAGGACAAGGTGTTTGCCTGTGGCCACTCCTATCCTGGCAGGTGCGGAAGGCAGACAGGTGTAGTCACGTGAGCTCTGCCCAGCGGGGCACGACTCGGGGAGGGCCGCAGACTCCCCCGCTTTTCCACAGCATTAGGGGGAACGCTGGCTCCCTGAATGGAGGTGAATCCTTTCACGCCTGTATGAGAAGTCAGCTCTGGGTATCTAGGCTGGAACGGGCTTGACCTTGAATTATAGCAGGAAACAGTAAAGATGAACTGGTCTTTCCTCCAGAACAGGCTGTTCTCCGATCCGAAGGTCTGTGTTCCAGCCGTTCCTTTCCATCTCTAAACAAAGCCTTCTTCTCAGAGCACGGCCCCGTTTCCTTCACAGCAAGAGGCTAGTGAGGCTTGGGGCTTGCCCCAGCCCTGCTCCAACCAGCCAGGGTCCAGCAGGACCAGTGACATTCACTTTGGAGGCAGCACCCGAATAAGAAAGGTTGGAGACAGCTTCTAGCACAAAAAGGAAGGTTAGGAAGTGTGTGTGCATGTGTGTGTTTGCACAGCACACGGGTGTGTGAACGTGAGCATGTGTGTGTGGTGTACAGGGGGCAGGCCTGCAGCCCCGGACAGGGGAGCATGCCCTGTGTTTGTGGGCTACGATTCCGTGCAGAGACCAAGGTGCGCTTTCTCAGGCCAGCTGCTGCCCAAATCCCAGTTTCAGGCTAGACGTCAGGAGGGAAGTGGTAAGTTTGCAGCTATCATCATGGTCCCCAAAACAAAAGCCTAATGTCTCTAGGACTGGACATTTTTTTTAAAAGATTTTTTTAAATTTACTTATTTGACAGAGAGCACAATCAGGGGGAGTGGGAGGCAGAGGGAGAGGGAGAAGCAGGCGCCGGATGCAGGGCTCGGTCCCAGGACCCTGGATCAATGATCTGAGCTGAAGGCAGAGTCTTAACTCTGAGCCACCCAGGCGCCCCTAGGACTGGACATTCGAAAAACACTGAGACCAGGTGGTTATGTAGGCCACACGCCACACGGCAGAAGCGAGATGGCCATTCACAGCACTCGCTGACTCACCGAGTTGTCTGGGGGTGACAAGTGGCCGGTGGGCGTGTCTTGGTCGCATCGGGGAGCCTGGAGGCACCTGGAGGGAGGGATGGCCGCAGGGGCCGCTCATGCTTGTCGCCCAACTCGGACTTTCAGGTAGTTCCTTCAGCAAAAAGGAGCAGAAGGGGGAAGGGATGAGCTTCTCTCAGTGAGGACGCTGTGGAGAGCAGAGATGCACCAGGCAGGGACCCAGCAGCTGGTAGTAATAACAACGAACCCTGAAAGCTCTTCACCGTGTGCCCGGCCTGGTCCGGCCCTTCATTCAGAGAGTGAAGCATTCAGTCCACGGAGAGGTACAGAAGGGGAAAGCCATTAGGCCAGGTCACCGAGTTAGGCAGAGATGGGCCAGCCCAGTAGAATCCAGGCGGTCCGGCTTTCATCAGCCTGCTACGCACCCCTCAGATTATTTCTTGGTTAATTCAACAAATAGGTACCAAACACTCTTTGTCCAAGGCACTCACTTAAGGAGAGAAGACAAGACCTACATACATGTTCAAAATGCAATAAAGGGCATTTGCTTACCCCGTTCCATACACGTAAAGCCCTGCTTTCCAATGCCAGCCCCCGTTTCTGAAAGCCCCTTCTGACCGAGGGAAGGAGACTCCTGTGCCCTATGTACCCCTTTCCAGGCTGGGTCTTTGCAGAATGAGGAGCACAAGGCTTATACTACTTTGCAGATCCCTAGGTGCCCCTTCGGGCCAGGACCCGGTTTTATTCCTCTCGGGACCCCCGGAGCCAGACCCAAGGCCAAGCGCATCATCAGTGTGCACTGAATGTGGTGGACTGGATGGTCTCTAAAATCCTTGGATGCCAGGGGCCAATTGCAAGCCATTCCCTGCTCGTGGCCACAGCACAGGGCCTTGGGTGGCACCCACGAGCCACACGGAGAGAGCCGAGTGCACATTTGCCCGTTAACTTTCGCTTCCCTTTGGTTTGCCAGGAAAGATCGGCGGAGTCCAGAGCCAACGTGGATGGCTCGGCGCCCCCCTCGGTGGCCCAACTGGCTGGGCGGTTCAGGGAGCAGGCCGCCGCTGCAAAGGAGGTGAGTCAGGCGGCTTCTGAGCCCCTCTTCTGGGAGGGGGCTGGAGGAAGGGGAAGTCTGGGTCAGGCCCGGAGGAGAGGGAGGGAGGAGGCTCCGTAATTACCAAATTAGGAAGAGAAGCCAGAGAGGGGTCCCTGTGAATGTGAGGAATGTGGCCAGGCTGCTGGGCTTACACTCTGGCTGGGAGGGGGGCAGACACAGAGAGCTGGAAACACAGGAGTCGGGATTCATTGCCATCTTGATCGCCCGCTCTGGGAGACTTCTATCCGGCCTGGCTGTGCCAGGCCTGGACTGGCTCGGAATACAGAGCTGCCCATGCCGGCTCCTGCCCCAGCGTCCAGGAGTCAGGAGCGAGGCGAGAGGGGGCAGATCCTGAATTGAGAATTGAAGAGGAAGAGAAAACTCCCAGGAAAGTGCATTCAGACAGGAGGCCAGGGATCAGGAAGGACAGAAAGCCAGTGAGCACCGGGCTCCAGGGCAATCCTGCAGGAGAAGACCTTGTAAACAGGGTTGTTGCAATGCTGGTGAGATTTGGGCTAGATTCTCCTGAGTCAGGCAGTCTGAAGAGCTCATTAGGAGTGACAGGAAGGAGACATACCCCAAGCTGGGCGATGGCCCCTTGGGGCAAACAAGGGTGAGGCTATCAAGGCTTTTTTAGGTGCAGTATTTGGTGCTTTGGTTTTCCCATCTGAAAAATTGGTCTTTAATTTCTAGAGGGTACAGCAATGTCATAAAGGGTGAGGAAGATAGTGTTGATCTAAGACGCTGGCAGTGCCTGGAAGCTGGAAGCTGGTGTCATTTTGAGATGTTGTTTCAGGCCAGTGAATCTCAAGTCAAAGAGGATGTTCCAGCAGAAAAGGACCAGGCCAGGAGCCTAGAAGTCAGAAGGGGTGGACAGTGGAACAGAATTAATGTATATGGCTAGCGGGCAGTCTTAGAGACACGCAACCCGTCCCTCCATCTTTTCTCTCCGGACATCCCTGAACATTCCTAAAACCAGCTTCCACTTCCTCCTCTTCCTCCCTGTTGCCTGATTAGCTCTCTCTCTTTTTCTCTCTGTGTGTCTGTCTGTCCCCCTCCCTCCAGACACCAGCCTGTAAACCAACAAGAAGGAAACCACCCTGCTCCCTCCCCCTGTTCCCCCCCAAGGTAGAGCTGGGCCAGAATGGTGAGGAGGTAAGTACCAGGGCCCAGGGGATGCTGGTTACGGATCTGCTTTCTCCTTCTTGGAGGAGGGGGCACGAAACACGCACATTCAGACCTTGAAACCTGTGCAGGGAATGGGTCCCTTTGAGATTCAGGGTTGAAGCTCCTCTTCTTAATGCTTCCACAGTCCTTCGGACACTAGGTTCCTTTCCACTCTTTCTCATGGAGCCTCCTTTAGGGTTTGTCTAGGACCGGAGCACTCTTTTCCAAGCCGGAGAATTTCCGCAAGGAGAACAAACCGGCCACAGAGTATTACCACGCCGGATTCGGGAGTCAAAGTTAGGTTTCACCCCAGGTGCGACTTCTATGATGTTCCCTGTGCAGAAGGCACGTGGAAAGAGAGGTTACACTTACGTGAGGCAGAATTGCCTCGTGAGAGAAAGTGCCGTGGTTTCGTGCTATCCTTGCAAACTCTGGCTATTGCTCTAATCATTGGAAGAAAATCAGAGCACACAGAGGCCTCGTCGCCCCCACATATAAATAGCCAATGTTACCAACAAAAGAAAGGCTCTGGTATCACAGATCCTGGCAACCAATAGATTCTCAGACGGGGTATGTACCTACCCTAATTTATCTCATCGTAGCTGTAAGAGTGACTTCTCTGCGCCCCCTCCCAGCAGCCCATGAACCTTCACTGTGGTCACATCACTGTCCTCCAGAAATGAACTTGTATGTTCTCTCGTCAGCCTGGGAGGCCAACCCCAAGAGAGAGCAAGGAGGCCAAAGACAGCTCAGTTCCCGAATCCTACATCCAGGTCCCCTTCCTTTTTGGGGACCAGCAACCTGACGATAGATACCAGATATTTGTGTGACCTTGAGCACCTGTGGTAGTGACCTTGAGCAACTAGGGTAGTGAATGTGTGGAGCAGAGCAGCAGTGTTCAAACCTTTCGCACCCACGGCTTACAGACGGAAGTCCATCAGAGAAAGCAGAAACTTTTTGCTGCTGGTGGTCGAGTGGGGTGGGGGCATCTAGAGCCCCGCTGCTCTGAGGTTACTCCCTCAGGCCCTGAATAAGGGTCTTCTTCTAGAATGGGAAACCCAAGAAACACAGTTTTTAAAACCTGAGTTTTTTTGTTGATATTTCTTCAAGCACTAACATTATGATCTGATTATGATAAGAACTCTCATGGAGTCATTTGGTTAATATACCAAATACATTCCAACAACTTCTCTTTACAGAAGGTCAACTTCCCCTCGTGACTTTCAGCCCCTGGGCTCGATGTCTGTGCCAGGCCGCAGGCGGAGGCCGTGGCCCTTAGGAGCCTACTCTGAGGCTGTCCCCTGATGACCTGGGCTCAGCCCTGGAGAAGCCCCTGTCTTGCACTGAGCCTGCTTCCTTGTTTGTGAAACTGGACTCGAACACTAACCAGACAGATGATGGGGGCTGGATGGGGACATTTTATTCCCTGGAATACAAGCAGAGTGAGTCAGGTTAGTTCAGTGGCCCTGGGAGAAATCAGTCTACAGGTTTGTCCCATGAGGCATCACCCAGCAGTGAAACGGCCGTAAGAGCCAAGCTCTCTATGAACGGAAGGGTGGATTTTAGAAGAAAAGTCCTGCCTGGACTGACAGGCTGCTTGCACATAGGAAGGATATCGCTTCCAGGATGGATGACTTCTCGTCTCCTTGGAAATCACGTAGAAATAAAAAGAACCACCAGCCTTGTCTGGCTGGTCTGGAAGGAGGCTGCTGCCTGCAGGAGCCCTAATTCCCGAAGCCTCGGAGGGGGGCCTCCAGGGAGGGCCCCAGTCAGGCGACTGCTCACTGCAGGGAAGGGTCTTTCCACCCCTTCTTCATTCCTGCCCCTCCCCGGCGTGCTCAGGCCCGAGACCGCGGGATGACTCCTCTCTGGAGGACCCAGCCACAAGAGCCGTGAGTACAGCCGTCTGCCAAAGAAGGACTGGAAAGCACTCCCATCTGAAAAATCAGCTTCATGACCTCTAGACGTTACAGGAACGTCACGTGTAGACGTATATACATACATGCAGAGCCTGAGGCGGGTTTTTCTCCAAGAAGGGTGCTAGGCCCAGCGGGTTGCCTGGAGTCCTGTGTTAAATGGCAAAGGAAATGCTGCCCCCTACTGCCGTACCCAGGAACTGCACTAGCTGCAATTTCGGAGTCTTCCCGCTTTGCGGTTCAATTCAAATCAACAAGGATTTTGTGGAGCCTGAGCTGGGTTCCCAGCGCTGTCCTAGAGCGAAGGGGCTGCGTTACCGAATGTCCACTCTCTTCGGAAGATAGTGGTCGCTTGGGGAAGGGAAGCGTTTCTGGTATTACATAAACTGAGCTTTGTCAGCAAAACGCTTTCTGCAGTTCCCAAAACAGTATCTTCAGAAATACTGACTCCTGTGAAATTTTACCATAAAGCACAGAAATTTAAAACAACTAATTTGGGGCTGGAAGCTCTTTGTACTCACCAGGGACACGTGGCTCCTTGCGAGACTGCTCTAGGAATATGTCTGAGAGTGTAAACTCATGGGGTCAGAGGCATCTTCAAGCGGGAGTCTTTGGAATCATTTTATTAAAAGATTTCATTGTTTATTTGAGAGAGAGAACATGGGCAGGGGAGAAACAGACTCCCCGCTGAGCAGAGAGCCCCCCAGGCACCCCTAGAGTCATTTATTCTAACCCACCTGCCTGGGTCCTGGTGAGGAAGCTGAAGCCGGGGCACCCATCCAGCTCCTGTCAAAGCCAGAGTGCCAGCTGGAAACTGTGCCGCTCCTTCAACGTTGGGCCTTAAAAAGGTCACAAGGAGTTCGGTTGAGTAAGTCTTCCTCCTTCCATCACTAACGTACCATCATCTTGCTCAATAAATATCCCAGAATATTTCCAAGAGATGGGTGTTACTCTTGTTTTTATGATTCAGGTAAACTAGGGCGTGGGGGCAGGGAACATAGGATGGGTCTCCAAACTGTAGGCAAGTCCCGTTTCTGCCTTGGCCTTGGCTGAACCACATGGAAGTCACCACCATCACCATCATCATCGCTGTCATCACTCCTGCACGTTGAGATCAATATATCTGTGGACCCAGACTCAAGTTGCAGGGATTTTACACAAAACAAGGAGTCCATTTTTTTCTTTTGATAAAATAAACTACAGACAAGATTCCAGATGTACATTCATCACAAAAATATCTCCAACTAGCAGAATGTATGTATGGTTTTCTATGTATGTATTAGCCATTGACGGCTTCTAGAAGCCACCTTCAGATAACCCAACACAGAGTATAGTAGATAGTAAATGTCTGCGTAATCAAAACAAATAGTCAATGTTTCAGAGAATGATCATCTATAACTAAGACTATTGGTGGGATTTTCCAAAATATCATTAGTTCAAGGGAGGGATTTCAGTTGTACCTCTGTGAGGTTTCAGCTTTGGTCTGTGGTTTCTTGCTTTGTTTGGGCAGACAGAACAAATGGCCATTTTGCCCTTTCTCTTTGGAATTCTCCTATTGTCGGCTGACTTTGCTGAAGGTCAGGAGGTGAGGAGCTCATTCCCTCAGATGTAGTCTGTTCTCTCCTAATGACCATGAAGTCATCCTTCCTGGAACAGGAGGCCTCCTGTGTCTCAGACAGCTGTCCTGCCTGCTCTGATTCATAGATTCAAGTGGTCTCCTTAGCTGTGAGATGAGGGAGGGGCGGAGGGGAGCCTGCGCTGGCCCAGGCCCGGACGAGGTAAGTGGGCAGCTGAAACTAGGTGGGAAAGTGTTGAAATCAGCTTCTGCCCCTCTTTTTCCACCTGTGCCTTGTGAGCTCCAGCCAGGACGCCACCTCCCTTCACCTCACTCATTTGACTGTTTTGGTCCGTTTGCTCTATAGAAATCACCACCCAATGCAAGCCATCCTCCTAAAATCAAGGTGAAGAGCTCGCCTCTGATTGAGAAGCTTCAGGTAAGTGCAAAGCCGATCTCATCTCTTATCCAACGTTTGCATGTCTTTGGGGCTCCTGGGGGAAGCACCTGCTGTCCCTGCAGACCTGATCTCTGAGAGCCAGCTATGAAGGCTGAGGAGCTCTATCCAGGGGCAAAGGGCTAAAACAAAGATCCCATCAAGCACGAGCTCATGTAGCTAACAGCTAATGGTGGCTGGTGGATGGTGGGGTGCCCCCAGGAGTCTGGAAAAAGACAGTATAGTGCAAGAAACGCTCCAGGACTAGCCAAGTCCTCTCCCCCAAGGCCTGAATGCCCCCACAAACCATTTCAGTCTTACACAGGGCTGAAATTCAGCAGCTAGGCCTTGCACTGGTGTGGCCAAATCTGTTATTTGGAAAGCCTGCCTCTCTGCCTATCACCCTGTGAGCCCAGAGCCCTCACCACTGTGCCCACAACTGGCTGGCTTTCCCAGGGGTGTAAATGAGCCATGTCGCACTGAACATGAGCTCACGGTCTTTTCGGGGAGACAGGGTTTTCACGCATGATACAATAAAAGACATACGGGAGAGAAAACACCGAGATCAAAATTGTGTTAACCGTCCGACTGCTACTGCCCTAAATCGGGGCTTCTCAACCTGGGCGGTACTGGGGCAGGATAAGTTTGCGGCAGGGCCCTGACTTGTGCTTTGCAAGGTGCTTGGCAGCGTCCCTGGTCCCTCCCCACGAGATGCCAGCAGCACTCTCCAACAAGTTGTGACAATGAGAAACATCTCTAGCCATTACCAAATGTCTCTCGGGGACACAATTGCCCTCCACCCCCATCCAAGGTCCGAACCGCTGCTCTAGAATTTTGGAGCAAGAGTAGAGTAGAGTGGGCAGGAGTAGTTAATGAATGCTTTGTGAAACGCCTAGACCCTGAGTCAGTCCTCGAGGATGGGTGGCTGGGAAGGAAAGAGGAAGGTGCTCCTGATGTGGGAACAGCATGAGCTAAAACACAGAGGAGGGTTGGCGTAAGTCTGAGTGGGGCCCTCAGAGGCTGCTCGGGCTTTCCGCGCAGTCTCTGTGCAGCCACCCAGGGGAGCTGCAAGGCTCTTGAGCACCGTATCCTCCCATCTGGGCCCAGCTAAGAAAACCAGCTCATCAGCTTTGTTCTGAAGCCGTTACTAGGGGTGTGTCAAGACAAGTAGCCACAGCTTCTGCAATCCCACCGCTGGGAGAGCCCAGGGATTTGGCCCCCAGCCTCATTTGGGGTTAAGAAAAGCATCTCTGGTTTCTGGCCATGAGCCTACCCTGTGGAGGGTGGGAGTGGCTCCCCTGAAGTTGAATTCCTCCTGAAAAGCCCTGATTGTGCTGCAGCTGCAGGGAGGGAGTGGGGCTGCCTGTCACGCTGGGAGGCTGCCGGGATCCCATGTACAGAAGGAGCATCTCTCAGAAGGGATCCGAATGTGCACATCCCCACTCGTAGCCAGCCAAGGGGTGTAGCCCAGGACCCGCACCTTTGCCTCCCTGCAGCCCACCTCAGCCTCATCCGAGTGTCCACCGTCTTGGTCTCCTTCCCCTTCCCTTCCCCATCGTTAAGGAGCCTCTCTGGCAGGCGCAGCCACTGAGAATAAGGTTGCGATTGCTAATCGTTCAGTCTCATTAAGAATGTCAGCAACAGGATGACAATTTGGCCAGATCCCATAGGAACCTTACTTTGTTGGGAAGGGGGGAGGCAGGGAGAGCCAAGAACTAAGAAATGCATCATCAGCTAGACTTTTCATCCAAATATTCCATTAGATGAGTTATGAAGTATGATTTTTCCTCACTGGAGTAGTCCATAACTCAAAGCTCAAGTTTCCTGCTGGCTAGCGAGATGTTATTTTATTTGCAAGCAGTCTTACAGAGGGAACGTTCCAGCTTGACCTTGGGCGGGGAGGGAGACCTCCTTTAACACCCAGCCTAGGTATCCATTGCCCTGAAGCCCTGTCACCAAGCCTGCCCCTTGGTACTCATATATGCTGCTTTTTAACACGGCTCGGGTTCACCGCATTGCCAGGTAACTTTTATATTTTTAATTCTTACCATGACTCAGTCTTATCCATGTTATAAGTTCTTTCTTCAAATCACAGTAGAAACACTGACGCTTTCCTAAACATGAGTAACTCTATGTGGTCTGCAGGTCCTAAAGCATGTGCAGTTCTCCAAGACAACAGAGCCCTGGCTGGAGGAAGGGGGCAGGCAGGGAGCTCCGGAGGGAGGGGGATGGATGTACGGTATGGGGGGGGAGTGGCAGGAGAGAGTGTCGGGGACCAGATCCTAAAGGACTCTGGCAGGCAGGCTCACCAGTTTGGACAAATAAAGAATCTGAGACTCAGAAAGGCTATTTATTGGACTCACTGAAGATCACACAGCTATTAGGTAAAAGATCCGAGTTTTGCAGTCCGCTCCGTCTGTGTGGAGAGCTTGCCACTGCGCCGTCTGCCCCCCACACCAGTCCCTTCCCTGTGAGGCCTCGCTGCCCTGGTCTGGAGGACGTCTCTGTGCAAGAGTTTAGGGACCCAGAGGGTGACAGAGCTAGGAGGAGTGCCCCTAGATGGCGCTAAAGAGGAGCCAGCTGTGACCGCACCCACATGGCCATCCTGCACCATCACCTTCTCCACACCCATGGGATGGAGCCGGGCCTCCCTGCCTCCTCCCCCGCCCAGCTCTTGGCTCCCTGAGGCCTCAGTTCCCTTTGGGTAACCTCCCCTCCTTGTTGCCCTCTGGATGCATCTGAATCTGGTTTCACCTGCCCCAAGATGGCCCAGGTGGCACCCACACCGGCGTCTTGGAAGGCCTGGGCAGACTGCCGTGCGCACAACTCTGGCCATCTACCAACAAGCCTGGAGGGACAAGCCGGCCTGGCGTGAATGCCAGGGCAGGCTCTGTAGCCCCTTTCCTGATGTGTGCAAGGAGAACAAAATGGAACATTGAAGGGCTGCTGTAGAGGGAACCACTGTGTGTGCTGGTGAACAGTAGGCATTCGGGAAGCAGTGACTACTACCGGCTCCGCCCAGAAAGGTGATCAAGGGGGTGACTTGCTGTGAGATCGCGTGTCTGCAGGGGCTGGCATGTGCTATTTCGGCCTCCTTGTCTCTCGGCTGGGGCTGTTCCACGGCATCTTCGCTGGACCCAAATCAGTACTCTCGGGGCATTCTGGAACGCAGCCTGTGGTCCGTCAGGGAGCAGGAGACGGCTCGAGCGGGCCGTGCTTCCAGGGCCAGGACGCGATATGACAATGGATACTTGGTTAGGAAGCAACACAGAAAGCCTCCCGTTACTGGTTACCTGGCCCCAACCACTTCCAGGCCACGTGCCCAACAAGCTCAAGCAGAAGCCCTCATGGCCTCCCAACCCTGTTTGAAATGCCTCACCTTTTCTTGGCAGGCCAATTTAGCTTTCGATCCAGCGGCCCTGCTCCCTGGGGCCTCGCCCAAGAGTCCTGGGCTTAAGGCCGTGGTGTCGCCATTCCAGAGCCCACCTTCCACCCCCAGCAGCCCTGGCGTGCGCTCTCAGGCCGGGGAGCCAGAGGAGGCACCGGTTAGCTTTGACCAGCCGCCAGAAGGGAGCCATCTGCCCTGTTACAACAAGGTAATGTCTGGGTCCAACGCCCTGTGGTGGGTCTGCAGAAACGCAGGCACTGGACGGTCCTGAAGTATCCCTGCCGTGAAGTTGTCCTGGGGAAAGGAGCACACATCTGAGCTGTCGTCAGAGTTCGTTTTCAACAGAAAGGAAACTTCTCTTTCTGCTAGTGATGGGAGGAGGGGGGGCTGAGATCGCCCCTCCCCCTAGCCCACCTCTCTGATCCGCTCTCCCAGAGCTGTGCCACTCACCTGTAAGGCTTGCCTGGGGGATAGAGTGCTCTGTCCTTTGTGGAGAGGGGGCTGAGAATTCACAGGTAGTTGTGTCAAAAACCGAAAAGAAAATCTGAAGGCCTGGTCGGTGATTCACACAGAGGGTGGGCAGCGTCATTAGGACTCCAAAAAGCACTGCTCTGGCTTGATGTAAATACTTCTAAGTGCCCCAGGATGGGCTGAAATTATTCTTACTGCAGCTTGCCCCATTTAAAGAGTATCCAAACGGTTCCCTTTGCGAAAAGAGGTACGTAGGGCCTATTTCTGTAGCTGCTGCCCTGATACCTGAGTGTGCTTTCTTTCGTCAGACCCTCGGCCCTACTACACGTTAAGAATAGACAGTCCAGCACTGTCCATGCAGGTGCCCAGCAACTCTGGGCCAGAGCCGGGCAAGGGCCAACATAAAGGCATCTGATGCCAGGGAATGGCAAATGGATAGAACTTTAAAGTAATGGACGGAAAGATTGGGGTCTTCTGGGCCAGTGCAGAAAATCTATGGGGGAAAAGGTTAAATGTGTAGAAACAGGTAGGATCCAGGGAACCATACTGGTGCTAAGTTTTGAGCCTCCTGAGATCCTCCAGCTCAGGGTAAAGGAGAGATCCATGACAGCAAAGAGGAACCCAGGGGACAGCCTCCTCTCTTCACGCGATGCTCACTAGGGAGGCGGGGCCGGGAGGGAGGCGGGGCCGGGAGGAGGCGGGGCCGGGAGGGAGGCGGGGCCGGGAGGGAGGCGGGGCCGGGAGGGAGGGGCTGCCGCCTGGTTGTAACGGGGTCGGGGGTGGAGGGGAGTGCTTCAGCCTTTTGAGAGCAGCAGGGTGTAGGCAAGATTATTCCTGAACCCTGCTGACTGTGAGCGCAGGGCCAGGCCTTGATAGTCTGCAGGGCTGGCCACACCATGGTCTCAAGAAAGAGCCTGGGAAGCCCTTATAAGCCAAGTATTGACTCCCAAATTTCTGAGAAGGAACTAGGATTGACAAACACCAAAATGTAAGCCAATGGAAAAATAAGATTTACAAAAATAAGATTTAAGGCTTAGGAAATGAGATTTCCTCTACATATAGAATTTTAAAGGACACACTACTTGAGCACAGTAGGGCATCCAAATTAACATTTGCGTTGCACTTCTGGCAAAGTCCAGTGGGCCTAGATGAGGCCTGAGTGACCTGAGATTCACGCACTTCCCAGACAGGAGATGATTCTCTGGCAGCTCTGCTGGTTGCCGCGAAGGCATGGCTTCTGCTCACGGTGGACGGGAGCCCAGGAAAGCGAAGGAGTGTACTTGTGCAGCTTTCCCGGGATTACCCAGCTCTGCAGAGGGCTGGGGGGGCAGGCTGGGGAAGGGCACGAAGCCGGTCACCGGCTGTCCAGCTCCGTCCGCACGAGGTCCCTGAGCAAGGCTAGGCCACCTGCAGGCCCCTAACCCTCTTGTCTGTTGGGTTCATCTTTGTCAAAGTATAATTTCCTCAATGTTAAAACATGACTCTTATATAAAATAGAGATAGATTTTATTCAGTTTGTCAATTTGAGGAAACCTGTAATATGGTAGAGCTCATTCAAAGAACATTCGGACAGGTGGTTATTCATAGGCAAGTGAAAAAACAAATGTTAGAATTAAGTGGCTAAATTAGACACCAAACTGATTAATGTTTTACAGGACAATGAAAGTATAGGTAGGTTATCATTTTTAGTGGATGGAAAGCATTTGCTTCTTCAGGTTACCCCGTGACTTCAGAGCCCTGGAGACATAGCACACGGGGGTCCATTCTCCTGGAAAATCAAATGACCCTTAGAGGCTGGCCGATGAAGCAGTGCTTTAGACTGCGTGGAAAGACAGGCAGTCCCCCCCTTGGCCTTTTTCACAGGTGGTGGATAATCTCTCTTAACGCATTCTTCCAGGTGCGGACGAGGGGCTCGATAAAAAGGCGCCCTCCCTCCAGGCGATTCCGAAGGTCTCAGTCGGACTGTGCGGACCTGGGAGATTTCAGGGCCCCCGAGTCATCCCAGGAGAATGGTGCCAAGGAAGAGAATGGGGATGAGGTGTTCCCATCTAAGAGCAAGGCCCTGGGTTCCCCTCCGCCCAGCGAGGGGCAGGTAGGGGAGGAAGTGGGGAGGCAGCTGGGGTCCCAGGAGAAGCCTCCTCTGAGGAGGACGTCCAGCAGAACGGAGAAGCAGGAGGAGAAGGGCAGGGCCGTGGAGGAAGCCCAGCATCCCCAGAAGGCCGCGGGGGGCTCTGAAGAGGAGGCCAGCCCGCTTCCAGCTACAGAGGAGGCTGTGCAACCAGCCCAAGCCTCCAACCCAGAGGCAGCGAACGGAGGCAGGAGCCCCACAGAAGAAAAAGCAGCCAGAGAACAGACAGAGAAGTCTGAGGAGGTGAAGGAGGAGAGGGCAGGAAATGAAGAGGATGAGCCCGGACAAAGGAGCCAAGACATAAAGGGCCCGGTGGAGGGAGCTGTGGGGGAGGCCCCAGCAGGCCCCCCTGAAGGGGTGGAGGGCCCCCACATCCCGGAGCAGGGGAAAGGCGAGGAAAAGGACGAGGAAGGGGCCGTTCTGGAGCCAGGCCACAACCCCAGCGATGAGGTAAGTGGCCGGCACGTTCACCTGAGGAGGCCGGAGCGTGCCTGCTGATGCTCCCTCACAGGCCAGCTCGAGTGTGCAGAAACCAAGGCCCTGGGTTGGGACAGGCTGTCGTAGACAGTGAGGGGACAGAGACACAAGAAAGGGAAGCACGGCCTGTACTCTGTCCGCCTTCCTGCCCCCTCGGAGTTCTGGGGTGCTCGGGGTACATGGAGACCAGGCACGGCTCAGAGACTGAGACCCACACACAGCTGCTGAAGGCCCAGGAGGCAGGGCTCTGGGCTCGGCTCACTGCTGGGGGTTCAGACATGAAGGGGGGTGCACCTTGCCATCAGCTCAGGCTAGCACGGAGACCAGCAGCTCCTTAGGGCACGCTGAAGGAGGCGGGGCGCGGCCGTGGGCAGGGTTTCTCTGGGGGAAGCCCAGAGCACAAGCGAGGGAGAAAGTGTGTGTGGGGGGGGAGAAGTTGGAGAAGCTTCAGGGTGAAGATGGCATTCGAGTGGGGCCAGGTGAGGAGGAGGCTTTGTGTTGGACACCAAGTGCACAGAGGAGGGGGTACCTCCAGTCCCTGCCCACCCCCCACTCCCTGGCCCTTCAGCAGCACCCCCCCATTCCCAGGAAGCCCCTCTTGAACTCACCTACCTGTGTTCAGAAGCAGAATCAGCCTCGCTGAGAGGAGCTCAGTGTCCTACCCTCCACCCCCAAACCTGACAGTCTCATCAACAAAGTCACCCTTCACTCAGGTGGCCATTAGCTTCCTACTCCATCAGCCTCTCATCTGGCTTCCTGCTTCTTCATTTGTCACCTCTCTACTTCATTTCTGCATAGCAACCAAAGAGGTGTGTGTCTGTGTGTGTGTCTGTCTGTCTGTGTCTGTGTGTGTGTTTAGATCGCTACTCATTGCTAAAGTTACTCACCTCTTACGTTAGCTTTCTAGGGCTGCCATGACAAATTACCACAGACATGGTGGCTTAAAACCATAGAAATGGGTTTTCTCACAATTCTGGGGGTCAGAACTCCAAAATCAAGGTGTTGGCAGGGTTAGTTCTCTCTGGAGGTTCTGAGGGAAAATCTGTCCCATGCCTGTCCCCTAACTTCTCGTGGCTGCTGGCAACCCTTGGAATCCTTCCTTGCCTCTTCCAGCTCCTGTGGGCAATCCTTGGCATTCCCTGAGTTGTAGACATGGCCTCTGTCTTCACAAGGTCTTCCCCTGGCTCTGTGTGTCTCAAAACTCCCCTCCTTTCTCTCATGAGGACACCAGTCATTGGAGGTAGGACCCACCCTAAATCCAGAATCGTCTCCTCTTGAGATCTTTAATTACACCTGCAAAGATCCCAGTTCCAAATAAGGTCACATTCACAAGTACTGGGGCTAAGGATTGGACATATCTTTTGGGGGTATGCAACCCCGTGTGCCTCCCCACCCTCTGTCCCACAGCTTCCCGGTGCACTCAAAATAAATTCCAGACCCTTCTCGAGGCCCGGAATGAGGGGCTGCTGCCCAGTTGTCCCTGACCCTTCCGCTCACTGTGCTTTAGCCACGCCAATGATTATTTTATTCTTCAAATATACCAAGAGCACTCCCTGCTCAGAGATCTGTCCTGCTGTCCCCCACTGGGGATACTTCTCCTGACCCTCCCATGGCCACTTCTTACCCATCGTTCGGATGCCCCTTGGGCCTGTCTTGACCACTCGGTTACTGTCTTGTACTATTCTGCCCTGCCATCATGGTGCACATCACTCCTTGACATGCTCTTCTTTATTTTCTTATCATCTCTCTACTCTTTTTCCCTCACTGCATCCCCAGCACCTACCACCGAACCTGGAACACTGTAGTTCTTAAGAAATAGATTTGTTGAGTGAATGAATTTTTAAAAGAAGAGAGACCATTGCTTCATCCAAAGGAAATCATCTCTAATGGTACAACTAGAGTTATAACAAGGGTTGATGTGTTTGGGGGAGGGGGGACTCACCAGGGGCCCTCACATTCTTCCCACTCAAACTAAACTGGGGAGAAGAATGTGTGAGTCCCAAAGACTCTTGAGGTATGGGTGAGACTCCTCTGGTTGGGCTGTTAGGCAAAGATGCTTCATATTTCTTCAACACCATCCATTCCAAATGAGTGATGTGATCCCATCAGCCTGGAGATCTTCACCAGATGTCCAGAAGGCAAACACATACCTCAAATCCTCACTTCTTTTTGAGGATGGAGCCATGGAGTCCACGGAGTCACCTGCCAGTGGCTGCTACACCGTAGTTTCAAGCTAGGGGGTGCCTGTCCTGCCAGGAGAACTTCCCATCTCACTGGCAGCATCTTCTAGTCCTGAGGCGTTAAGGAGTCACCTCGGTGGAAAAGCTTCTGGAAGGTCTCAGGTAGAGAAGGTCTCCTGCTAGAAACTGGAGAAGCTTTGGAACAGGCTCCCCTGAAACCTCTCAAGCCAATTCTATATTTCCAGTCTGGCAGAGCCCTGGTGAGCAGGCAAGATGCCCACACCCTCACCAGTGCTCTTCTTCCAAACGAAAAACCCAGGGAGGCAAAGTGTAGCTCCCCCCACCATCTCTCCACACTTTCCCTCTCCTTCTTCATCACTGAGACACAAAATTTTAACACCCTTAGCCCCAACTTCTGGTTTTAGAGAGGAAGGAACTGAGGCTCCAGACGGGGACATGAGTTGTCCAAGGTCACAGAACTCAGCGTTGACACAGTGGAGGCCAGCTGAAGTCATCAGAATCAGCGACACCACTCGGCACCACTGCACGTTTGCAACATGAATCCGATCTGGGAGGGGCGTGGCCTCCCGTCCATCCGCTCTAGTCCCTGTCCAGCTCGGTCAAGGTCAAGATTGGAACCAAGATGCCTCAGGCAGTGGTGCAAAAGGATTCACCGGTGACACGACTGTGAAGTGGGCCCTTGGGTCCGGGCTTCCCTGGACACCCAATGCCTGTCCCAGGCCTTCTGCGGGTCTGGTAGAGGCAGCACACGCCGCTGAGCGGACAGCTTCGCAGCCCCCCATCCAATCCCCACCTTGTTCTGTGATTGGTAAAAATACATTGATCTGAGAAACTACTTTGAGCTGCACTCAACATTTACCAAACACCAGCTGCCCCTGGCACTCTGGGACTTACTGGGGCTTCCAAGAGGAAAAGGGACAGAGGCATAAACAAATGACAAATAGTGACAAATAAAACAAACAGATGAATAAAAAACACAAGTAACGACAAGGCAGTAGAAGAAATGTGATTCTGCCCAGGACCTGTAATGCTGTGTGAAGCACAAAGGATGGGGAGGTCCCTTCTTCAAGAGACAGCAGGGAAAGGCTTCTGACGAGGTCCCAGGTATCAGCCATGTGAACCCGTAGCCTCTGTCTGGTGGGCCCCCCGCCAGCCTCCCTCCCTCCCTGGCCTCTTCAAGAAGAGCCGCTGCATTCTGACCTTGGCCGTCTCCTCCGGCCCCCACTCCCACGCTCCCGCCGTCATGTTTTGTGAATGATTCCCAAGGATGCACTTCGCCATCAGCACTGGACCACTCCTGACGTCTTAGCACCAGCCTGGCCCTGTCCCAACCACATACCAACCGACCTCTGCGCTTGGATGCCCGCCAGTCCCTCATTCTCAAAACCAAACTCGTCCTGCTTGCTCTGTTTCTTCACTTGTGTTCAACGGAAACCCCACATTCCTTTGTTACTCTTACCCATTTCTGCTAATGAGGTGCTCACATTTCTTCTACCTCCCTGCCTAATCAGCCCCCAGGTCTTAGGGGGTTTTCCGGGGAGGGCCTTTGGCTTTCCCTTCTGCTGTCTCCACTGCTGTGACCCCTTCCTTATCTCTACAATCACGACTCACTCCTCATGGAATTCCTGGTCTCCAGACCCACCCTGTACCTTAACACCAAATTCATCTTCCTGAAAAAGGCATCTCGGTGTCTACTCTCTTACACGAAACCCTTTGATACCACTCACTAGAAAATCGAGTTTACCCTCCTCCCCATGCTGAACTTCCTGCCAACCTTTCCCTCTCCCCCATCATGCAGCCCATGCCTCCAGCCAGCCTCCGGCACCCACCATTCCACAAGAGCCAACACATCCTCCCACCCGTCCTGCCGCCTCCTCCACCAGAAACGCCTGCCCCTCCCCAGCTGGGATTGCCCCCGAGGCTGCCTGGAAATGGTCCCACTGTATCTCTGTGCTCCGTAGGCCTTCCCCGACTGCCCCGATGAGGAACACCGCAGTGACTCACCCCTTCCTCACACTCAGCACGGTGCGTTCAGATGGCCCAGAGCATCTGCCCCCTGATAATGTGGAGACATTCGTGAATGTCTCCGTTTCCCAGCCAGAGAATTCATGGTGGCAAGGCCTGGGGCAGCCCCAGCCCGGAAGGAGCTAAGAGTCATTCTTCCGGTTGAATGTTGAATAAATAGCTATTTTCCTGTCCATTTACTAAAGGATCCACCTTCTATTTTTGATTCTTTGTGTTCTTTTTCCGCTTTTATGCCACCGAAGCTTCTTGAGCAGTATAATAGGAAGATGAAATTGAGTGGGAATGAATTAATAGGTAAGAGGCTAGGGCAGGGAGGGCTTGGGAAGCCAGGCGTCAGGAAATAGGCAGTGTCACCTAACAGTTGAGGACTCAAGCTCTGGTCCCTGGCTTTAAATCCTGACTTCATTACTTCCTGGCTGTGTGATCTAGGGGAAGTCATTTGACCTTTCTGTGCCTTAATTGCCCCACCTGCAGAACAGAGCAGTACAGAATAGAAGTACTGAACTCGTATTGCTTTTTTGAGAAATAAAGGAGCTGATGCTTGTAGAAACCTCCGTCAAGCGCACAGCATTATTGGTAGTGTTACCATTCTTGCTGGATCCAGCATCCCCAAGGAGATCTGCTGAGTGTGAGGACTTCCCCCATTCTCTTCCTAACTCATCCTTTCCTCCTGTGTTCACAGGACAACACCCCTGTCCAGGACACTAAAATGTGAAGAAGAGCTCATTGTGGTTAGTGATGAGGCTGCTGGAGACATCTCTTTCGAAGGAGCAGCCACAAGAGTAGCAGCAAATGAAGCCGTGGCCAATGCAGAATCCGTGGAGGGTCTGGAGGCAGCCCGAAGACATGGATTGCGTTGTTTCCTGCCCCCACGCCGAACGTTCCCTCGCAGACAAAGATCAGTCAGCAGGCAGCAGCCTTTCATCAGTTTGAGTTTGTGTCACTTGATGGACTTGGTTTAAAAAAAAAAAACAAAAAACTTATTTAAAACAATTTACTATGGTGACAGCTCCCAGGGATACTGGTCAACCTGTGGGGCCCGGATCCTGCCCACACCCACCTGTCTCTGCAGCTGACCTCGGAACTGGATTCTGATTTAGCTTCTCAGATTTTGTTTTGTGTAAAGCAATAGCCTTTTTAATGTTCTGGAGTTTTTATGGTTCTCAGATGTAAGTAAAAACTAATTTCAGGTGGCTAGAAACAAAAGAAAATGGTGTTGCCGAAAATAGGAATCCCGTAAGTTACAGAAGACCTTAAATTGTATCAGGACCCTGAGACAACCTCTCGGCTTTGCCCAAATTTGAACTAGGCCAACCAATTTTTAAAAACATTGGCCTGGAAGAGATACTTATTGCAACATTTACAAATATGTATCTGTTCCAGCAGTAGGAGCTTTTCCTGTCTAGGAGTTTCCCAGTATGTGGTACACTGGGAGGTGACGGGCTCAGCCCACCCTCTTCCCAGGGGAGGAGGAGGTGAAGACAGGGAGCAACTCTGGAGAAGCCGACGCAAGGTGTCACGGCTCTGCACGCTGCCTTTCCTCATCCTGAAAGCAGGGCAAGGATCCCTAAACAAGGCCTGCCCTCTGCTGTAATCCTGGGAGGATGAAATTTGCACTTCCAGAAGCAGATCCTTGAGCGTGGAGGTGCTTGGGTGTGGCGTTTTAGAAAGGTACATAACCAAAACATCCTTTCTAGCTTCCCTGGGAAGCTGCTCTTGAATCAAAGCCCAGGCTCTCTCTCCAGACTCAGGAGGAGTGGGTTGCGTTTCCAGTCTGTTCTCAGTCAGTAGCTCTGGCTTTAATGTTCTGCGTGGAAAGTGCAAGGGGCTTTGCAAGGAACAGGGACCTGACTACCTATTCCTCGACTAATTTCCTCTCCCCTCTTGATGCAAAGATGTTAATCCTAACAAATGTTTAATCTTTAGGGCTGCATCTTATCCAGAGTTGAGTATTTCCGGTCTCATTGTGCTGATGTGGCAGGTGTTTCCCTGGAGGTCTGTTAGACCACTTCCTACCCTGACTTCAGAAAATCGTCTCCCAGACAAAAAAAGGCCTTATGTCACTGCTGGTACCTCAACGTTCTCATCCCATTACAGTTTCCCTAACTCCGGGATGGTGTTCATACTTGGGATATATATTTTTTCAAAACTTTTTAAATACATGCATCTTCTAAATCTTGTAACTTAGTGAGCCCGGTATTATAAGTTTTATGTTTGAGCAGAATTTTGGAGATGTGTGTGTTTCAGGTATTTTGAGGTCTATATAATCCATCTCTATCCATCCCTCCACCCATCCGTCCATCTATATCTATCCTCCATTTATCTATCTGTCTATCCATCTGTCTATCAACAGAGATGTGCACCCCCCTAAACAATACATGATTTTAGTTACATGTGTCTTTGGGTGGTTTACACACACACATCCGGTCCAGAGTTTAGTGAATGTGTGCATGATTGTGAGTGTGTGTGACCAAAAAAGGGACATCTGCCACCATCCTTTACTTGAAAAAGGAATGGACCAGAAGGCATGAGATGTAGATGTGAAGATGGAACTACCCTTTGTCTAGAGGCAGGACAGCCTACAGCAGTCGATGGGGAAGGAGCCGTGCAGAATGGCAGGAACGTGATGCCAGAGGAGCAGGCGTGATGGGGTCCGAGTACCTTTCGATCTGCCCAGTTCCCTGGTAGTCACATTACTGGATCTATCTTGTGAGAAATTGGAGGCCCTCTTCCCAGGAGTGGTGGTGAGGGATGCGGGCTCTTAGCAGGGAATTCACGAAGGGCCCGACCTGTTCTGGCTTCTGCTCTAGTCCTGCTGTTGATCACCCCCCCTTCTCAAAGCACCGGCGACTACGTTACGTGTTGCATTTGCAACTCGGGGATTTTAAAATTGGGGATCAAAGAAATCCATTTGTGTCTCGGTTAGCACAAAGTCATCACCAGGCCAGAAAGACTTGGTTGCATTCAGGCTTCCCTAATAGACTTGAAGGAAAACACTGATTTCTTCACAGCGACAAGGCTCAAGCGAGGAGTCAGAGTCATTCCTCCTTCACCTCTGTTTTCCGGCTTGAATTTCCTGTTACCCTGTTTCAGCTGCATGTGGAACCAGGTAGCCAGATGACCACAGGAAGCCCAGGGGCCTCAGAACTCCACTGTCCTCACCAAGTTCCTCCCGGACAAAGCTCAGTTTGCCAGTCAACTAGACACTCAAAACACAAAGGGATAAATTAGTGGACAGGCAACCAGTTCATCATCTTCTTTTGATTAGATACTCTTGGGAGTGTCGCAGTTTAACACAGTCGAATGAATGAGGACCTTCAGTTGCTAATGAAAGAAACTCAACTCAAACTGGCTGATGAAAACCTGGAAACTATCTATCTATGAATCAGTCTCCCTCTCTCTCTTTTTCTCTGTCCCTCCCTATATACCAAATAATATAAATTCAAATTCATGCGTAGACCTACATACAGTATGCAAGCAATATCAGAAAACTGTTTTTGTTCTTGGTCTCTGCTTTCCTCTGTGCTGGCCATATTCCCAGGCAGGCTCCTCACAGCCTGCAAACCCAACGGAAAGAGCTTATTCTTTTCCAATAACACTGGGAAAAAATCCTGCCAAGGTTTTCTATAAACCCTGTGTGGATCACCTGTTCATCCCTGAACCAGACTTTACGACCAAGTTGCTGCGGAGATCAGACGGCCAGGCTTGGGTCGCGTGAGCTCTGGAGCTAAGGGCTGGGTAAGACAATCCCATGCAATCTGCAAGGACTGTGGATGGGAACAACGGGTGTTAAATGGGGTGCTTTTACCAAAGGAAATTATGCTGGGTAGGCAAAAACAACACCACCAAACTACTATTCCATTGTTCATAGAAACATTAAATTTTGACCCCTCGACGAGTCCTCGTCAACCTTGTGCTCTGTGGACTACATGAAAATAGTGTGAACAGAATGCTGCTATATGATGTATGACCAGGTGGCTTCTGAAGATACCGAGAGCACCGAGCAAAATACAAGTACTACTTAAAATGGAATTCGTTTTCATTAAGCCACTGAGTATCAGTCTCAGGATTTCGTGTGACAACATATGGCTGGTCCAGAGCTAACCTGGGGCTCCATGAGGGTACAGTTGATGTCCGTATTGTTCTTCAGTACGCACAGTGCCCCACGCAGTATAGGTGCTCAGTAAATAGTTGTTATGGGGCGCCTGGGTGGCTTTGTTGGTTAAGCGTCTGCCTTCGGCTCAGGTCATGATCCCAGGGTCCTGGGATCGAACCCCGCATTGGGGATCCCTGTTCAGCAGGGACTTTGCTTCTCCCCCTGCTTCCCCCTCATGCTCTTTCTCAAATAAATAAATAAAATATTTTTAAAAAATAGTTGTTAAGTAATGAATGAATGAATGATTGAAGTAATGAATGAATGATTTCAGGGCTGGAATAGATTATTTCCAATATCGATCGCTGCCCAACACCTCCCTCCTCTGATACCAGAGGCCTGAAATGTCATAATTAACAACTGATTCCATTGGCTTCAGTCTTCTTTCCAATCAAAATGCCTATCCTAAGGGAAGTAATATTTTACACCTTGGGTCGAGTTGGTTCTTAAAATCCTTCCCAGAGGGGTTGAAAAAGAAGAGCAAAGTTTAGAAAAGTCTAGGGGCAGGAGACCCAGTTTTCTGACTTCCCAATCTTGCTTGGGGCAGCCCAACCTCCCACTCAGCCCAGCCATGACCTGACCAGAGTGGCTATGGTTGCTGAGAAGACTTTTATTCCAGCTCTGCCCTCAAATCCCAGGGGAGCTGTGGGAATTCCGGAGAGGCTCCACTGTGGTCAAGTGGGGCAGGAACCCATGCTTCTCTGAGACTCCACAGAGGAGAAGGAGGAGACGAGAATGTGTATGCTCTATGCTTCTCGGTGAAAAGGGAGCCATGAGGGTCAATCCATTTACCTCAAAAACCAAAGCATAAAGACTTCTTGCTCCTTCTAATCCTGGCAAGTTGTGGGCTTCTCTGTGGGAGCTGTAACACGCTGGGCCTGGCCTTGCCAGGGAGATGCTAGGAGGAAAACAGGATGCAGAGGGAAGGGGTCCAAATGAGCAAGGGCCCCCCCTGGTTACCCTGTAAGTAACGACTCTGGCCCTTCATGGTGTCGTTTTACATAAAAATCTGAGAAAATTACTTGAATTGAGGCAAAGCTGTACCGTCCGGTATCACACTTCTCAACTGCTTCTTTTTAAAAAGAACGCGCGGACTGCAATGTCCTTTAACCAGCATTCAGAAACAGGACTCTAGAATGACTATACATGGTTGGTACTCAAAAAAATAGTAGGCGCTCCAACGCTAGTCTCTACTGTCGGACCGTCTAAGGAACCCATGGGTGCTGGATGGTGCCAGGCACTTCCCCATCATAGGTGCGCCCGGCCCCTCAGGAGTGACCGTAACAACCTTACTGACGATCTCCGGAAGCAGCTGGGCTGAAAAAGCAGAAGGGCCTGCTTCGTGTTGCCTCTGATTCTGTGTCTCTTTTCTTCTACAAAGCACAAAGAAACCCAGAGTTCTTAGGGTGTGACTTAAAGATGTTAATTGTCCTTATTTTTTCTTATTATAAAAGCAATACATCTTTATTTTAGAAAAATTGCGGGGCAAAAGAAAAATAATTAAGGAAAAAAATATTTATAATTCCACTACCTAGAAATAGCTAGTATTAAGATTTTATGGATTTTTTCCAGTTTTTTAATCTGCGAAATATATTTTTGTTTTAATTCTTGCTTGTTACAAAACGAAGCTCTCGCTACATGTAATTGTGCCTCTTTCTTTTTTGTAACATAATATCATGAGCATGTCTTCATAAACAATCACACTTCTGATCATGAAAAATACACACTTTTGTGTATGTTTTGGCTTCTCTGCAGCCAATAACATCCAGAACAAGACCAAGTCTGCATAAAACAGAGGGACAATAAGGTCCCCTGGTGGAAATGGTATTCTAGGAGAAAGTGGTTCTTTTCACACTCTTCGGCCTTAGATTTCTATCCCCTTAGGACCTCAGGCACTCTCAAAACTTCTATCAAATGAAAACTTTTGAATGAAAAAATAAAGGGCTGAGGCAGCTCCAAAGATTCATTTCTGATGATTCAGGGGCTGCAAAATTCAGAGGAAGGCACAAGATAGACCTCAGAAAAAGAATCATCAAGGGAAACCACATAGAAATGTTTTTAGTAAAAAGTAGCTGAAGCTATTATAGGATATTGGACTGGAGTCTGGAAAAAGACACACGTTTTCTATCAGATTCAAGTTTCTGTTTGGATCAGGGCATGGCTTGTGGTGGTGAAGCAAATCTTCCAGTTATGACAACTGCGGTGGCCTGAAAGTGAGTTAGTGTCTAACCTCACCGGCAGCAGATAAGGCTCCGCACACAGTCCTGAGGCCAGTCCTGTGTGCAAAGTCAGCACGAAGGGTCCTCTGAATGGCCGACCCATGTGATTAAATTGTATTCTCACTTCCAAAGACTAACCATGTCAGGTTAACAAAGTCTGCACCACTTACGTCTAGACTGGGTCTGAATTCAGTAGCACGCAAACATTAGTTATAAATAGGAACCAGGACGCCTGGGTGGCTTGGTCGGTTAAGCAGCTCAGGTCATGATCAGGGTTCTGGGATCCATCCCCCCCCCCCCCCCCCCCCCGCATCGGGCTCCTCCTTGCTTAGCGGGGAGCCTGCCTATCCCTCTGCCTGCCTTTCCCTCTGCTTGTGGCCTGTCTCTCCAAATACAATCTTTAAAGTAAATAAAATAAAATAGGAACTAAAGTGATTGTTAAAGCCATTCACAGTTTCAAGGCATCAACCCTAACATAATCCCAGATTTATTCTAATCATCTCCTAATGGACCTACTCTAATTTCATCATCTTCCTCTCATGCCTCTGACCCCAAGTTGAAATTATCTTCAGTCGTACTGTTAACATTACCACCATTCTCAAAAGCATTGATGCCACCAGATCTCTTTAATAAAATTAAAATTTTAAAGCATGGGTTTTAAAGTTTTCCAAGAATCACTGTTCCTCTTCTTCCAGGCCAGTTTCCATCTTACTTGCTAACCAGCCGAGCTAAGCTCATTGGCACAGAATTGCGTCAACAGCCATAAAAGTTGTCAAAGTGGGCATCTCCTTTGACCATATTAACCTCAGGAAATCACCTAAAACACGAAAAAAAGTATACACACAGCTAGGTCAGTCAAGCAATATTTACATCAGTGAAATGTTGGACACCACTTATGTGGCTTACAGAAAAATAAGAATATCTGGCCCTGTTGTCTTGACGGAACACGATGAAGTCATTACTGACAACTTACGGGATAAGAAAGCAGGCGTGGGAAATTCAACAACAGCCTGGAGAGTGGACACTGGCAGAGATAGGCGAGGCCTCCAGCCCTGTCATGTCGCCTGGCACCACAGGGAGTGGAGGCCGTGGGCTTTGGCCCAGGTAGGGCAGAGTGAGCCCACGGTCTCTAGGAGAGGGCAAAGCAGACTGATTGCTCAGGACTCTGCTGAGAGCTCCCCCTGCCCCACGCCACCCCTGAACCCACCGCATCCCGAACCTCTCCTCAAACTACAAAAGGCTGAGTCCAAAGCAATATTTAGCTCTGAAACCTTGGCTCAGTAGGAGGCAGAAAGGTGGTCTCAGACAAGGAGAGGATGTCGTTAAAAGTTTTACATGCAATCAAAGCAAATAGAGGGCTTGAACAGGCTGCCCCTCAGCCACGTCCTCCTACTCCAGGGAGCAGCGGGACTCTGGGATCTCGACGGGGCCACATCTGGCTTTTTAGCTTTTGCTCTTTGATTTGGGGGGGGTTTCACTTGTATTCACCCCCAACCCTCCTGCCAAGGGCGTGAGCTCCAGTCCTGACCCTCCGTCCCTGAGAGACACCCCAGGTGCCCGCTGGCCCAGGGGGCAGGGGGCAGGGGGCAGGGGAGAGCAGAGAGGCTGGTGCAAGCGGGGAGCTCCCAAAAGGTGAGGGGGCAAAACACCACCGGACCCTCGGAGGGCTGTCCGACAGCTACAGAGCAACAGCTTCCACCGACCCGGACTGAAAGGAAGCTTGGGGTCCGGAAGCGGTAGCTAGAGCCAGGACCTGCGCAGCCCCAGGGCAGTCGCGGCGGGGCTGCGGCAGGCGTCGCGTGTGCCACTGAGGAGGGCGGAGGCTGGGGGCGGGGCGCGGGCGCGCCACCACCGCGGGGCCCCTCCCACCGGCTGCACGGGGCGTACACACCCGGGGTCCTCCCTGCTCCGGGAGCCGCGGGGACCCCCGTCGCCCCCGCCCCACTCGCCGCCCCTTCCGAGGCCTTCCTCGCCCACCGCTGCAAGCGAGCTACCTGACGTCCCAGGCCTGCGCTCCCTCTGCAAAGGGAGGCCGGGAGCACGTGGAGCAGGACGTGAGGAATATCCAAGGAGCTCCGTACCTGCAAAGCCCTCAAAAGGGCGGACGATCCCATTATGAATGCTGGGAAAGTTCGCTCGTAACCCTCCTCTGAGGTTTCTTCCCCGCCTGCTCCGCCCGCCTTCAGCCGCGGCTCGCGTCGGAGGCCACGGGGCCGCCCGCGCCCAGCGAGCCCTGGCGGAGGCGGGCACCCAGCGGCGCCCTCCCAGCCCCGGCTCCCGCGCCCGCTGCCACCGCTGGGTGCAGCGTGGGCCCGGGCGCAGGGTGGTCCGACCGGCCGGGCTCCGCAAAATGCGCGGCGAGAGGGGCTCCGGGGCCCACGCCTGGATGGGTGCATGATCCAGGCAGTGGGAAAAAGGTCGCCGGCCAGGTTAGACGGGAAGTGCGACAAGAGGCGGAGCGAGACTGAAAGGAGGCGCCGGGAGTCGTCTTGCCGAGAGTGGCTCGTTGGTCTAGGGGTATGATTCTCGCTTCGGGTGCGAGAGGTCCCGGGTTCAAATCCCGGACGAGCCCAGGCTTTTCTTTCTCTGTACACTTTAAATTTAAAATGTGTTTTTTCGTCCTCACACAAGCCGTTTAGAGGCTTATAGGAAACCAACTACTATGGTCCCTTGAGCTTGACTGTTGATTCCCCCAATGTTGCGAAGCAAGAAATCGAATGGGACCAATTGGTACCCTACGGCCACTGTGCGTCGGAGAGCAGGGCGTGAGAACCGCTGTACACTTAAAGCACACGCGCTGGGAAAAAAGAGGCGCTCGTGCGGAGTCCTGACCTCCTATGACACCCCCGCACGCGGGCAGGGAGCCGGCCACTAGCGGTCCGGGACAAGGGGCGCGCGATCCTCCTGCGGACGCCCAGCACCCGGCCTGCGGCTGGACGTGGAAGTGGTGGGGGGAGGTGTCAAAACCGCACCTGCGGGCAACTGAGAACGGAACTCTGTGTCCCTTGCGCACGCGCGCGACTCCGGAACTAGCAGGGGTGGGGACAGCGTTTTCAGAGTATCGCAGTGTTCGCAAACTTTCTACGTTTTTACGTTGCCTTTTTATAGTATTTGGGTGTAAAGTTCAAAAAGTTTTTTGTTTTGCAGCTACATATGTTTATTACGTGTTCTAAAATTAATTCATTCAGAAGTTTTTAGTAATCAAGGGGAAAAAAAGGAGGGCTCGTCCGGGATTTGAACCCGGGACCTCTCGCACCCTAAGCGAGAATCATACCCCTAGACCAACGAGCCGACGTGGTTTCTTTTTCCCTGCGATGCTAAAGGATGGTACACTACTTAGTCCGGCGCCCCCAAGTGGTTATTTTTATATTGTGTTTATATCCACTTTTTTTGTTTTATATGTTTTCCGTTTTCTTTCTTTTTTACTTATTAAGAATCACAGAAGAAAACAACGGTCTCATTACCACTGTAATATAATTACCTCTTATTTCAAAAGCCACAATTCTGTTTATATTCGTGGCTAATAAATTACAGGGTACCTGTGGCAATGTCCGGGTGGCAGGAAAATTCCAGACTCTCTCCCTTACTGAGTCCTGGACGTTGCGCTTTCCAATAATTGTAAAACTGTCGGTTTCTTGTCGATATTTTTTATCCTAGTGCTCAAGATGCCACCTTTCCAGCCTTGTGAATTCCCATCTCTGTGTTTTTACTCAAACTGTTCTCTTCAGCTGGAAGATCTCTTTCCTCTTGGATAAATCCCAAACTCTAACCTCCCCAGAGAAAGATCCTTTGACATATTAAAATCAACTATATGTGATACATAAAAGCAGTCTTTTCTCCTCTAGTCATAATTTATTGGAGGACAAGACACCAATAACTAATACTGAGCTCTGTGTAACTGGCAACCAAATGTATAATTACTATGATTGGTGTCCAATTGTCCCAATATCTTTACGGGATGGCTTGTTTACTATATTTTAAGTTCTTAAATACTTAGTATTTAAGCTTATGCTAACAAAGCTGGTGTTCAGTGACTGCAATTAGTTTCAATTTCCTTAACAATACAAATTTTGGTACTTGGACAGTTAGTAAGTGTGAACTGTCAACAGATAACTAACCAGGTGGGCAACAACACGTCGAAGGGTGTCTCTCCGAAATAGACCTATTCACTTACTTTGTTTCCTATCAGTGTATTCATCCATCTGATTGCTCATTCAGTCAACAAACATAAGAAGCACTATCTACCAGACACTGAATAGTCAACTTTCTTCCTGTGGTTTGACACTAGCAAATTATAGCTCTGGAGCTCTAACATTCCCCACCCTTCTTTGTTTTATTTGAAACTGTCCTGACATGAGTCTTGAGTTCTTCTTAGGGCTCAAGGCAACGAGAATAAGAATACCCTTTAAAATGTTAATTAGTGCTAGGTGCCAGCTCACTTTATTCCTCAAAACCTAACCGGAAAAAAATGTGCCCTAGACACTTAAGAAGTTTATATTTCTCCTGAGCATGAGGAAACTAAAAAATACAACTTGTAAGGTAAAATATTGTAAGCGCTTCAGATTTCTGAGAACCTGAGCTTCTAAGGTTACTAAGAGGTCTCTATGCTCTCCTTTCCCACTTGAATTTACTATCGTTATTATCATTTTCAGGGTTTTTTTCCTTACTCCTACTTCCCTCTAGCGATTAGAAAAATAGTTGTGTATTACTCCTCAGCCTCCATTAGAGTATCTCATTCGCCTCTCACAACAGTGTAGGAAGACGCACGGTAACAAAATTCAGGATATCAATTGCCTCACTCACGGTGAGAAACACCTCTATCCTGGTGAAGGAACGCCTGTGACCCCCTCCAGGGCACATCCTTCCCTTGTAGTACACAGATCCTTACTGTGTTGACAAGGGGACAGAGGATCTTCAGCCACAGCGAATGAAGAAGCCTGGTGGCATCTAATTTTACTGACGACATCTCTCTAAGGACCCCCGTTATTCTTATTCTCCCAATCTGGTGCCCAGAAACACCAGAGACACTGGAACTCCAATTTTTCAGATTTTCAATATTTGCTAGCAACGATGCAAATCTTCTCCTGAATTAAGCCATTCCATCAATAGAGATATTAATGAAATTGATTTAGCTTCGGGCGAATCTTTTTCACGCTGGCCTGGGATTCATTTTTGACTCTGTCCGATCTTTATTCATTAATGGTCACATTCTCAATATTCCAGGAACCTCGTGCAATCGCTATGCACAGATCACAGTGTCCCGATTCCTGTGGCAACGGATCTTAAAAGGCAAGGAGGGAAGGAATGCCAGTGAGAGTACAGGAGACGGGAAGGATCCTGGCACAGTCACAAAGATCTGTTTGAAATTTTGGTGCCTGTCCCCCGCTTCCTACTTTATCCCGTTAATTCCAGATCTGGAAAATTCTGCTCTTATATATTTCCAGCAGTAGATGACTTTTTCTTATTATCGATTCTGGGGGAAATTCTCCCCAAGGAGCCCCTTCTTTTCAGAGGCAGCCGTTGTCCATTAAAAGGACCCTTCTGACCTGATCGGAAGTCTTCAGTTGATTCTGATTGTGTTGTGTGGACTGTATGAGCTGGAAAAGGGGAGTTTCCAGGAGGAAATGTGCAGAGAAGGAAGTGAGGATCTCGGGCTCACAGTAATGACTGGAATCCAAGGGGGTTTTTTGGCTTGTTTGTTTTCCCGTTTACTCTCTACAGCAGGGTCAGAAACTACAACCTTGCATGATGGTTTTTTTCTTTGTAACTTCTCGAGGTTAATTTAATAAACATTCATTCATCTCTTCATCCAACAAAAATGTATGAGCATCTGCTGTGTGCGAGCCGCTGAGTATATTTGTGAACAAAACAGAAACAGTCCCTGCCCGGGGCAGGGGGGGAAGCATACATTCTAGTGAGAGGAGACAGACCATAAATATAATGAAGAAATAAATTGAATAAGGAAGGCTTGCGATTTGAACAGGGCAGTGACGATGGGCCTCTTTGAGATGATAACAGGAGAGCAAAGGTTGGAAGGAGAGGAAGTTGTGCGTCATCATGTACGTGTCTGGAGGAACTAACCAGCTAGAGGGAACAGCCAGTGCAAACACCGGGAGACATGCGCGTACCTGAAATGCTCCAGAAACAACAGTGAGGACAGTGTGGCTAAGAGGAGAGGGCACGTGTGAGGATAACAGGAGATGAGCATTACTACGCGCCAGGCTCTGTCTTAGGACCCGGAAAAACAGAAAACTGTGTGGCAAGTCCCTCGTGTAACCTCCAGGGGGATCATTTCATATGGGAGACAGACAAGTAAGTGGATAACAGCAAGCAAGCGCTGATACGATAATAGTAACCTTTATCGAGAACTTATTACCTCATACATTACTCTCAACGGAGTTTGCAAAGACCTTAAGACCCAAGTCCCATTTTAGGTTTTATTTTATTTATTCTTTATTTTTTTTAAAGATTGTATTTATTTATTTGACAGAGAGAGAGAGACAGCCAGTGAGAGAGGGAACACAAGCAGGGAGAGTGGGAGAGGAAGCAGCAGGCTCCCAGCAGAGGAGCCCGATGTGGGGCTCCACCCCAGGACCCTGGGATCACACCCTGAGCCAAAGGCAGATGCTTAACGACTGAGCCACCCAGGTGCCCCCCATTTTAGGTTTTAAAATCATGAGAAATCTGAATGAGTACAGAGCTGTATCGGGTGACAGTGGTCAAGTCTATACAGGGTAGTGTAGGGAGATACTAGAGACTTCGGGAAACCTGTTTAGAGGAATTCACCCTCAAGTTACTTTCCGAAAGATGGGCAGATAAATGTTAACCATCAAGGGGCAGAGGGAGGCCTAAGACCTGAGGCAGCCGTGGGAGCAGAGCCCTGCAGGCACCAGCGGGACTGTGCTGGAACCGAAGGCAGGTGTGGGTGGCATGGCTGGAGTGTGGGGTGAAGGGGCCCAGGCAGGGACTCACAGAAGCAGTCTGCAGGGGTATGCATGCCGGTCAAAGGGTTTGGAAGTCATGCTAAGAGCAATAAGGAGCCAATGAAAGGCTCTAAAAAGGGAATAAATGGGAAATTCATTCTGTTCACTCTCTGTGGAAGTTGTGGAAATATCCCTGGAAAGTCCAGCCCCCTGCAAAACACCTCAGAGTCCAGGTGTCCTTGTCTGTTCTCTCTGGACAAGTCTTCCTCCCTGCAGGGGTGCACACAGGCCATGTGGGACTGGAGAAGATTGCAAGTGACGTAGGGGGAGAAGCTGGCTGGGGATTTGAAGCTAGGGAAGAAAGGGGGGCTGGTGTGTCCAGTCTGGGAGTGGCCCCATTTGAGTGTCATCCAGGAGTCCCTTGCGAGGCCTGACACCAACTAGCGCTCAGAGAGACCAAGCCCTCTGGCCCTTCCAAGGGAATGATGTCGCGAAGTCATTTTTTCCTTTAAATCACGTACTCGAAGGGTCGGACATTCTAGTGACTTGAGACTGATGGTCTGATGTTGCTTGTGGAGCACCTTGCTGCCACCACGTGCTCAAGTTCCACGTAGCCCTTCTGTGGTTTCCCTGACATCTAACTGCCTTCTGGTTGCCCGTGGGGTGTCGGCAGCATTTTAAGCTATGCGAAGGCCCAACTTGTCAGTCGTCCTCCCAGACCAGGTTCTTTGCATTGGCTTTCAGTTTTGGTCAACTGGTAGCATTATTCTCCGCTCAGGCTAGAAACTGGAGGTCACATCTGTCTTTCTGGATTCTTTTCTCCCTCCCTCTCTCTCTCTTTTTTAAAGATTTTATCTATTTATTTGAGAGAGAGAGAGCACACATGAGCATGAGCAGGGGGAGGAGGGAGAGGGAGAAGCAGACTCCCTGCTGAGCTCCATCCCAGGACCCTGGGCTCATGACTGAGCCAAAGGTAGACACTTAACCAACTGAGCCACCCAGGCACCTTGGATTCTCTTCTCTTGATTAGACTTCCCATCCAATTGATACCCAGTCCTGTCGCTTTCTCACTGAAATGCTTCTCCATGCCTTGTCTTGCTCTCCACCCCCTTCTGCCTGGGTGGCTCAGTCATTAGGCATCTGCTTTTGGCTCAGGTCATAATCCCAGGGTCCTGCAATCAAGCCCTGCATTGGGCTCCCTGCTCAGCAGGAAGCCTGCTTCTCCCTCTCCCACTCCCCCTGCTTGTGTTCCCTCTCTTGCTCTTTCTCTGTCAAATAAATAAATAAAATCTTAGAAAAAATAAATAAATAAAGTCCACCTCAAATGCGACATTCTTGGTGCATCTTCCGCACACACCTCTTGGGACAGTGGTTCCCAGAAGAGGAAGGTATGTGTGTGGAGGTATATCACTGTCAGAGAAGCCTGTGACATTACATGTGTCCCCGAGAACCAACGTCCCCATTGGCCTTGGGTTTCTCCGTCCCTTCAAGCATTTAAAAAATTTCAGTACCAGCTTGTCAACACTGGAGAGCTCTGTGCTTCTTGAGAGTAAAGTCTAGCTGTTCTATGTCTGCAGCACATAGTAGTTTCTCACTTAACGCATTTGTAGCCTCTCCAACCTGTGACATTCCAGACATGCTTCATAAGGATCTTGCTGGGAAAAATAGGGCAGAATGGTTGTCACACTTTTGTCGTTTTCTCTCACTACTGCTAATTATTATGAGTTTGCTTACAAGGCTCATAGGCTAAAACAGCAAAAATATCAATTTGTTTAAAACTGACTTTAGACAAAACCCTGAAATGAGAGGTTACATTTGGGTTTGTCACCATACTCTTCCCCTACTCTTGTCCTAATGGTGCACATTTTGTTCCTTCACTCTGCTGGCCACCCACCTGGATTCTTCCTTTTCTTCATTCTCTCTCATCTTGTCATGCTCCCGTCCCTCCTTCTGGTGTGCCTTTCGTAGGGAATTCTCGTAAGGACCCTTTCAAACACTTCTCAGCATTTATTGGGTGACCAGGGAGTGGCAGACACTGTTCCGGGCCAGGGGAACCAGGCTGAGCAGAGTCAGCCAAGGCACTCCAGCCTTAGGAACGTCCCCATCCCAAGTTTTATTGACAAATCCAGGGACATTTTGCGTGCAAAAGCACATTCATTTGTGTTCCAGGTAGTAGGAAAGAGTTCCCAGTTTCCAGCCTTTCTTAAGCCTCCGAAGAGGCCTCCGAAGAGGAGATTCGGGCAAGATGGAGACTTCTTTTTAAGCGAGCTGATTTCTCAAGTTGCAGCACATAAATTACCTAGCCGAGGCGCAGGACAGGCCTTGCAAAGGGCAAGGCGAGAGATGTGTTCCATGTGGCCGACTGCATCATCCCATCGTCCCCCTCATTTTTTTTTTTTTTCTTTGTAAATGGAGTGCCGCTTTTTCCTTTAGGTGAGGCCCAAAGAAACCTAGCAGGGCTGACCCCGAGGCGAGCGCAGAGCCGACCCCGAGGCGAGCACAGACCCGGCAAAGCCCCGCGGCCAGGACAGACTGAGAAGAGATCTGCGGGGCTGGACCTCCGAGAGGCCAGAGGCGACGGCGGCAGGCGGTCGGCAGGCGGTCGGCAGGCGGGACCCGGGCGGACACCCAGACAGGCGGAGGGCCGGGCGGCGGGAGCCCAGCACCTCCCGAGACCCCGGCCTCCAGCGCTGGGAGTAGGAGCCTGGGTGGGACCGATGGGGGGGGGCAGGGGGAGGGCCCTCGGGACGAGAGGGGGTGATGGACAGTCAGTGCCCTCCAATAGCGTCCTCCCGAGGACGCGGGGCAGGCCAATGAGCGGCCCACGGGGGCCGGCGCGGGGCGGGGTTTGCGACGGGGGCCAGGAGCGGGGAGCGCGGCGTGGAGGTGCCAGCGGGCGCGGGTGCGGGCGCGGGCGGCGACGAGGCCGAAGCCCTTGCCGCGAGCCGAGCGGAGCGCTGTGGGGACGGGGCCCGGGCGCGGCGGCGGCGGCGGTGGCGGCGGGAGAACGATGGCAGCGTCCGCGGGAGCCGCGGCAGTGCTTGCAGCCGCAGCCCGCAGGCGCTGGCTGTGGTCGGTGCTGGCGGCGGCGCTCGGGCTGTGTGAGTGATGCCGGGGCCGGGGCGGCGGGGGCCTCCCGGGGCCGGCGCCTGTCCCTCGCGGCGGCCGCGGGCCCTGCGCGCCGGGCGCCGAGCTGGGGAGGGGGCGCGGCCTGTGCGTTCCGGGGCCGGGGGAGCCGCGCGGCTGGGAAGCGCCGAGCCTGCCTGCTTCCCCGTCCCCGCGTGTGCGGGAGGAGGGGCGAGCTCCCCACCTTGCTCGCTCCTGGGGGGCTGCGGGGGCCGCGGGCGGGCGGGCGCGAGGGGTCGCGCGCCTTCCCCGGGTCGCCCCGGCCCGCCTGGGATTCTGCCGGGGTCCTGGCGTTCACCCCCTTTGGGAGGTGGAGGAAGGTTGCAGGGTTTTCCTTTGCAGGCCCTTTGTTGGTTTATTTCCTCGTTTTAGGTGGCGAATTGTTTTGTTTTACCTTGGAAGTTCCATTTCGAATGCTCTCCAATCCATTTTTTAAGCCTCCGTGATAGAGGATCCCTGGAGGCTCCTGGGTCTCTTCCCTAGTCCGCCGAACACCCACCGAGGGGACATTTACATTACTTCTGGCTTAGGAGGCAAACACTGGGAATACCACTGAAATGACCTGGCTTAAAAGAATTTGGTCAAAACCGTAATAACTCCAGGCAGAGTCACCACGGTTTGACAAACACAGGACATTAAAAAGCCCATTTTCCCTTTTTTCTTCTTTCTTTAAAATGACCTTTTTTTCTTGCCGAATTTCATGGGTCAACTTAAGGTAAACCTCAGGCTCGATTTATTGCATTGGATGAGTTGTTTTATGGACCTCTGAAGTGGTGTTGGTCATGGGACTTTTTTGTGTTGTTGTTCAAAGCAAAGGACTTGTTGCTGTCTCAGAACGTGGGTAAGTAATGGTTCTAAGGAAGGCCAGCTCCTAAGAAACCACGTCGACTTTTTCGTTTCTTTTGTTTCACAAAATGTCAGTTGCATCACAGTGTCTGAATACAAGTTTACTCAGTAATTTCTTTCATGGGAAAGTCCTTAATGTAATCTTTGGAACCAGGAAAACTATCATTTAACCAGTGATTCCAGGGGTGGTGACGTATGAAGGTAAAAGTCTCCTTAACCTCTGGAGGTTGACAGATTCTGTGTAAATGTCTTTTTTGAGGGGAAAAAAAGGTTAAAAGTGTGGGGGTTTTTTGTTGGCAATGGTGACAGTGTTTGTTTTAAGTAAACAAGTAGGAAATAGCCAAAAAATGAGGTTTATCAGAAATCTTGTGTGCTTCAGATAGAATAATCATGCAGGGGAGGTCAGACATTGCCACTGAGGACAAAGCAGTGGGGGCGATCTTAATTAGACCAAAGGTACTAAAAGCAGAACTGAAAAACTAAATATTAATGGATATTAATATGAAAAGATCATCAGAATAATAGCTACATACACCTTGGATGTGCCCACCTCTTCAGTAAGCAAAGATGAATGTTGGTATGTGAAAATGAGCCACTAATGTTCCTGCTTAATTTTGGAAAACTATCGAATGTTTCTTCTTGCCAAGTTGTCTTTTCCTGGTCATGGATAGTGTCCGTGGATAGCAGTCCACTTTTATAGAAAACCTTCCTGAATTTGATCCAGATACAGTTATTCAGCAAACGTTTATTAAGCACCTTGTAAGAATTAAGCACCAGAAATACTCTAGGAAGGACAGTCCCTGCCCTCGCATAATTTACAGTTCATTGGGAGAAGCACAGTGCCAGAAGTAATGTGAGAAGTCCTCTTTGATAGTGGTGTGCCCTGAGAGCAGTGAGGAGGGCCATCATCTCAGACTGGGGTTCAGGCCAG
This sequence comes from Ursus maritimus, assembly GCF_017311325.1. Lineage (NCBI taxonomy): Eukaryota > Metazoa > Chordata > Mammalia > Carnivora > Ursidae > Ursus > Ursus maritimus. The sequence continues at coordinate 72,529,745 of NW_024424452.1, forward strand.
TGGAGGAGGAGATGCTTAAGCTGAATGGGCACGGGACAAGGAAACAGTAGAAACAGTCCTGAATGGACCTGTTGGTAGGCCAGCGTGGTGGGAGGTAGGAGTGTATGGTGGGAGAGAGATGGGGGCAGTTGAGGCAGGAGAGCCAGCCAGAGGCATTAACTCACAAAGGACCTCGTTTGCCTTTTGTAAGGCTGGATTTTTATCCTGTGGGAAGCTGGTGAAGGATTTCTTTCTCTATGGAGCCATGAAGAATGGGTTGCAATGATGTGAGACTGAAGATACCAGAAGGCTGTTGTAATAATCCAGAGGAGGAGAATGGAGAGCTGAATTAAAGCAGTGAGATATGAAGAGAGGACACACTCGGGAGCTAGTTAGAAAGTAAATTGATAGGGCTTGCAAATTGATTTGCTGTGGACTTGAAAGGAGTGAAAGATGATCCTAAGGTTTGGGGCTTGGGAAGCTGGGCCCTTTCTTGGCAAGTGGGGCTTTTCACAGATGAATGTGGGATTGAGGGAACAGGGATGATGAAGTTACTTTTGGGTATGTTGAGTTTCAGATGCTGCTGAGACATCCTAATAGAAGTGGGCAGAAGACAGTTGGATAGATGGTTCTGGAGATGAGAAAGTTCTGGTCGGAAATACAGATTTGGAAGGCATCATGTAGGTAGTAGTTAAAGCTATGGATTGCTTGGATGGGTTCACCAACAGAGAGTGTATTGAAGGAAATAGCAGAGGGCCAGGGACAGAGCCCTGGGGTATATGGAACCTGAGAAGGAGGTCTGACGAGTAAAAGAACGGGAAGAACGAGGTGTCTTAGAAACCAAGAGGGGATGAAGTTTTAAGTAAGAAGGAGTGGTTAACAGTGTCAGAAGAGGAGATTAAATACGATGAGGATTCACTGGATTTGGCCATTGTCCTGTCTTTGGTCCCCCATCAGTAGAAATGAACACACAGTATATGAAGAATAAATCTCAGTAATTTGCACCACCCACTTTAGTAAAGGGCACCACCATTCATCTAATTGCTCGTCCAGAAGCCTAGGATCCACCCTCGATTCCTCCCTGTCTTCATCAAGCCCCACATCCAACCTGTTCTGCCATCTACAAAATGCATTTGGAATTTACCCACTATTTTTCTATCAGCTGTCCACTCTTAGCATTTTAGTCAAAATCACCCAACTGGTCTCCCCTGTTCCTCCATCCTGCCTCTTTTTAATCCATTCTTCACCAGCTGCGAGAATGATTTTTATAAAAATATAATCAGATCATCTTGCTTTCTTGTTTAAAAGCCTTAATGGCTTCCCCTTACACTCTGAGTGACATACCGACTTCTCCCTGTGGGCTCCAGTGCTCTGTGTGATCTAGTTTCTGCCTCTCTGACTTCAGCCTGTGCCATTCACCCCCTTGCTCACTATATTCAAGCCACACTGCCATCTTTCGCTCTTTGACATTCATTCCCACCTCAGGTCCTTTGCACTTGCTGTTCCTGCTTCCTCTTCCTGCTCTTTCCCCGAACTGCCCAGAGCTGTCTCCTTTTCATCAGTGCGGACATAAACATCACTTTTTTTCAGAGGCCTTTTTCCAACCACCCTATCCAGAGGAGTGCCCTGTTACCATTTCCTGGTCCTTTGTTTATTTCTTTGTTGTAATCTCTAACTACTTGGTTTTTCTTTTTTCCTCTCTGAGAATCCAGAACAGAGATAGTGTTTGTCTTGTTTATAGAAATATTCCTAGTGCTTAGCACGGTGGATATGATAGATGGTAATGTTTGCTAAAGGGCAAAGAGGCGTGGGTATGTCTGGATAACAGTTTGTTAGTAGTTTGCAATAAACAGGATTTAGCCTGGCATATGGTGGATACCCAATAAATGTTTCTTGAAAAAAGGAATATTTTTTCCAAGTGTGATTTTATGTATTATCTGGTTATTTTCACTCTTTAAGTACCATTTCATATTTCTTCAGAAATGTATGCAATGAATTAACACTCTTCAACTACTTTAAACACCATAGTTTCGAAATTACTGGTTATTATATATTTAAATTATTTTATCATGCTTGTTGTAGCCCTTTAGTGTTTTATCAATAGGACTTTTATTTGATGCTTATTGACAAAATTCAGACCTGAGACACTACCTCTCCGGTCAGAAGGCACAAATTTCAGTACTAATTCCGTCAGCCTTTTACCTATTTACTAGTGGGGATAATAAAACAAAACTTAGTCCAGGGGCTCCTGGGTGGCTCAGTTGTTAAGCATCTGCCTTTGGCCCAGGTCATGATCCCAGGGTCCTGGGATCTGCCCTGAGTTGGGCTCCCGCTTCTCCCTCTCCTCCTATCCCTCTCCCCACTCGTTCTCTCTCTCTCTCTTTCTCATAAATAAATAAAATCTTTTAAAAAACCCAAAACTTAGTCCTTAAAAAAAATTCTACCATTTGTTTTTTTCCCTAACTGTAGCACAGTCACTAGCCTCATGGGCTGCCAAAAGAAGAAATAAAGAGAAATCTTAAGTGAAAGAGAGATGTATGTGAAAAGAACATGAAATGAAAATTTGTGTTTTTTACAAAGCAAAGGCACTAAATGAACACCTACTGGGTGCCTGGCGGTGGTTCAGTTACTGGGCATACAGCAGGGCGACTGGATCCTACGCGGGATGTACATCCTGGAAATGAATAATAACGGACAGATTACATTCCTCACAGTCACCACTGTAAGCAATTGATTCACCTATTAAAGAAAATATGATTCACCTGTTACGAAAATTTGTAGAATTAAAAAAAACTATAGAACACTTGTTTGTATTGCAAAATAGATATTTTTTAAGCTTACAAAGGATACGTTGTGGGATTTTATTAATGGCTGATCTTTCCTACTGAGTTTTTAAAATGTGCTTTGATTAGGAAAGACTTGATACATGCAGTTTTTCAAAAACATTGTTGCATGCCCTCCATCTAGAAAATGTTGGCCTACCTGTTAAATATTTCTCACATTCCTTTCTCTTCCCACTGAGGCTGATTTATGTGATTCCATGGTCACATTTTTCCTGGATGATTAGAATCTTCTGCAGGGCCCCAAGGGTGTTTTATTTAAGTTGTATCTTTTATCTGAGAATTTGAATTCTCTGTGTAAGACATGCATTTCATATGTACCTGAACCTTGCAATGATTTTAACCTTGTTCTCTAAGACCACTGGCATCACTTGAAATGAGAGAATAAAGGATTTGCTCTGACAGAATTTATTATAGATTAGTTTGGTCTTCAGGCTCCATCAGAGGGAATTTAATTATTAGGAAAACTAGAAGTATCTCCTGAGGTCTCAAGTATCACGTGGGTCCAAGTCTTGGTCCCCACGAGTGATGAGATACGAAGCTTTCATGTATCTTGAGTGATTTTCCTTTTTTCCTTTTCCACTCATTTCGCCAAGTGCTTGAAATTAGCAATGCCCTAGAGTCCAGACCACAGTCCTTGGGATTTTGACTGCCATAAGAGGGCAGAGGTCAGTTGACTTTGGGACCATTCATAGTCCCTGAATTGAGAAGTTTAATTGTCTCTTGGGACCTTTATATCTTTACCCTTAAACCTCTTTATTCAGTATCTTTTTGAATGCATGTGGCTGCTGTAATTTTTATTCACTTATAATTTTCCGTTGATCCCATTAAGTCTTTATCAAGAAAAGAAGGATGATTTCATTAATAAGTTCTCCTACAGTAACTTTATTTATCTATCTATCAAACTCAGACTCTTTCTTTAGAAATTGTGAACTTTGCAATACCTGTGATTGACTGTCTGGGCACGTAGTTGGAATACACTTGGCCCTTGAACAACACTGGGGTTAGGGGTGCTGACCCCCCACACAGTTGAAAATTCAAGTATAGCTTTTGACTCCTGAAAAGGACTAATAGCCTACTGGTGACTGGAAGCCTTACCAATAACATAAATACTCGATTAACACATATTTTGTATGTCATATGTATTACATATAGTATTCTTAGAATAAAGTAAGCTAGAGAAAAGAAAATGTTAAAATCATAAGGAAGAGAAAATGCACTTATAGTACTGTACTGTATTAAAAATAACCCGTGTCTAAGTGGACCTATGCAATTCAAATTGGTATTGTTCAAGACTCAACTGTGGTTGTCTAGCAACTGTGATACACTGTACCCAGTTGTTACGTTTAGTTCATTGAATTTAGAAACGTACTATGTCTTTGTTGAGCCGAAGTTAGTTATTATTGTAGATAATTGCCGCACAGATTGAAATCCATGACTTGAGCTTTGTTACTGTCACGCCGTAACCAGCTGAGCAAACTTCGATGCATTTGCAATGAACATTGTTTATACTAGGACCCTGATATTCTGCTTTGGAATCTGAGGAATTTATTATGTGCAATTTAAAAACATTTTTTAAAAAGCGCTTTTGTCAAAATTAAGAAATGTATTCTCTTCTCTTCAAACATTAAGGAACACAGTATGGATTGTGTCACTTTAACATCATCTTGTGCTTTTTCCAGAGAGTGCCTAAAGGGAAGGGGCTGTTGTAGACTAAGCTTCGGTGAGGACTTCATACGACCCTGTGCGAGACGGTGGCTTGTAGTTATTCACTCTCCAGTCCCATCCAGGTTGTGTTTGCTGTAGATCCTTCTTCAAAGGTGTTGCCCAGAAACACCGGTAAAGGACTCCATTTCCTAAGAGAAAAATGTATTAAAATGCAAATATTTGAGATCTCCTAAATGGCTAAGAATGGCAGAGGGACAGTGAGTGAGTAGTTGGGGAGAAATTTTGAATCCGTTGATATCGTAACTGTCTCCACAGACCCAGATGCAGATCCTGTGTCTGTCTTCTGTCAGCCCTTAGAAATTTGGGTAGTACACCAGTTTCATGTCATGTCTTCTGCCCTGCCCTCAGTGACTGAGTGCTCACTACGTGCTAAGCCTCTGCTGAGCGGCTTCCCTGCATTATCTCATCTACAGTTCTGTGTGATCATTCCTATTTTTCTGAATCTTACAGATGAGGAAACTAAGGACCCGGGAGGCTGTGTAACTTGTCCAAGGTCTCAAAAAGCTAATACATAATAGAGTTGGGACTCAAAGCATTTGCAGCCTCTCGGGTATATTATAGAATTTCTCCTTCAAAGTCTAACCATTTCTTAGGAGTCTCTTGGCATATCGGAAATGTTTACTGAGCTCGTCTTTAGTCTGTCCCAGGGTATCCAGTTTCCTTCTCTCTGCGGTAATGTTTGTACGAAAGTCGTGATGGCTTGCTCGCTGCTGCTGCTGCTGTGGAGGGACAGAGCTGCCGGGTTGAAGGCATCCTTACCAACGGTGCAGAGTCCATGCCGCCCAGTGCTCTGACTCCCCCGCAGGGAGTGGCAATGGTGTGGTTTTTGTAGGTTCTTCTCCCTCTCACACTGATCCTTCTGGCAAGGACACAGCATGAATCCATTTAACCTAAGTGTCTGACCCCACGCTAGGCTCAGAGAGGTCCCTTGCCCCTTACCAGGAGACACAACGTAGGGACCAAGCCACTGAGCCTTAACCTTCATGCTTGGGTTGAGTTCTTCCCTGGAGGCTGTGCAGATCCTTCTAGAGTTAAGACTTCTGGCACGCTGGCCCTGCAGAATGTCCAAACAAGAGGCTCCTTCCTCACAGGCGCCTTTGCCCGGCCCCTCCACCCCACGGGCAGAGGGTCCAGCGTAGCTCGGCTGCCTTGCTGCCTGCCACGAGCCGGAGTTCCAGGCCTCGTCTCTTAACTTTTGGGGTCTTTGTCTTCATCACTTTCAGCTGTTAAGAATTTAATCCCCCCCCCCCGTGACTATAAGTGTAGAAGAACCCCAGTGGGGCTTGCTGAATTTTACATACTTGAGAAATTAGAGCATGTATTGATAATAAGCAGAGGTGATACCGTTTATAATCAGGCTCTAGTATGCGGATTTCAGAGCAGAACATGGTGAGGGGCACTTTCTCGTCCTCGTTTCAGATTGTAGGTCCACAGTCTCTTATCAGCAATTTCAAATCCCCAAATCTCTGAAAACAGAAACTTTTCCCCTACATTTGATACAAACTCTTTTGGCTGCAAATTTTGACCTGTACTAACGAGAGACTATTTTTAGTCATGATCCGACTTGCTAGGACTAATCATGTGTTTCACTACAGAAATCCTAATGCATTTGATGATGGGATGCTGCCTCCGACCCTGCTGAGACTGGTAGACGCTATTACTACACGTGTTGTATTAATTTTTTTAAATCTGAAAAATTCTACATCTGAAACACATCTGGCCCCAAGGGTTTTCAATTAGAGGTTGTGGGCCTGTGCAGTGTTTTATCTCTGACATTTTCTTCTACTCTTGTAAATACTAAGAACTACAAAATGCATTTTTAGCTCTTTAAATGTTTTGGGACATCAAGCCAATGGTTTGCCACTTAAATGCCTTCATTCAAATTCCTTTCTTAGTTTATGCTAGTTTGGACCTGGCCTCCCCATTATTGAGGGGTTCTGGGTCTGTAAACCAGCTCAAGTCTGAAAATTGATTGAGGGGACATGACTTACTGTTTTTATGACTGAATTTAGACTTCGGTTCACTCGACATAGAACTCTTCTGCTCATAAAGGTCAAGTAGGAATTTAGCAGACTGCCCTCTGTATCTCTTCTGGACCACCATGGCCATCTAGCTAATGCTACGTGCAGGTCTCTGCTAGTCAGACTGTTCTGATCGCCGCTCTCATCCCCTGTCTGTTATGGTGACCATACCCCCGACCCCTGGCTATTGAGTGCCCCCCTTGGCCCCTGCTCCTCCACAGTGCAGCGGCTTCCATTATATTCAGGAAGCACTGTGTCCCACTGAAGGTCTGGCCTGCAGAGCACAGTGATCACAGAGCTCTTCCGGGATGTGGGGCGCCTCTCACAAATTTATTTCTCACAGTCATGGTGAAAGGTGTGTCTTTTGGACCCTCCCAGGGTGGGTGAGTAGGTCTTAAATGCCAAATCCACTCCAACGTTCCAATCTCCGTAAGCCTTGGAATCCCTTCCTCCGTATTAAACCACGACGGGTCTGGTGCTTCAAGTTCATCTGTTGTGGGTCACTTGTGGTCCACGTTTCAGCCAAGGAACCAAAGCAAACTATTAGAGCTCTTTCTTTTTTTTTTTTTCTTTTTTAAGATTTTATTTATTTATTTGACAGAGATAGAGACAGCCAGCGAGAGAGGGAACACAAGCAGGGGGAGTGGGAGAGGAAGAAGCAGGCTCACAGCAGAGGAGCCTGATGTGGGGCTCGATCCCATAACGCCGGGATCACGCCCTGAGCCGAAGGCAGACGCTTAACCGCTGTGCCACCCAGGCGCCCCAGAGCTCTTTCTAACTCTCCAAGTTGCAACATGAAATGCAGAATATCTGTTTAGTGGGCCCATATCAGTAAATTTGGCCTCATCCAACTTTGTTTCTTGTACCGTTATCCCACACACTTGGTATCCCTTCCCACACACGTTCCCTGGATTTCTGCGTATAAATTGGAAAAATCAAGTAGTTCTTTTGCAGTGCAGCGGGTCTCAGCATGGGTCATGCTCTGTCTATACCTACAGGGGACTTCTGCGATTTGAGTCCAGTTATAAATCTGGAAGCAAAGAGGAGTGGTGAGTCCTGAGGAGAATCAGTGTCTTTCAGGGCAGCTGCGTCAGGAGAGGACATTCCAGTTTCCTTGGGCAAAGCACTGTTAGTCTCCTCAGACGGGGGTGGAACGGTTGCTTCTACTGGCAGAGAAGACTTATCAGTATTTAGGGGTTCGATGTCTCCAGCTTCATCGGGGTCCCCAGTTTTCAGGGTTCTCTTCCTTGCTAATCAGTGCCGTCACTGTAATAGCAGCTGGGAATTCAATTGCCTTGTAATCCAGCCACTCTCAGGATGGGGTTCTGGGGCCGGTTTCAGCAGTCTCAGCTCTGTGGCTAAACGAGGTAAGGGTCTCTTTCAGGATAGACGTAGAAGTTCTCTGATCATTGATTCAACACTTGAATTTGAAATTCCAATCCCTGAGCTCATCTCTCCCTTTCCCCACCTTATAGTGACATTAGGATCAGTCAGCCAGTATCATTATATTCATTGGTTGGACAAATGTTCAAAAGTATTATATACTTGGTGACGCTTGGTCCAGCTGGTGACCCAGCCAGGATGATGACCGAATTGTTGGCTTCCGCTGATGGTAAACAGTTCTGTTCTGTGCTCTGTTTTAGCACTTCCAAATCACACCTCAAGTCAGTGATGCCTGACTCTGGCCTCCCCTCACCTATGTGACACTTTGATAAAGGCCACCTGATATTGCCAATCAGATGACCTGTTCCAGGCGTTTTCTTTCTGGACTTCTTTGCTTTCCTTGACATTGCTAAGCACTCTGACCTTATTCCCTTTGTCTTTGTGATATTACTTCTGATTCTCATTGCTTTTCCCTGCCCGCTCCAAGCATCCCTCCTCTGCCCATGGCCCAGCGTCGATTTTCCTTCGGGTCTGCTCTCAGCCCCTCTGATAGTCTCACCACCTGCTCACCTTGGGTGATCTTCTCCACTTTTGTTCTTTTTACTGCATATTCGGTAGATCTAGGATTCAGTAATGATTTGTTAAGTAAATGGCGACTCCCAAATGTGTCTCCGTCACTCTGAACAGACTCATACCCACTGTCCGTATCCATTAGACTGAGGCACCCCAAACTTCGTATGTTGAAAACTCAGCTCACGCATCTCTTTCCCATGCTCAGCTTCCATGCCACCGCCTCATTGTTCTCACCATTTCCTGCTGTCCCCTTTGCCTTTCCCTCAGTCACCCCCGGCAAACACTTGAGCGTCATCTCAGAACCCTCCCTTTCCCTCACGCACCTCCATGGATTTAAATCAGAGTTCTTGCCAGTGTTCACCGTCTGTTTCTGAATCCACCCCTTCCTTTCCAATGTGCTAGGACAAGTACCAGGGATTTGAAGTCCCCGTTACTGTGAGAACCTCCTAATTGGTGTCCCAATGCTTTGTGTTCCCCTCAGGTCTACTCTCCTGACTTCCGCCAGAGGGATCTTTCATGGGCAGATGTGATTGTGGTACTCCCATGCTAAGACCCTCCATCCCTGTTACCTCTAGGATGAGCTCAGGTCCTTGGCTTGACTCATTTGTCCTGCCCTCCTCCCCTGCTTTCCCTCCTTGTGCTTCATTGATTGTTCGCAACATTTCTGCATGATACTTGTTTTGTCTTCTCGATTTTGTGTGTGATATATTCACTCTCCCTCCTGATTACCCTTTGTATTTGTTTACCTGGCTAATTACTGTTTAGCCTTTCAGTCTCAAGTGCAGTGTCATCTAGCAGGTATCCCCAGGTAAGGCCAAGCACCCTAATTTCCTCTCTCTTTATATAAAATTATCTTTTCGTGTATTTTTTTTAAGATTTTATTTATTTATTTATTTGAAAGAGAGAGAGAGAGCATGAGCCAGGTGGGGGAAGGGGTAGAGGCAGAGGGAGAAGCAGACTCCCTGCTGAGCAGGGACCCAGACCTGAGCTGAAGGCAGACATTTCACCGTCTGAGCCATCCAGGTGCCCCTAAAATTATCCTGTTATAAGATTGCCTCTTCACGTGCAGAAACTGTGTCTTCCTCATCTCTGAGTCTCCAGCACTTAACCTAATACCCAGAACATTGTAAGTGTTTAGTAGATGCAAGGTGAACTGTGGAACTGAAACCCGGGTGGGAATGATGTGGTTTTGGACTGTAGGTGAGGTTCAGTGGGGTGGAGGCCGGAGCCGATGACCAAGAAAGAATTCTTGAGACATCTTTGGTGCAAAATGGTGGTTTATTAAAGCACGGGGACCAGGACCTCTGCTGCCTGGGGGTTGTGAGGGGTGGCTGATCATATACTATGGGGTTGGGGGAAGTAAGGAAAAAGGGAGGTTTCAAAAGAACTTTCATGTGGTAAAGAGGACCTACAAGATACTGGAGGCCTTGCTACTCTCAAGTTAAGATTGTTTTCCCCTCTAGCAAGGCAATAGCATTAAGATGGTTGGGGGCTTCCTGGAAGAATGTCACACATGTCCCACCAGGAGTGGGGGGGGAGGTTGCAGGGGGTCAGCTTGTGCTTTATCTTCAGCCTTCTGCTCCCTCATCGGGAACTATAAACATTAGAGCAGAGAGTGAGTGAAAATAAGGAGGCAGGTCCTCCTAGGTCTTGGGACTTCAAGATCCAGGGAGTCCAGACACTAGATTTGACCATCATGGGGCTCAGGGGGAAACTCTAACCAGGCTCTCAAGCTGGTGTGATACCAGCAAGAACATAATGTTAGCTTATTAACTTACAGTGAGCATTATAAATGCTGGGGGGGCTAGAATAGGTAAGTGGGTGGGGTTGGTAGTGCCTTTTCTCCCTGTGCAAAGACAGACTGTCCTCATAAGATTGCCCAGGGAAAATGGGATCAGCTCAGTAGATGTTTATTGAGTGACTGTTAATGGCTATGGTCATGAAGCCAGGGTAGTCTGAAACAACTTTCTCTCCACGGTAGTGATGTGGTTTGAAGTGGTGGGGTTCAGAGCCCACAGCCAAGAAAGAATTCTTGAGACATCTTTGGTGCAAAGGGGTGGTTTTATTGAAGCACGGGGACAGGACCCTTGGGCGGAAAGAGATGCACGGGGGTTCTGAGGAATGGCTGATTGTTAACTTTGGAGTTGGGGGAAGTAAAGACAAAGGAAGGTTTCCAAAAGGACTTTCATATGCTAAAGAAGACTCCACCCTGGAGGCCTAGCTATTGTCAAGCTGACATGGCTTTTGCCTCTAGCAAAGCATAAGACCACTGGGAGTTCCTGAAGGAATGTTACACTCTGCCTATCTCAAGTATTTGTCAATGGCTGCAGGTTACAACGAGTTTTATCTACATTTCCTTCAGCCTTTGTTTCCCACATCAGTAGGAATATAGCTGATGGATGCACTGGACTGCTTAAGTCCTGCTCTAGTGCTGCACTGTGCTTACAAGCACGCTTTAGACGTGAAGAGACCACCTAGAAACCTTGACCGTAGAGTTTCCCGTATCTCGAGAGTTTCCCTAGACAGAGAGCCTGTCATTTAGAGTGGATTCTCTACAGTTGAACACCAGAGTGTTGAGACTTCTCGTTTCAGAATTCATTGACCTCTTTGGTTTTCTCTGAATAACCCAGTTTTTACCAGATTTCAAGGTATTTACTGTGTTAATGTTACCTGGAAAAAACTTCGGACTTAGGAGTCAGAGTGCACAAAAATGAGTACAAGTGTGGCCCGAAGTTAAACAAGCACAGAACTGCTAACCCGGTTGTCGCTGACCTCCATCGCTGTCGTTGGTATTCTCCCTACTATTTATAGTTGAAAATATATTATTTTTTCCCTTATGTCTTCGTTCTTGGCTCTGCCACTAGGGTGAGAATCTACACTAAGGCCCAGCAAAGTACCTAGAACATAGTAGGAAGCCGGTAAGTAGATAGATGTCTGTTGAATGTGTATGTTGGTCACCATTAGCCAAGTGTTGCTATACTTTATCAAAGTTTATTAAAGTTTTGAAATAGTGGAGCTTTCTGAATTTTTAAAATAAAAACGAGAACTTCCTAACATTTTAAGGTATAATGTGCCTTCTACCAGTGTGGAAGTTGAGCTCTGAGATTCGCAGTAGGTGCTGCCTTCCCATACGCATTGCCATGGCACCCCGCGAAGCCTCGGGGAGCCCACTAAGCAGCTGGACCCCTGGGGAATGCAGCCAGAGAGCTTGTTTTGTACCTCAGCTTGGGGAGCGTGGGGATCTACTTCATTTGTCATATCCCTGGAGACCACAGTCACCTGCAGGGAGTCCCTGGGTGTGTGCTCTCCTGAGGAATTGTTTCTTACTGCTCCCAGCAGCTGCTACTCCGACCATCCCTCCCACCTCGTCATTAGCAGAAAATGCACCAGCTCCCAAGTCTCACCCAATTCGAGCACCAGCTGCTTAGAGTCTGACTGCAGTACTTTCTGGAACTCAGTAGGTCCGATGCCTCCCCACTCTCTTACTTACATGAGTCACTTCCTGGCTGCTCCTGTCTCCCTCTGCCACCCGGAGTCTGTGGTCCATTGTTAGAATCACTCCCTTGTAAATACTCCTACCTTCCTTGCCCTTCTGTCCCTTCATTCTATTCAGCGAGGACTACAGCTTTGGGGAAACCCTGCCATCTCTTTTCATCTACTCAATGTTTGGTGGACAACTCAGCAGGGACCTTCACCGTCCTGATCCAGGTACCAAGCCCTTCCCCACTCCTGGCTTGCGGCCTACAGGCTATGTGGCCAATGGCTGCATGGGCTGACTGGTAGCAGGTACCATGGGAAATTTCTGGACTAAGATCCTGTTGCCTGTGCTCTGTGTTCTAGAGTTGGCAGTGTGACCAATCATTTGTACTTTATTCTGGAGCACTCCCGGAGTTGCTAAGAAAAGTGCTGTTGTTGCTTTCAGGGGGTCTGCCAGCCGCTCACCTCCGACCTGTGGGTGAGATGGCCACAGAGCCCGGCCACGGAGCTGGGCCACCGAGCGCTTGGATTTGGCACCTCAGTTTTTACAGCCTGCTCTGTTCTTTGATCTGTTAAGAATGTGGGTCTGCCTTTGATAATCAACACAGACCACACGGGCAAAGGATATAACGGAAACGTTTCACCAAACAACTTTTGTCAGTAGCCCAGTTAAGGGAAGTGATATTTGTAAAGCGGTCCGTTTATTTCTGTCGCGGTTCCACATTTTGCGCTGGGTTGGCTTTGTGCTTGGACACCTGCGCCTTGGCCCCTTGCACAGTTGCTTTCTTTGAATGTGTCGTGGTGTCATGTTGTTAACTTTTTTCTTTTTTTTTAAGGGTGTCAGGGCAGCCTGCTTTATAAAACTCAGTATTTACTACTATAGGTTGTTCCTAGGGACACCCCCTTGCCGTACTTGGCGTGCCGTACCTACGTGGTGTGTATGAGAAGTCTCTCTGAACAAACTGGCCAGGAGAAGCTTTGTTTTGGTCAGTATATGGACCATAGCTCCTGCATAGCTGTGTTCTAGTCTCTTACCCCCAGTACCGCACTTTTATTTTAACTTACATGTTTCCTGATTTCCATATTTTATTCAGTATTTATATTTATATGTATTTATAGTAAGCAACATCAACTCCTTCACGTAAGGAGGCCGAGTATAAGTAAATAAGCACAGTGATGCCTCTTGTTTCCTGTAGTCGGGTCATGCTGTTTTATTTTCCAGTGCTCTGGTCCTGGTTAACTTGGCTTCTGTCTCTGGACTCTGCGTGAACAATTGGTGAATGCTCTGTACTTACAGATTGCTTTAGAACACCTTCCATTTCGAGAAAAATAGATAATCCCACTCCTTCTCGCCCTGTGGTGCCATTGCCCAAGCTGGCCAGCCCACTAGCACGCATACAGCTGAGAAGGCTGACCCTTCAGCCATGGCAGGTGCAGTGGAAGATGGTGCGCGTGACCTGTGTCTGCTGCACTCAGGGTGCTTAGTTTTTTCTGAAGATTGTATTTATTTGAGAGAGAGAGAGAGAGAGCACGCCCCTGCACTCAACGTGCTTAGAGTCCATTTGGAGAGAGAACAGATAGGCATGAAATAAATGGGACCAACATTTTTGGACTCCTTACTAATACAGCAGTGTTTCAGACAACGGAGGGGCTGTTGTCTATTTTGATCGGTACCTTTTGGAGCCCAGAACCATCACGTTGCACAAATACTCCTAAATGTTATTACAACTATTTATTTATTTATCAGAGGCACGCACGTGTGGAGCTGACTGTAGGCTGGGCGTTCCCCTAAACCCTTTACAGCCCTTTAGTGGGATATTAACTCATTTCACTCTTGCAATAACCCTGTGAGGTCGACACTGTTAGTAGAACGCATTTGCAGTAGAAGCAGCAGAAGGGCACCCGGGTGGCTCAGTCGGTGAAGGACCTGCCTTTGGCTCAGGTCACGATGGGGTCGAGCCCCCACATCAGACTCCGTGCCTAGCGGGGAGCCTACTTCTCCCTCTCCCTCTGCTCGTGCTCTCTCTCCCTCAAATAAATAAATAAAATCTTTTAAAAATTTTTAAAAAAGAAGAAGAAAAAGCTGAGACACAAAGGGGTCTTTGCCCCAGGTTACACATCATTGCAATTTCACGTAGCCCTCTGGTTTCCACCGTGGCAGACCACATAACCACACTAGTAGTTTTTCAGGAAAAATTGTGATGTCTTGTTAAAAAGTACCTTACAAGGGGGACAACTTCTGATAGGTAAAACAAAGAAGATCCATGAGAAAGTGTGACTAAATGAAGTCCAAGAGCTCTGTAGGGACCTGCATGTAGAGAGATGGTGTGCCTACCACCTCCCTCCGAAATAATTCACGGATAGGCCTTCCTAACAGTCCTTTCCAGCAGTAAGTGCACATATGTTATCTGTTGGTTTCATTACATTTGTTTCCTTTTAATTGGGAGTGACATCAGAGGATTGGCTGCCACCAGTTCAAGAATAAATATTGTCGTGGGCACTGCAGAGGTGGGTTGGACCCCCTGCCGTCCCCACAGTGCCTGGCTCAGATGTAGGAACCAATGCTGCTGCCTGTGTACGCACCAAGGGGTTCTGGAAAGGTTTGCTCGGCCTGTCATGATGCTTCCTGGGGAGAGCAGGGCAGGCTTCCCAGGCAGGTTCAAAAGTGGCTTAAAAGAACGGGAAAGGGGAACTGGCTTTACTTTCACTGTGATGAGATGGTGGGGCTGGGGCACGGGCTTCCATCTGGGCTGCTGCCTGGGGTTTGGTTGGAACTTCCCACCTGACCCGCAGGAGGAATCGCCTGGACTTTCTTATCACCCTGCCTCGGACTGGGGAGTGGGACGGCTTGGAAGCTGTCCGCAGTCAAACATCAGACTCTCATTGCACGTATATTTCTAAGTGCTTATCATTAGGCACATTTGGGGGCAGAAATGTTGTCCATGGACTAAAGTAAATACGGTGTCACACTAATCTAATATTGCAAATGGAAGGTTCTGCAGACTCTAATGTCAAGAATGTTTTTGGAACCATGGACACAAGGCCATGTCCTATGTATCTTTTAAAAACATTGAAAATATTGAACATATTTTATATGTTTGGGTTAATCCCGATGCTGAAATATTTGGTATTCCCTTGATCATTAGAGGCAAAGAAGTTTTTTTTTAAGTCTTATTTTTATGGCAGTAATGATTTTTAAGTTTTATGACATTCTTTTTGTACTTTAAGCAGATGCTTGATTTTCTTATTTTTAAATTTAATAAGTGGGACTCTTTTACTGCGCATATCTTGGATTTTAGGTTCTGGGCTAACTGTCGGAAAGCGGGATCAAATGTGAATAAAATTCAGACTTTTAGATGCCAAAGGCCTGGGAGAGACTGGAAAACAATTATCAAGAGATGTGTTATAAGTAAACAGAAAGCAACATCTTTACCTTTAAGATGTGTGGTTTACTGCGTATCTTTAATTTTAAGACAGTTTTTCACATTCTAATATCTCTGACATTGGGATGTGCCTTACAATCGTTGGTTAGTTGCCAGGGGCACATAAAATAATGTGTCTTACCACCAGTGGCATCTTAGAATTGATGAAATATGTGAATTTTTTATAACTTTATATATTTCAGCATAAATTCATTTAAACTTCAGAAAAAATATCCACAATCTGAACCACGCTAGGGGAGGCTTTACAGACGTGAATGTCTTGGAGCCGCCTTAAGGAAAAGTAGGTGTTGGCCCAGTTGGAGCCAGTGGGTTGGTAGAGATGGCATTCCAGACAAAGAATGGTGTGTACAAAGCACGTTGTTGTTACGGACTGTGTTGTGTTGGGGAAAGGGTTAGGAGTTGGGTGTGGCAGAGATGTTGGAGCTGGGGCGAGATGGGGAGACGAATGAACTGGCAGCATGGTCACCGGGAGCCAGCCTTGGAAGGACTTGGTGTGGCAGGCTGGGGAGTTGGGCTTGTACGGAGGAACCCCTCCCTGTGGCCTCGTAAAGCAGCTGGCCCTCGTCAGCGAGGGTCTGAGTAGCATTGACATAGGACCAGAAGAGCGTAGATACTGCAGTATGTCAAATAAGATCAGGAGTACAGAGCTAGCTGGATGCTGTGGAATTAACTGGAAGGGAGAACTTCACTGAGTGGGGCCATTTCCTTCTGCCCCAGTTGAGAGTGGAGTTGGGGCTCGGTGGCCTGTTCTGGAAGCTTGGTTCTGGACTGGCTCTATGACAGCTGGTGAAAAATAGGGAATGGCTTTCATAGGGCAATTTTCATCCAGTTGGATGGAAATTTGGGGGTAAGCATGTAGGAGGTGGTGTTTCTAAGCTGTGTTTGGCTTTCTCCTAAGGGTCGTGTATTCTGAAATTTATTCCTAAATTAAGAGCCATTTATTATTCTTATTTTCCTCTAAAATATAACATCTGGTAGAGGAAGATTTTTATCACAGAATTTTTTAAAAACAGGTTTTTGGTTTGTGTTTTTCTTTTTAAAGATTTTATTTATTTGTTAGAGAGAGCACAAGCAGGGGGAGCAACCTGCCGACAGAGAAGCAGGCTCCCCACTGAGCAGAGAGCTCAATGCAGGCCTGGATCCCCAAACCCTGGGATCATGACCTGAGCCACCCAGGCGTCCCTTGGTTTGTGTTTTTTTCAATTTGATCCATTATAGGAGATATTTGTTCAGTTTGGGTCTCCAGATAAAAGAGGCACAATTTGTTCATCAGAGAAACACTGAGATACAAAGAGTTAGAAGGCCGAGGAGGAAAATTTAATGGAACCAGAATTAAACAGTAGAGAGAACTCCTAATTTTTCTGTTCCTTCCAGCTAATTGTAACATTCGTTACCATCTGCAGCCCGAGTGTATTGTTTTACACAGAACTTTGCATTGTTAAACTAGTGGAAGGAACTAGTCTGTTAAAAGCATTTTCTGATTTCATTTCACTTTTAATAAGAAGAGTTGAATACTGCTATATTGGCATAGTTCAGAAGTTAAAAAAGAGAGTACCTGATAAAAAATCTTCCAGAAATCTTTCTCCGGGTCCTTGCCGAAGAGGCTAGCGTTAGTTTCCTATGTATCTTTCCAGAGGTATTTTAGAGACCAGAGCAGACCTGTAAGTTGACAGCATCCCATAGATGTCATTCACCAACTTGCTCTTTTTTTAAACAGTGGCTTTATTGAGATACAGTTCACCTAATACAGAATTCACCCCCTTTTTTTTTTTCATTTTTTAAAAAATTATTTATTTATTTATTTGACAGAGAGAGAGAGAGACAGCCAGCGAGAGAGGGAACACAAGCAGGGGGAGTGGGAGAGGAAGAAGCAGGCTCCCAGCGGAGGAGCTTGATGTGGGGCTCGATCCCATAACGCCGGGATCACGCCCTGAGCCGAAGGCAGACGCTTAACAACTGAGCCACCCAGGCGCCCCAGAATTCACCCCTTTAAAGTGTAAAATTCAGTGGTTTTTAGTATATTCATAGCGTAGTGTGGCCATCATCACACCTAATTTTAGAACACTTCCATTAGCCCCTAAAGAATTCCAGGGGCGCCTGGGTGGCTCAGTCGTTAAGCGTCTACCTTTGGCTCAGGGCGTGATCCCAGGGTCCTAGGATCGAGCCCCGCATCGGGCTCCCTCCCCGCTGGGAGCCTGCTTCTTCCTCTCCCACTCCCCGTGCTTGTGTTCCCTCTCTCGCCATCTCTCTCTCTCTCTCTCTCTCAAATAAATAAAATCTAAAAAAAAAAAAAAGAATTCCAGTACTCTGGGCACCTGGGTGGCTCAGTCGGTTTAGCATCTGCTTTAGGCTCGGGTCATGATCCCAGGGTCCTGGCCCTGCTTAGCGGGGAGTCAGCTTCTCCCTCGGCCCCTCCCCCTGCTTGTGCGCATGGGCATAAGCGCGCGCGCGCTCTCTCTTTCTCTCCCTCTCTCTCTCTCTCACTCTCGCTCCCTTTCTCTCTCAAATAAATAAATAAAATCTTTATTAAAAAAATCGTGTACCCTTTAGTGGTCACTCCACATTCCTCTCTGCCTGCAGCCCCCACTAATCTGTTTGTCTCTGTGGGTTGCCTATTCTGGAAATTTCTTGTAAATGGCATCACTGATAGGGGACCTTTTGCATCTAGTTTTCCTCAGGATTATGTTTTCCAGGTTCATCCGTCATATAGCATATATGGACATTTCAGTTCTTTTTATGACTGAAAAATACTCCATTGTATGGATACACCTTACCGGACCTGTCACCAGTCGATGGGCATGTTTGCGGTCCTCTTGGACGTATACTTAGTAGAATTGCTAAGTCATATGTTTAATCATTTGAAGAACTGCCAGACTGTTTTCCAAGGGCTGCACCGTTTTACATTCCCACCAGCAACCTAGAGTTTAAATTTCGCCTCTTCCTCACCATCTTTTTGATGATCGTTCTCCTAGTAGGTGTGAAGTGGCATCTCGTGGTTTTCACTTGTGTTTCTCTGATGATTAGTGATGTTGTGACATCTTTTCCTTGTTGGGTTATTTGTGTTATCTTTTTTGGAGAAATATCTGTTCTAGTCCTTGCTCATTTTTTAATTGGTTTGGCTTTTTATTGTTGAGTTTAAAGCTTATTTGTATATTTTGGATACAAGCCCCTTATCAGATATAAAATTTGCAAATATTTTCTCTCATTCTGTCGGTTGACTTTCTTGATGGTATTCTTTGAAGCACAAAAGTTTTATTTTTGATTTAAGTCCACTTTACCTATTTTTTCTTTTATTGCTCATGATTTTGGTGTCATATCTGAGAAACCATTACGTATGGGGTGCCTGGGTGGCTCTGCCTTTGGCTCAGGTCATGATCTCCAGGTCCTGGGACTGAGCCCCATGTCAGGCTCTCAGCTCAGTGGGGAGTCTGTTTCTCCCTCTCCCTTCTCCCCCTGGTTGGGCTCTCTCTGTCCCTGTCTCTCTCTCTCTCTCAAATTAATAAATAAAATTTTTAAAAAATTGCCTAATATAAGATCACAAAGATTTACTCATGTTTTAAGAGTTCCATAGTTATAGTTCTCACATTTAAGTCTGTGATCCATTTTGAGTTAATTTTTAAATATGGTCTGTCTATGTTTTGGTGATTTTCATTTAATAATATGTCTTGGAGATCATTTCATATCAACACTAAGGAACTTCCTCGTTCTTTGTTATGATACCACGGTATTCCCTTTTATAGGTATACCACAATTAATTAATTACTTAATTATTTCTTTTTAAAGAGTTTATTCATTTATTTGACAGAGAGAGCACAAGCAGGGGGAGCAGCAGGCAGAGGGAGAGGGAGAAGCAGGCTCCCCACTGAGCTGGGAGCCCGATGCGGGACTCGATCCCAGGATCCTGGGATCATGACCTGAGCTGAAGGCAGATGCTTAACCGACTGAGCCACCCAGGCGCCTCCAAATTTATTTAAACAGCCCTCCCATACATAAACATTTGGATTTGGAAATTATTTCAAATATCAAGTGCCTCGAAAAGTTATTTCATATCAGCCTCCTCAAAATGGCAGTTTCAGCCATTTGACAGACTTTATTGTTTTCAGCAATTCTTGTCATCCAGAAGCCTTTGAGTAAGTGCCAGTCCTCTGGGGAGTAAGACTCCAAAGAATGGTTTCAGGAGATTTCATTCCATTAAATGTTTATAGTAAGTCAGGAGGCAGAATATTTGGAAAATATTTTGGAAAAATACTTTGGAGGAATAAGGTGCTCAAAAATTTTGTTGTGCATTTTTAGCTATATTTGGTTAGAGATGACTTAATAGCATGAGTCCTCCTTTTGCTTTTTTGCTGCATAGTTGTGTCTCACATCTGTAAATCTGAGTAATAATCTAAACTTCAGGCAATTCGGCCAGGCACTCCGTAGGCTATAGAATGTCTGGAGATTATGAAATGTGGGTTTCTTTTTTAAAGGAAGACTAAGCTTGGGGGAAGATCTTGAAATACACCAACAGATGACTAATCTGCAGAAGCTTATCTGGCTACTTGAAAGTAAGCCCCCCCCCCAAAAAAAAGGGGGGGGGGACAATGGACAGGTAAGATTAATATGATAAAGTCTATTCCTTCAGGTCCTTGAGCTTTACTCGTAACACAGTTCTTCATAAACGATTTCCTCTTACTTTATACACTGATCAGACTAGCATGTCATGAAAAGAACAAAGGAATTGTTCAAATCCTTTTTCTGTTCTTGATAATACGGATACCTTCAATCAGTTACTTACCCTCTCGGGGCCAGAGTTTTTTCATCTGTAAAATGAACTCTGAACTAGGGGAGTGTTTCCAAGCCCATAATAGGTTAGAGCAATTAATTAGGAGGTGCAGGGGGGCTGCTGGAGGCAGGCTGCAGTCAGCCAATGACTTGACTGGAATGGAGCAGATAGTAAATAATTAAAAGCATTTACCAAAGGTCAGAAATAATAACGCTGGGGACATCTAGACTGGGGCAAATAGCCCTACTTATCCCAGTGGCCCCAGAAAGCATCACTGAATTATACTATGTTCCCGATGTTCATACAAGTCCTGTTACTATATAGCAAAAACAAACAAACAACCCAAAACAAAAACAATTAAATGAAATACTACATTCTTTTTTTCCATTTTTATTTTGATGTAATTTCAGACCGACCAAAACAGTGCAAAAGAATGCAAAGAACGCCATTTACCCTTCACCCAGATTTCTCAAATGTTAACATTTTGTTACGTTTTTTAAATCCTTCTCCCTCATGTGTAGGTTTCTCAACTATATAAAAGCCGCAGAACTGCTGGTCCTTTATCCTTAAATACGTGTGTGTATGTATGTGTGTGTGTGTGTGTGTGTGTGTGTGTGTGTGTATGAGAGAGACACCATTATCCTTGGGCTCCCTGCCAAGCAGGGAGTCTGCTTCTTCTCCCTCTGCCCCTCCAGACCCGCTTGTGCTCTCTCTCTCTCTTTCACTGTCTCTCAAATAAATAAATAAAATCTTTAAAAATGAAACAACTTTGAGGAGCTTGCGGCAGCCGTAGGACAAATATAATCATGCAGAATTCTGAATTCTTTCAAAGAAATTAGATATATGCACAACTTAGTTTTTAAAAAATATTCCTCACATACCTAAAGTCAATTTGTTGGCTTATAAATGTGAAAATAATTTGGTTTGTTAGTAGCCTTGTTGCTTTTGAAAGATTTAGAAGTGACTCACGCCTGGAAGTTTTTCTGTTTTGTCAGTGTTGGGGGCGGAAATCCTTTGAGGGATTCAGAAGATCTTCTGAATGCCTCTTCCTTCCCTCCTTTTTCTGGTTCTTTCACAGCTCCCCCAAAAAGTCCGCTTCTACCGTATTGCTCTCCTTAAATACACTTGGTGGTACCCCCTTCCCATGGGATCGAGTTCCAACTTTTCAGCATGCCTTTTCAACGTGAAGGCTTTCTTCTACTCCAGCCAAATTCACCTACACAGTTCATTTGTAAACATCATCTCTTTTCCCTCTCTGCAAAATGCCCCTTCCTATCCATCTATCTTGGTTCTTCTCAATGCTCAACCTTCCAGCTAAAATTCAAGTGCATTTTCCATGAAACACTTCCTGACCTCTCCACTTTTCGAACTTCAAGTAACCACAGGTAGTCTATTTGCTACTCTAAGGAGATGCTCTCATAGGAACTTTTTAGGGAAGATGAGGTGAAGTAGACAAGTCGAGTGTGACCTGGTAGCGTGCGATCCCTGTTTGGAGGACCATTTTCCGGCGTCCTGCGTTGTCCTGGACCCTGAGACTGCTGGCGCTCGGTGTCTGTCGTACACATTCTCATGGATGTCTGTGTTCATGCAGAGTATCTAACGAGACTGCGTCCCTCGCAGAACTAGCTCTCCCTTCATTTGCAATTCAGGAAGTGAGTTGTTTCATTGTTATTAATCTTTTTTCATCACCTTTTAAATTTTTATTATCTTTTTTGTTGTTATTTTAGTCTGACAAAAGCAGCATCTCAACAGAAACGGCGGGGGGGGGGTGCAAATGTTTTCAATTCTCTTTCATATTTTATTTTCTGTCCAAGGGTGAGCATTTATACCTTGAACTCTTTCTGCAGAGCAGAGTTGGTGCTGATGAATAATCTTGTTGACTGAGCTTAAGCATCCATTTAAGGGCAAGTTGGTTTCTTTAATTTACTTTAAGGAAAAAAAAAAAGGCTCACGTGTTTGATTAACAATCACTTCACATTATAGGAATCCTAAAAATTCAGCTGTTATCGGTTTGTTTACTCCTGAAATGTTCTTTGAGAGCTTTGTGACCACCAGGAAGTATCCTGTGTGCTGGGCACAGGAAGGCCAAGAAAGATGTGAGTCCGCCCCTCGAGGAGCCTTGAGCCTGGGAAGGGTGTTCGGGGTGATTGCTGTCCTAGTACCAAAGAAGATTTTGCCTCTCCCTTGAAGGTGTGGCTTCAATCATGGGCAGTCAGAGAGAGATGTACAAGAAAGAGTAAGTAGTCCGAAGAGGAGTCAGATCAGGGAGGATTTTACTCAAGTCACGCTGGGGTGTGTTAAGATTCTGTAGGGTTTTAGGCACGGACCTCGTTCCAAGCTCAGTGAACGTGCCCGAAGTGCCAGCAGCCGGGCCATCCGCGCGGCCTGGTGAGGGAATCGAGAGCAAGCTGATCCCAGCTCAGCAGCGACAGCCCTCGCCAATGTAAAGCGGAAAAGGGCAGTGTTCCTTTGAAAAGTCCGGTGGGCCTTGCGAAGTAGTGGGGCAGCTTTTACACTGGGTCTTCAATTTTAAAAATTGGCGTGGGTGAATTTGCATTTAATTAGGAATCGGCCCAAATCATAACCAGGGAGTAGACGCAGCTGTGAGAGTATCTAAAGCTCTCAAAAGGATTTAGTATTTCCTTCCCCATTTGATTCACTTCCCCCCCTGTGGTTAAACTGTGGTTAGTCTGTTTGTCCAGCTTTCGATTGTGGTGGTAGCCGACTCTGGTCTTACACGACTCCGGAGTAGACCGACCTTCTCAGAAACTAAGCAGAACAGTAGTTTTCCAGCTCTCTTCAGTGGATTCCCAGGGAAAGCTGGCACGCGCTTTAGAGCTTCCGAATGGTCGATGTACATTTCTTTTTTTCCCTTAAAGTTTATTTTTAACAATGAAAATAATAATAAAGAACAACATACATAGATATGAAATTATAGGCATAATTTAGGGACTTTGAGACCACTGCCATGTTAAGTCCAGCAGCTTATACATTCTTTAGAATAAAGAAGATTTTTGTGATTTCTGTGTATACATTTAAACTTGTGTGTGATGAGAAGGTAGTCGTGCACTGCCCCGGTCTTATAAGGAATTCACGTCTGTAGAAATTCACGTCTGTGGGGGCGCCTGGGTGGCTCACTTGGTTGAAAGTCTGCCTTGGGCTCAGGTTATGATCCCAGGATCCTGGGATCGAGCCCCGCATCGGGCTCCCTGCTCAGTGGGGAGCCTGCTTCTCCCTCTGCCTCCGCTCTCCCCCACTCATGCTCTCTCTCTCTCTCGAATAAATAAATAAAATTTAAAAAGAAAAAGAAATTCACGTCTGTGCATGTGCACTAAATACAGCTTTACAAGAGAACATACCTGTACCTACACTCAACCCAATTCCAGGCAAGGCTCGGCTCATGCTTCAGGTGCAAGTGGAGCCTGGTATCTCAGTGATTACAAGTTTAGAATCACTGGAGGGCTTTTTAAAACTCCTGATGCCCAGGCCGCACCCCATACCAAATAAATCAGAGTACCTGGGGTTAGAGGTGGGACTCAGACATCAGTATTTGCCTTTTATAGACTTTATTTTTCATAGCAAAATGGAGAGAAAGGTTATGTATCCATATGCCACGTACCCATATTCTCCCAGACATGCGTAGCCTCTGTCGTTATCAACCTCCTCACCAGAGTGGCAGATTTGTTACAGTCGGTGAACCTGCATTGATACATTGTAACCCCCTGTAGTCCAGGGTTTCCCTTGAGGTTCACTCTTGGTGGTGTACATTCTGTGGGTTTGGACAAATGCATAATGACAGGTATCCATCATTACGCTACCATGCAGAGTAGTTTCAGTATTTCTTTTTTTTTTTTTTTTAAGATTTTATTTATTTGACAGAGACAGCAGGAGAGGGAACACAAGCAGGGGGGAGCTGGAGAGGGAGAAGCAGGCTCCCCGCTGAGCAGGGAGCCCAACGCGGAGCTCAGTCCCAGGACCCCTGGATCATGACCTGAGCCGAAGGCAAGATGCTCAATGACTGAGCCACCCAGGCGCCCCAAGCATCAGTATTTCTTAAAGCTGTCTAGGTGATTCCAGTGTGCACCCAAGGTCGAGAACCATTGTGCTGTATTGTAGTTCTGAGGCTTATTTATTATTGTGAGTTTTGAGTACTTCTTATCTGACTTGTATGTGAAAACTACCTCTGTCTTCTTTATACATTGGGTTCCCCATAAGAACCCATATTTTGTTTGAATAAAAGATTCAGTTAAAGCTTGATAATCAGCATAGTGAAAAGAGCTGGGCTTTGGGGTCAGAATGTCCTAGATTCAACTTTTGGCTCCACATTTGCCAGATAGGGCAAGTTTCTTAGCCTCTCTGAGCTTCTATCCAGTAGGTAACACCCAACAGTGTTGTTGAAAAATAATCGTCCCTTAGTTTAGTAATGCTTTACCCGTAATAAGCACTCAGTAAGTGCTGGTTTTTCCATTGCACCCTTTTCGCCTGATTTTGCAGGTGAGGAATACCCCTTCTTTTCATTGACCAGAGGCATATTCTTTTCCAATCGCATGTTGTGTTGTTGGTTCTAAAGTTTTGTATTGTTTTTCTCTGATTTGGATGAAATTGTGGTTCAAGTATCTTCTAATGTACTGTAGACCTTCTGATAAGATTCGAGAGCTCAAAGATTTAAGTATAGTGATCTTTTGCTTGAATCAAAATTTTAGAAGCCATTTCAGCACGTGAGAAGTATAAACTATGTGAGAGTGGTATTTTTTAATCTGTAAGGTGTGCCCCCCCGAGGTTTCAACATGTTCTTTACACGAAGCATTTTAGTCCACTAGAATCTACCAGAAGTAAAATGATATGATTTCTTACTTTTATTTGTTTGCTAAGAACTGAGAAATGCTCGGATACCTGACATAGATAGTAATAGTTCAGGTTGGCTACGATCGCGACATTTGTGTTGACTGCTTGACCGTTTGGACATTTTGGCCTTTTTAAAATTGATTTATATGTATATTAAAGATTTTATCTATTTACTTGAGAGAGAGAATGCACAAGAGGGGGTAGGGTCAGAGGGAGAAGCAGACTCCCCACTGTGCAGGGAGCCCGACACGGGACTCGATCCTGGGACTCCAGGGTCATGACCTGAGCCAAAGGCAGTCGCTTAACCAACTGAGCCACCCAGGTGCCCCATTTTGGCCCTTAGCGGAAGCCGTGCCCTGTGTAAAGTGTGTGCCAGCATCGCGCGCGTCGTGGGGGCGGGCACCGGCCTCTGCCTCGCCCCGGTGGATAGTTCTTTCTTGTCTCCGTGAGACTGTCAGTCCATGAAGGGCAGAGGCTGAATCCCAGTGTGGTTTGAAAGAGTGAATCGTTGAGTGAAAAAAAGGAAAGCAGTAGCAGGAAAGAAAGCTGAACAGCACATACGTAGAGGAGGGCAGAGAAGAAATACCAGGGCTTTAAGGAGTCAGATGATGAGTTAATGACTGGCCTGATTCAGGACCTTTTTGAATGTCTCTTATTTGAGAAACAGAAGGACCTTTGTTAGTGCAAAAAAGGTTAAAGATAGAGATGTGGCCAGCTGGGTATTGATCCTGAGAGGAAGGAATTGACTCTGAGAGGAGTTGTGTGTTAGAGAAAGTACACAGACTTTTCCTTTATTATTTTATTTTTTTCAAGATAAAGTTTTTTTTTTTTAATTTTAATTCCAGTGTACTAAACGTACCGTGTTGTACTAGTTTCAGGTGTACAACATAGTCAACAATTCCGTATATTACTCAGTGCTCGTCATGATAAGTGTACTCTCAATGCCCCTCACCTATTTCACCCATTCCCCCACCCTCCTCCCCTCTCGTGACCATCAGTTTGTTCTTTGTATTAAGAGTCTGTTTCTTGGTTTGTCTCTCTCTTTCCCCCCCCGCCGTTAGTTTGTTTCTTTCTTAAATTCCCCATATGAGTGAAACCATAGGGCATTTGTCTTTCTCTGACTGACTTACTGCACTATGCATTATACTCTCTAGCTCTATTCATGTTGCAAATGGCAAGACTTCATTTTTTATGGCTGAATAATATTCCATTGTATTATAGATACCACATCTTCTTTATCCATTCATCTATTGATGGACACTTAAGTTGCTTCCATAATTTGGCTATTGTAAATAATGCTGCAGTAAACATAGGGGTGCATGTATCCCTTCGAATTGGTAGTTTTGTGTTTTTTGGGCAAATACCCAGTAATGGAATTACCGGATCATAGGTTAGTCCTATTTTTAATTTTTTGAGGACCCTCCGTACTGTTTTCCACAGTGGCTGCACCAGTTTGCATTCCCACCAGCAGTGCATAGGGGTTCCCATTTCTCCGCATCCTCGCTAACGCTTGTTTCTTGTGTTTTTTAGTTCAGCCATCCTGACAGGTGTGAGGTCGTCTCTCACTGTGGTTTTGATTTGTGTGTCCCCGATGCTGAGTGATGTGGGACACCTTTTCATGTGTCTGTTGGCCGTCCGGATGTCTTCTTTGAAGAGATGACTGTTCATGTCTTCTGCCCATTTTGTAATTGGATTATTTGTGGGGGGTTTTGGCATTGAGTTGTAGAAGTTCTTCATATATTTTGGACACTAACCCTTTATCAGATGTGTCATTTGCAAACAACATTCAGTAGGTTGTCTTTTAGTTTTATTGGTTGTTTCCTTTGCTCTGAGAAAGCTTTTTATTTTTGAGTAGTTTCAATAGTTTATTTTTGCTTTTGTTCTCCTTGCCTTAGGGGACATATCTAGAAAGATGTTGTTATGGCTGATGTCAGAGGAATTACTGCCTGTGTTCTCTTCTAGGATTTTTAGGGTTTCAGGTCTTAGATTTAGGTCCTTAATCCACTTTGAGTTTATCTTTGTGTGTGGTGGGAGAAAGTGGTCCGGTTTCATTCTTTGGCATGCAACTCACCTAGTTTTCCCAACACTGTTTGCTGAAGAGACTGCCTTTTTCCCATTGCATATTCTTGCCTCCTTTGTTGAAGAGTGCCTGTAATTGTGGAGCTTTTTTCTGGGCTCTCTCTTCTGTTCCATTGATCTGTGTGTCTCTTTTTGTGTCGGTACCTTACTGGTTTGATGGACTACAGCTTTGTAATATAACTTGAAGTCCGGAATTGTGATGCCCCCAGTTTTGTTTTTCTTTTTCTAGATCGCTTTGTCTATTTGCCGTCTTAAAGTAGTATGTACACCTTTCTTATTGAACGTTTCAAAAGATGAGTCTCCTTGGGGCGCCTGGGTGGCACAACGGTTAAGCGTCTGCCTTCGGCTCAGGGCGTGATCCCGGCGTTATGGGATCGAGCCCCACATCAGGCTCCTCTGCTGTGAGCCTGCTTCTTCCTCTCCCACTCCCCCTGCTTGTGTTCCCTCTCTCGCTGGCTGTCTCCATCTCTGTTGAATAAATAAAATCTTAAAAAAAAAAAAAAAAAAAGATGAGTCTCCTTGGGGTTTCTCTCATCTAGACTGGAAGAAGACTCTGGAAATCTATCTAAACTTCCTCCAAGATGGTTGTCAGCACCCTAACTTGGCCTGAGTAATCTGCAAACACTGTTCGCGGCATTATCCCAAGGGCGTTGGTTGTGGAGCAAGTATACTTTTTATGGCTGAGCTTATCTGAGTTTAGTTGGTATGTTTTATTTTTCTTTCTTTCTTTCCTTCCTTCCTTCCAACTTTCAAACAGATGTTTGTTGAACACATTGACAAAAGGCATTTGTGAGGTAATGAGAATCAAGGAGGACACAGTCCCTGCTCTCTCCTGGTTACAGGCAGCCGGTCATTCCAGCAGAGTGTAAGGGGGGGGGGTTTACAGGGTCAGGCAGGGCAGGATGCAGGGGGAGCACAGGGTGGGGAGTTCAGGCAAACGCCTGAGGAAGTCACTTTTAGATTGAGGCCCAAAGCATAACTGCAGACAGAATGTAGAGGAGTGTGTTCCTTTTTTTTTTTTTAATTTTTTTTTAAAGATTTTATTTATTTATTCGACAGAGATAGAGACAGCCAGCGAGAGAGGGAACACAAGCAGGGGGAGTAGGAGAGGAAGAAGCAGGCTCATAGCAGAGGAGCCTGATGTGGGGCTCGATCCCATAACGCCGGGATCACGCTCTGAGCCGAAGGCAGACGCTCAACCGCTGTGCCACCCAGGTGCCCCGAGGAGTGTGTTCCTGACAAGTAAAAAAGCTTCATTTATTTTTTTTAAAGATTTTATTTATTTATTTGAGAGAGAGAGAGAGAGAGCACAAGCAGGGGGAGCAGCAGACAGAGGGAGAAGCAGACTTCCCGCTGAGCAGGGAGCCTGATGTGGGCTCGATCCCAGGGGGGATCATGACCTGAGCCGAAGGCAGACGCTTAACCATCTGAGCCACCCAGGTGTCCTGAAAAGCTTAATTTATTAATATTTAGGGTTCATTGAATAGAGTATGTTTTTATAGTCTCCACTTACTTTGTGCTCTCCAGCTGAGGGAGGTCCAGAATAGATAGCCCTGGTTCATAGAAGAAAGGAGCCCACTTCAGCGGCACCGTGGCTCTGTTCTGAGGATGGGAGGCCTCCGGCCCAACACCTGCGTGGTTTCCGCTGACACCCATCATGTATTGGCTGTACTCCATCCAGCCTGATTGTAGGAGTCAACAGTTGATACAGTGAGGGAGGCCTGTGCTGAATGCTTTCACTGGAGCATTCTGGAATTTAAAAAGCAAATCTCTTACCAGCTTACTGATGTCTTCCTTTCTTTAAAAACACAGTTTTTATCATGAAAAATAAAATATATATGAAGGTGTGTGAGTGTGTGTGTGTGTGTGTGTGCAGTGTACAGAGCTAATGTTAAAACAAGCCCCCATGCCCTCACTACCTACCCTAGGGAATCAAATGTTAACAATAGTGTGTGCCTTTTCTGTCCTGTTCCCTCCACCCTCTGCTACTCAGACCCCCCGTCTGAATCATGTTCCGTGTTCTTTTGTTTCTCCTTTAGTATGTTTTCAAAGGTCCTGCTTAGGCTTGTGTTAGGAGATACTAGGATATCAGATTAACACCATGTACCAACAGCCGACAAGAGATAGGCCAGAAAGCTATTTAAATAAATTGCTTGATTGTACTCTTCTAGGCAGGAGAATATACTGGTAACATCAAAGTGTTTCCAAAAAAATGTCAAAACAAAAGCCTTCTTTCAATTTCAAGGAACACGTAGCGGGGGTTGTTGAATGGGTGAGGTTTTTACAAACCAGGCGCTGTAGATGGACCAGCAGTGATATGACAAGGAACCGCTTCCAGCGTTAAGTTTCGGGGTCCCTGTCTAGGCCTTGAAAGTGTTTATTCATTCATAATAATGTTATTCCAGGGTATTTCAAGTGATTTTATGGTATGAGAGTTTGAATTTACTTGGCGTAAGACCATTTGGCATGTTAATTGGGAGGCATTATTGACATTGCATTACTTCAATAATTCAAAATACTGAAATAGATCACTTCTGGGCGCCTGGGTGGCTCAGTCGGTTAAGTGTCTGCCTTTGGCTCAGGTCATGACCCCAGGTCCTGAATTAAGCCCTGCGTCGGGCGCTGTGCTCGGTGAGGAGTCTGCTCCTCCCTCTCCCTCTGCCTGCTGCTCCCCCTGCTTGTGCTCTCTCTCCACCCCACTCCGTCAAGTAAATTTTTTTAAAAAAATCTTAAAAGTATAAATTAAAAAAAAGAAGAAATAGATCATGTCAAGAAATCGATTCTTGGATAAACTATTCTTGAATTTGCTTTTTTCCTTGTGGTTGCAATGAATGTTGTTTTGTCACTTTGTTTTTTTCCTAAACTCTTGTGGTTCTCCATCCAAAATAGAAGAATATAAAATTGTGGGCATCATATTTGATTACTGTAGAGATGAACCCTGGTGAGTTGATTCTGCAAACCTGTTGATTATTCATCAAATGATTTTTCAGGCTTTTTTCATTTGAATTGATCTCCTACAAGAAGGGTTGTCCTTGTTGGTTTTCTTGCCCTTTGAATACGAGTGTAACTTAGCAGGATTCCTTACCCCAGGAAGAACGTATGCTCAGCGCCTGGTACCATTTTGAAATTTACATGTAAGTTAATAGATAACTCAGAATCCAAAGTTGGCAGGATATAAAAACATTTATACGTCACTTAATCTTTTTATTTCATTTCACTTATGTGTTTTTATTCCTGAGGCAGTCGGTTTCTCCAGGATTCAATAGGAGACTTTTCCCCATCTGAATTTTTGAATTAAAGCTTTACCATTTCTCACAGCAGTGTTTGCCACTAACCTGAATCTTCGGCCTGAAAGAAACCTACTTAGTATCTCACTCAGACTGGGATTCCGGTCCCCAGTGGCGTGGATGGTGGGGTTTACAGCAGTAGTTTCTCCACATCTCCGTGTCCTTTACATTTGGTTTTTGAGCCATTTTAACTGACTCTCTTTCATGACTGTGAAGACAAGCTGTCTGGATTCCACAATCATTTTACTATGTATTTCCATAATACTCCTAGTGACTGGGTGGTGGGGGGTGGGGAAAGGCTGGACAAAGCAAACCATTCCCAATTGTTTAAGAAACCAGTGAACTCATCCCTTGCTGGAGCTGCTGGAATGCAGCATGAGAGAGAAACCTGTCCTTTGCCCACACCATGTGTGTCTTTGCCCACAGCAAGCAGCACCATTCCTGGTCATCGTGTGTGGTCGGAAACTGCTGTGCTGTGCTCGGCCGAGCCCTTGGCCGACCGCAGGCACTCTAAGCAGGGTATCCACTGACTCAGCCTTCCCTTGTCCCCCCTGGCGTCACGACTTCCTGGGATCCCTCACATCCCTTTGACCTTAGCATTCTCTGCACTTGGGGGCACTCATCATGGGCAGAAGAGCAACAGAAGGACCGGGGTGGCTGCTGCAGCATGTCTGAGGGAGAAGACTGGGAGGCGAGGTCTGAGGGGTGGCGAGGAGTTAGCGCTTGCTGGGCTCTGTGGGCCTGTGAGGCCTTCCGCCTGATCCTGGCTCACGTGGAGAACCCTTGGAGTAGTTTGAGCGGAGGAGTGGTGTGATACCCTATGTATCTCAAAAAGCCTCCCCATGGATTGGCTGCAGTTAAGTGGGTGAAGGTCGAAGCAGAGACACTGGTTTAGGAAGCCACCGAAATATCCCCAGGGAAAGATGATAGTGGCTGGGACCAAGATGGCGGCGTGGGGAGAGGCCGGGAGAGATCACGTTTCAGAGATGTTTCTAAGAAGACGCACCATGTTCTGTGACAGCATGGAGGTGGGTCGTGAGAAGGAGAGGTGTCAGGAAGCCTCCGCCACTGGAAGAGGCCATGGAATGGTGGGTTTGAGAGTGGGAATCAGGAATTCAGTTTGGACATATTAAAGTTGAGAAGCCAGTTAGATCCACGTGAGGTTGTGGATAGATGTGTGTGTGTGTGTGTGTGTGTGTGTGTGTGTGTGTGTGCGCGCGCGCGCAGGGGTCATCAACATTTAGGAGAGAATTACAGCCTCAAAACTAGATGAGGTCGTCAAGAGAAGACATACGATCGGGAGCTCTCCCACATATGGAGGTCAGGAGAACTAGAAAAGGAGCAGGCCATGAGATAAGAAGAGAACCAAAGAGTGATGTTTCAGAAGTCAGACTGAGAAAAAACAGTTGTTCCAAGTGGGAGCGATCAACTGTGTCAGATGTCGAGGTTTGAGAGTTGACTGTTGATGTGGCCACGGGCAGTCATTGGATGCTTTAACGGGAAGAGCTTGTAGTGGAGTGCTGCGAATAAAAGGCTGAACTGGGTTTATTTCAAGAGAAGATGGGAGGAAAGAGATTGGGCCCAGTGAGAACAGACTATTCTTTCAAGATCTGTAAAACAGAAGAGGACAAAACAGCCATCGCTGTGGGGAGATGCAGGGTCAAGATTTTTTTTCCTGTAAAGCTGGGATATAAATATAAATATGGGTATTTATGTGGCTGATGACAGTAACTCAGTAGAGAGTGAAAAATTCCAGAGAAAGAGGGAGAATTGCTGCATTGACATCCTTAGTTAGGCAAGAGAAGATGAGGTCCTGTGCGCAGAGGGGCCAGCCCTGGAGAGCAGTGCAGATGTTTCCTGTGTGGCATCGGAGGAAGGGCCGAGCTTATGGGCGCAGCTGCAGGGAGATGGGGACATGGGGAAGTTCTCTTCTGATCGCTTCTGTTTTCTCAGTGGAATAGGAAGCAACACTCTGGTGGAGAGTGGAGGTGAGAGAGGAAACTATGAAAGTGGCAAATAGATGGACTAGGGAAATGGTGAAGGATTACTGGGCAGCATTAAGAAGTCCCTTTGAAGTCAGTGGTCATGAATTTCAGGTGAAACCAGTCAATGGGATGGTGTGCTTTTCTCCGTCTATGGTCAGCTGCCTCGGTGGGGATGCAGGTTGGGTGAAGGATTGGGTTGAGGTCTGGCCACGAGAGTGCACTGAGCGGGAAGACTTGGGGGATGGGTCCAGTCATGCGGTATGGAACGAGTCTGAGTAGGACAAACGAAGGAAGACATGCTGAGCATGAGAGACCGTAGAGACTGGACGGTTGGTTGATGGATTTTAGGTTCTGCTGTGGCTGAAGGGTCAGCAAAGTCAGGGTATTGGGGGAAGTGCTCTAGAAAGACAGGAGGTGGAGTCAGAGAGTAGAGAAGCCTGAGATTGTTGGGGTGGGGGTGCTTGTATTAGTAATAGGGTCTGGGGCCGTGGTTCTCAACCATGGGTACTTTGACCCTGAGAGGATGTTTCAGCGTCTGGGGACATTTTTGGTTGCCACAACTGGAAGGGGAGAAGATGCCACTGACAGCTAGCAGAGGCTAGGTACCGTGCTAAACATCCTGTCGTGGATAGGACAGGCCCTGAGCAGAGAACAAGGCAGCCCAGTTGTCCGTAGTGCCGCCATTGAGAAGCCCTGGCCTAGGGTAAGATGTGGGGATGGGTGGCTGGGATAGGCCTGAGGATAATATAACTGGAAAAGAGGAGATAAGCGACGAGACTAGGGCCTTGGAAGGTTCATTTCAAGACTAATGGGATCTCCAAGAACTGGGACAAGGGTAGTGCTGGTGAGAGAGAGAGAGTCAGGGATGAGAGGACATTAACTAGCTATGTATGGAGCCGTTTTATTTTTTCAGAACTGCTGATTGGCCAGAGTTGGAATTCATAATCCTGGCTGTAAAAGCTGCATGTCCTAGTTAACCAAAGAGTGACTTTTTTTTTTCTTTTAAGTCACTTGTTCATTAACCAGCTCTTGGTATAATTAAGTCTGTCTCAGATAGATTGTCTAAAAGCCAGTTAGGGATTTGGTTAGTCTTTATGGTCAAAATTCAGCGACTAAACTTGGACACTTGACCTAGTTCCATCTTGAAATAACCTCTCAGGCGTCAGATTTTGCAAGCCAGCCTTGAGGCAGAGATCTGGTTTAAGAAAACCCTTAAGGAGAGACTGACTTATTGACGTTGTAGACTGGCTTCCCTTGCAGTGCCACCACCATGGAGAAAACTAGACAAATGACACAGAGTAAATAAGGGTTGTAAACCAGTGCTACTTCCTGGAATAAACTCGCCAGGTCGCCTGGTCTTGTGCTTTGTCCCTCATTTTGAACTCAGATGCCTTGGGGCTACTTTTCTGCCTGCCCACAATGGCAAGGAACGTCTTTTGTTTGCTTCTTGTTTGAAAAAAGGGCTTGTTTTGAGGTTTGGATCACAAATAATAATCCATTGTTCTCTATAATAATAATCCACCCTCTTTAGCAGAAAAAAAAATCTGCTTGATGCAGTGCGGCTATCAGTTTATTTAAAAGAATAGCCAAAAGTGCCCATTGTGTCCTGAGAATAAACATTTGGAAGGTGGTTGGGAGGACCGGGGGAGTACTCTTGTTCTCCTTGGCCTAGAGTCATGGTTAAGACCTCAGGAAGAAAAAATTCTGAATATGGTCATCAGGCCCGGGTGACAGACAGCACCCTTCCTTATTCTGCTCATCTGTTACATTCTAAGAATAATTGGGACAGTGCAGATAGGGATTCTTTCCAAACTATGTCTTTCAAAAATTTCATATTTGGAAGATAATCTTTTCTTCGTTAGCTTTAATTGGTTTCATTTTTAAGCTAAGTAGCTTTCTTTCTAACCTTCATTGAATCCCTGAAAATGTCTTTTTTGAGTGAAGATTGTTTTTATTTTAGCAGCAGTCCTTAAAATTCTTGCAGTTGGCTCTGCTTACAGATTTGAAAAAAGGAGCTGTTTTTATGTTGTAAGTGATAGGCATTTTAATGACTATTTCTGGGCTTAGGCTAACTGAGTAAAGTCAATGGGTGAAGTGAAACTGTGACTCATTGTGGTCAGCTAGTTCTTGAATATATATGTACCAAGCACGCTGAAATGTAAGAGTAGATAGGATTTCACTAAGGAAAGCAAAATATGTTGTGCAGGTTCGGTTATTTTATTTTATTTTATTTTATTTTATTTTATTTTATTTATTTGAAAGAGCGAGCAAGAGCACAAGCAGGGGGAGCAGCAGAGGGAGAGGAGGAAGCAGGCTCCCCACCGAGCAGGGAGCCCGATGCGGGGTCTGATCTCAGGACCCCAGGATCATAACCTGAGCAGCAGGCAGACATTTAACAGCCTGAGCCACCCAGGCACCCCAATGTTGTGCATGTTTTTTGCCTTAAATCCTTTATAGGAAAGGGGTCAGTTAAACAAGAAACATGGCTTTATTTTTCTTTAAGATTTATTTATTTATTTTAGAGAGGCGGGAGGGGTTTAGGGAGAGAGAACAAGAAACTCAAGTAGACTCCCCCGCTGATCGCGGAGTCCAATGGGGGGCTCGATCCCAAGACCCCAAGATCGTGACCTGAGCTGCACTTCAGTCCGATGCTTAATGACTGAGCCCCCCAAGTGCCTCTAAACATGACTTTAAAGGAAGTGATACCTTACCTAGAATAGTTTTAATTGCATTAAATATGGAAGATGAGAAAAGTTCAATGTGATAGCTGAAATTTAACAGGTAAGTAGAACTATTTAAAGAAGTGAAAAAAAAAATGACCTCTATCTACATTATTAAATACAGACCATCAGGGAAGCAACCAAGATGTCCTTCAAGAGGTGAATATCCACAGGGGCGCCTGGGTGGCACAGCGGTTAAGCGTCTGCCTTTGGCTCAGGGCGTGATCCCGGTGTTATGGGATCGAGCCCCACATCAGGCTCCTCCGCTATGAGCCTGCTTCTTCCTCTCCCACTCCCCCTGCTTGTGTTCCCTCTCTCGCTGGCTGTCTCTATCTCTGTCGAATAAATAAAATCTCAAAAAAAAAAAAAAAGAGGTGAATATCCACAAAATGGATATTATTCGGCAATAAAAAGAAATGAACTGTCTTGCTAGCAGTAAAGGGACACAGAGAAAACTTAAATACTGCAAAGCGATAGCAGCTAATCTGAAAAGGCTGCATTTGCTGTATGATTCCAACTATAAAATGGTCTGGAAAAGGCAAACATAAAGAAACAGTAGAAAGATGAGTGGTTGCCAGGGGTTTAGGGGGAGGGAGGAGAGGAGTGATAAGGTGGAACACCAGGCTGTTTAGGACAGTGAAATGATCCTGTGTTTTACTAGAATAGTGGAAACATTGTCAGAACCCATGAAATGTATAACACAGAGTGAGCCCTAATGTGAATGATGGGCTTTAGTTAACAATAATGTAACAGTATTGACTCATCAATTGCAACAGGTCCTACACTAACAAAAGATGTTACCAATAGGGGAAACTTGGTGGGGGAAGGGAGTGAGGGAATAGATGGGAGCCCTCTGCTTCCTGCTCAGTGTTTCTGTAACCCTAAAACTGCTCTAAGAAATAGTTTGGGGGCACCTGGGTGGCTCAGTTGGTTAGGTGTCTGTCTTCGGCTCAGGTCATGATCCCGGAGTCGCAGGATCGAGTCCCACATCGGGCTCCCTGCTCAGCGGGGAGTCTGCTTCTCCCTCTGACCCTCCCCCCTCTCATTCTCTCTTTCTCACTCTCTTTCTCAAATAAAATATTAAAAAAAAAAAAATAAAGTTTGTTAAAAGAAAACATAAACATCAGCTACAGCCGAACTAGTGAAAATATCTTCTTACTGAAAAACAAAAACAAAATCCCTGACCCTCAGTTTATCCTGCTTGTTGGAAGTACCTGGCTGTGGAATATTCTGCCAGAAATGTGTAGTACACAGTGGCAACGGATATACTGTCTATATCCAATAACTTTCTCCTTCCCTTTGTCATCTTCTCTGATAGATACGCGGGGTATTTATGCTGGATCCTACTCAAGCTTTCCTTGTTCTTCTCTCTCCAGTGACCACTGGCACGTCAGCCTTGGAGGTATATACGCCAAAAGAAATCTTCGTGGCAAATGGGACACAAGGGAAGCTGACATGCAAGTTCAAGTCTACTAACACCACCGGCACGTTGACCTCGGTCTCCTGGAGCTTCCAGCCAGAGGGGACCGACACCACCGTGTCGGTAGGAACGCTCACCTCCTGTTGCTGGGCCGCCCTCCCGTGTTCATCACTGCTGTCATATCATGAATATCCACTCTAACCGTGGTTCGCTTCCCAAATGCTGGTGTTGGCTCCTCGATTCCAGGGCCCTTCTTTTACTTCAGCTCTCTAGGAAACAACAAGCTCAGCATCCCTTAAAGGCAGTTACTTCCTTGGCTTTGCTCGGATGGCCCTCGCCCCTTGCCAGCCCCACTGTTCTTCTCCATCAAATCCCCTTACGGGTTTTCTCTTCCTCGGAGCACCTTCTGGTTGACCCTGCTGACTCATCCTGGTTTATCCTCCACATTTCAGCTTTCATTTGCCTCCTTTTTAGTTGTGTTTCTTTGAAGTATTCCATTTTATACACACACGCACACACACATGCACACGCACGCACACTCCTTTCTGATTTAATTATGAGGGGATTTTGGATTTATAGTCTGATTCAGCAGTAGTCCCGGGAACTCACGTGCAGGGGCTCTGTAGGGTCCTCAGAACCGTGCGATCCTGTCTGCCCTCACTTGGGAATAACTCGGAGTAGGAATAGTACATGGGGGGCTTCAGCCTAAGGTGAGCGGCAGACTGAAGACGAGCGCCACAGAGCTGCCAGGAAGGTGAGTCAGTCAGTAGCTGAGTGCGAGCTGAGCAGTGGGTCGCTTCCCCATGGAACGACCATCCTTTTTTTTTTTTTTTTTTAAGACTTTATTTATTTGACAGAGAGAGAGACAGCTAGAGCGGGAACACAAGCAGAGGGAGAGGGAGAAGCAGGCTCCCCACTGAGCAGGGAGCCTGATGTGGGGCTCGATCCCAGGACCCGGGATCATGACCTGAGCCAAAGGCAGATGCTCAACGACTGAGCCACCATCCTGATTCTTTTTTTTTATATATATACTTTTAAAGATTTTATTTATTTGAGAGAGAGCATGCAGGAGAGTGCAAGCAAGGGGGGGGGTCAGGGGCAGGCACCCCGCTGAGCAGGGGCCCAGTGCGGGGCTTGATCCCAGGCCCTTCAGATCATGACCTGAGCTGAAGGCAGCCACGTAACCAACTGAGCCACCCAGGTGCCCCAACCATCCTGATTCTTGTTTGCAAGATGGGATTGAGCAGACCTCCCCCTGGGGCTGCTATGAGGGTCACGGAGGACTGTTCAAGTCAAGTGCTCAGGACCACGTCTGGCTTCTGAGGTGCTGACGTGCCCAGTTTATCCTGTTTCTGTTGTTCGCCTGCATGTGGACCTGCTTTAACAGTGTTTCACATTTCAGGGTGTCGGGACTCGGCGGGTACCGAGTCTGTCCCTTCTCATTAAGAGAAATGCTTCTTCTGCATGATGACGAGTTACGTCGCTGGGCATCCTCTGGAGGCTGAACCCCTCGCATGCCTCCATCACATCGCCTCCTCACCATCGTGAGGAACAAGTATTTTCCCCACCACAGATTTGGGGGGCATGGGAAACTGCTCAGGGGTCATGATCTACCCAGGGTCCTGCCATGCAGGCTGGAATTGTTCAGACCCTGCTGTGTTGCCCTCTGGTTGCTGTATTACTTCCCTTATTTATCCCTTCTTTCTCAGATGGAAAAATTTGTTCATAACGTTCACTGTCTCTAGGCTTTAGGGTTTAGAGTTTGGAAACACTATGCTAAAGCAGTGTTTCTCAGGCTTTTTATTCATTATCACCTTCCTGAGGCGTCTTTTTGAAACATACTTTCTAATTTGTGAAAAATTTCTGAAATTTTATGAAATTTTAAGACCACAGATAACCTATGGAAGTTGAGTGTCTTTCTTTTTTTCTTTCTTTCTTTCTTTCTTTCTTTCTTTCTTTCTTTCTTTCTTTCCTTCTTTCTTTCTTTCTTTGCAGAGAGCCTTTGTGCTAGACTTTCCTCTGGATGCCTTTCCTCTGAGAACTGAGGGACCGCCTGTGTATTATCTCTAGATCATGAGTCCCTGAGGGTCTCCTTTGGGAGAACTTGGGTTGTGTGTGGAGATGACTGTAGCCCCTGGAATAAGACCATTTTTATGTTTAGCCTAAGTGGCTTCATTTTCATATGCGGTGTCATCAAAGCTTTACGTAGTTTCTGTTGAAATAAGTCTCCGAAAGAAAATCTCTGTTGCACTGGGTTGGAATGTATATGCCTGACTTCGAAAAAGTCTTGAGCGGACCTGTTTGCCCCAGGATTTGGATGGGTGTTAGGCCTGAGAAGGAAGGAAGCGGGAGGTCCAGGCCGGGAGTGCAGATTTACGTAACTTACTCACCGCGTACAGCTGGGTGTGATTCTGCGTGAGGTCGCACAGGGGTGAGTGAGAGAACACGCTTGCTACAGACACAAAATTAAGCATGCATACGTTTACTCAAGAGAGTCCAAAGAGTTGTTTAAACCTGTGAGGGTTCCCAACTGAAGTCTTCGGTGAGAGTGGATGGGAGAGGCATTGTTTAGTCTCTAGAACATAAAACATCCCCGGGAAGACACCCAGTGCTAATCCCTTTCTCTCCAGTAGTTGGCTCCATTTATGCTCAAAACCTTGCTTGTCGAGTGGGTTGAGGCAGGTTTACAAGACTTAATATAAAGAACATGCTGTATTTTTCATTAAGATATTTAGCTGATCCATTTATACTTACACACCAGCCTGATGACAGGTGATTCCAGAATGCTTAGCTATTGATACAGCATCTTCTAACTGGAGAGTATCAGAATATGTTTAATGAGCCAGATGCTTTGGTTTTTATAGATTTCCGGGGAATTTCAAGCCCGGCATACCATAGATGGCCTTTCCTGTCTGGAATCAGGGTCCCCGTGTCCAGACGAACTCCTCTTCTCTGCCCTTTGCTTAGCTTCTTTGCTAGTTCCTTTTGGGTACTTGTGTGTGTGTCTAAGGACCCGATTCTTAAATCTTGAGTCTTGTGGGGGTTTTTGGGTCCTATCCTTCCTTCCCTATCTGCTCCCACTTCTTTTCCACCCCAGGAAATAAGAATGTTTGCTGTTCTTAACAAGCGTGTAGGTTATATTAAGCACAGGGTATATGCTTGATAAATGGTAATGATAATACTGTAAATGTTACTACTAATATTTCCCAGTCATCATTTAGGCATCCTGGAGGGTGGATTAGAGAAGGTTGAGCCCAGGTAAGAGGCCAGAGGCCAAGATGGTGAGAGCATGAAATGAGGTATTGTCAGGGAAACTAAAGTAGAATTGACAGGATTAGTGGGTTACCTGGATGGGAAGGAAGGTAGAGGACCAAGGATTACTCCACGATTTACGGTTCGGGAGACCGAAGTCATCCACCAGTTGAGATGGGACACACGGTAGAAGGTGAAGTCTTCAGGAGAACCCCTTCCTCCTTAGGGGAACACCACGGGTGGAGAGAGGGGTTAGGGTTACCAAAATGGCAGTGGTCCTTAAATCACAGCAATGGACGAGATCACAGGGAGGATTCACTGTGCCCAGAGGGTTCTGAAAATGTTCTGTTTGAGCTACCACGGAGCTGTGGTTGACTAGTGCTGATTTCTGTCCCTGGCCCAGTATCATCCCACGTGTGAATAAGGGGAAAGGCATCAAGCCTCCTGCAGAGCTGGATTGAAGCCAAGTATCAGGGTAGATCCCCACCCCCCAGGCCTAAGCTAGCTTCTGAGGTGCTGGGCTTGACAAGGTTTCTTTGCGAAATGAGTTCCTTTGCTAAAAGCAGGTATGAGGGCGCCTGGGTGGCTCAGTCCGTTAAACATCTGCCTTCGACTCAGGGCATGATCCCGGGGTCCTGGGATTGAGCCCCATGTTGGGCTCTCAGGTCAGCAGGGAGCCACCTTCTCCCTCTCCCTCTGCCTGCTGCTCCCCCTGCTTGTGCTCTCTCTCTCTCTATGCCAAATAAATGGATGAAATCTTTAAAAAAAAAATTAATAAAAGCAGGTATGAATCTTGAAAGAGAAGTGAGGACATTGGGGTGTCTGGTCTTCCTCTCACACACCCGTAACGTTTCCCTAGGAAACCGGTACATAAGAGGGAGAAGTCCATCAGATTAACTAGCTGATCTGTGATATACGGGCGTTGCTTGCTTCAGGTCTTTGTAGAACTAAATGGTAATCTTCCTGAATTCAGACTGAAACCTTTGGATTCACAGGCTCAATCATGGTGTGGTCACGGGCTCTGAAGGGTCAGCTGGTCCTGACTTTGACTTCAGATCCACCACCTATTATCGTTGTGACCTTGGGCAGATGGCCTCTTTGAGTGTCCTTTTCCTTATATGTGAAAATAGGCAGTAATCACTACATCAAATAGGCAGTGAGAAGATTTGAGATGATACACGAGTTTATTTACTTCCACTGAAGTAGGACCAAACCCTGTGATTTCTAAACTCCGGGCTGGCTTACTTGTCATATGAAGTCATATTTCTTTCTCTATGAAGTCTTTTGAAAAGAACCTTCCACAGCATGCCTGTTACCAGAGTTTAAAGTGCCTGCCTTTGAGAAAAGCTCATGTGTTCTTTTTTTCTAATTGCAGTTTTTCCACTACTCCCAAGGGCAAGTGTATCCTGGGAATTACCCACCATTTAAGGACAGAATCAGCTGGGCTGGAGACCTCGACAAGAAAGACGCATCAATCAACATAGAAAATATGCAGTTTATACACAACGGCACCTATATTTGTGACGTCAAAAACCCTCCTGACATTGTTGCCCAGCCTGGACACATTAGGCTCTATGTCGTAGAGAAAGGTACTTCCTTGAGTATTTCAGCAGGGGTGACACGGTCACCTTTATCTCAGATTTAGCTGGAGAGCAAGAGTTCCATTTCCAGGTGTGTGGGGAAGAAGTATGTTTGTGCCACGGTTAAGCTCCCTGCCCCCGTGTACCTGGGGCTCGCCCACACCTGCGAGCTCGGGGAGCCCCTGCTTCTCCAGCTGAAGGAGCCGGTGTCTTCGTCTGTATACCTAGAGCCCACTGATCCAAACTCAGGAGTGTTCATTCTTCGGTAGTAATTAGAAGTCAGACCGAATTCACGACGGTTGCATGGGCTGGGCAGTGGGAAAGGAGATTAATACTGCTTCCGTGTTCTCCGAGAGAAAGTTTTCACATTTACAAAAGCACGTTGGTTTTTTCTTCCCTTTTTGGGAAAGAAAGCAGGAAATGCAGGTCTGGTGTCTCCTTTTGAGACAAAGTCTGCTTTGTTGGAGAACAAATTGAGGTGAATTCACACCCTGGGGAATTTCGCTGACTTTAGAGCCTTGAGAGGGAGGGATTGTGCGTGTAGAAATGCTTCGCTCCGTAGTCCGTTCTTTATCCGATGACATTGGTACGTCCTCAGTGACACACTAGGAGCTCGTGATGTGGACAATAAAAGAGGAAGTGGACACTGCTAAAGTGCTTGCTTATTCATTTAGTAAAATCGCACTTCTTGTCTTGGTCGCCAAGTACCTTAAAACGATTTTGTTCTTTCTCTCTAGAGACCTTGCCCGTGTTTCCAGTTTGGGTGGTGGTGGGTATAGTCACTGCCGTGGTCCTAGGTCTCACTCTCCTCATCAGCATGATCCTGGCCGTGCTCTACAGAAGGAGAAACTCTAAACGGGACTATACTGGGTAAGAAACACTGCTCTGGGGGGAGAAGGGGGGGGAAGGAATCAAAAAACTTTTTGTGGACAAAGCATGGTGAAGTATTAGGTACTGTTCGCTTTTTACCTCGGAATCGGGGAGTGTGGTGTTCAGGGCCCAGCAGAGAGCGGTGGCCCGCGCGTAAGTGTGGCCTGTGGCCCTCCGCCCCACTCCAGAGTGCCTGTCACGGGTTCGGTGCCTCAAACAGCAGCGCAGTCTCTACTCTGCGTGTCACTACCTTCCACACCACAGTTAGGACCACGGAGCCACAGACGTCCCTTTCCCACTGTGAATGTGGTTTGAAGCCCTTGGTAGTCATCTCACCAGGTTCTTCTTTTCAGTTAGGTAAATAGAAAATGCTAGTTCCAGAGCATGGCGCTGATAAACACCTCCAGCCCATGTGAAATGAGGGCTTTTCCCTTTTGTTGTGTCGTAAGCAGTGTTGTTGCTTTGATCTCCCACGCATGGCTGGACTCCTCCAAACTGGGATAATAAGAGTTGCACACCAAAATATACCAGCGGTAAAGAGAAGTAGATTTTCCTTTCGTGTATGGCTTCTCAGAACACCTTGGAGCAGAGGGTGCATGTCTCACTGAAGGACCTTCTCTCTCCCCCGCTCCAGCTGGACAGCCAGCCCGCGTAAGCCATGTAGGACTCCTGGGGTAAGACCGAGCCCCTGTGCACGGGCTCCCCGTAACAAGCCCGCAGGGAGTGTGCTCTGAGAGGACCGCATGCCCTGGCCCCCGTGCTGGTGGACAGTGGGAACCCGGGCTCCGCTGCTCTGGTCTTTAGGAGTGCCGTGTTTTAACAAGTTTGCGTGTTCGGATGCAGAGCTTGTTTGCTTGGGATGCTTCTGTCTGCCGACTCTGTCTTCCCCTTTGCATGGTGAGTGCTTTACGATGAACTGTAACTGGAGCGTTGGTTTTCAACATGAGACTAATCCAGGGTGCTGACCTGCCAGGGTCTGTATGTAGTTCTGGCTTTGGGGTTCGTAAGGGGGCAGAAAAGTGTGCCTTTGAATCCTGCATGGCATCATGAATGCTGCTTTTCTTCTTACTGTGGTTTTTTTTTCCCCTCTCCTGCTTTTTCTACCTTGGTGTGCCGGGAGAGATCCTGCTTATCTTCTTCTTAAGGAAAGCTGACATAGACGACACTCTGAGACTGTAGCAGGGCTGGGGTCCTCTTCCACTCCCACTAGACACATGGTAACTAATCACGTTGCCCGTTGCTGTTAACACTGATGCGTATGTATCCAGCCCATCCCCCTCGTCGACAACTAACCAGCTAGCTCTGAGCTAACCCAGCAGTTATTATGGTTTGTCCACAAATGCGTCCTGTGTTTGCATTGGCAACTCGTTGAGCTTACCATCCCAGGGAAGTTGGGTGGTCAGTTTTCCTAGAGGTCTTGTGAGCGTCTGAATATATATGTTCTTCACCTAGAATGGCTGCGTGTGTGTGCGTGCGCGTGTGTGTGTGTTCGTGTGTTCTTTCATACGTGAATTGTGTTATTGGTGATCGAGACCCTCTTTGTGCTAGATACTGAGACATTTTGGTTTGGGATACTGAGCTTAGAGCTTCCTGTTGCAGAGAAGACTCAGTTCCCAGAACACACAGTTTGCTTTGGTCTCAGTAACCACGCTTGAATGTGAACCTCCCCAAACTCCTGAGGTTTTCTTTAAAAATGCATCAGAAAGGATTGAAGCCCTGACAGGTACCATTAGAGAAGCCCTAATGACCTACCTCCTGGCATTCACTTTCCCTTCTTTATTTATGAGACAGCGCTTGTTGTTAAACACCCCCAGAGCCCTGACGGAGCTGACGGAGCTCAGCCTGTGGGATGGGACATGCCACAGTTTCTTACCATTGGTGACCTCCTGGGTTTCTTGGTTGTAGTCTTCGTGGGGAAACTGGATATGGGGAGCTAAGGAAGGGAAGGGGTGAGATGAGCCAAGGAAGCAAGCTGGATATGGATCCGTAAGGCAGGCGTTTGCCTCGGGTTGCTATTACGAAGGCTTAGCTTGCTCCTTGCAGCATTAATCCCAGAGAAGGTGTGATCGCAGGGGAGAAACACAAAGCAGCAGAAGGATAAGCAAACCTTACAGCCAGAGTCCCATCCAGCAGACAGCGTGGCTGTCTGGTTCGTCCACACACAGTAGTTGATCGGCTTAGAGTAGTGTCAGGGATGAGAAATAGCCTCCAGACCGTGACCCTTTGGCTGCTCGTCATCCCATTGTGTTTTGTTTTATCTGCTGCTTCATTTTGTCATCGCTTGCATATCTATATTTTTTTTCCCATTTATTTTAATTTTTTTTTCTTCCTACATTTGTTCTCCAAACTGCCAACGGCCCAGGTGCAGCACGTCTGAGAGCGTGTCTCCGGTTAAGCAGGCCCCACGGAAGCCCCCCTCCGACCCCGAGGGTCTAGCGAAGAGCCTGCCTGCCGCGTCCCACCAGGTAACGGCCGACTGCCGCTCCGCCCCCGCCCCGCGCGCTGGCCTGGGCGCTCGGTCACTCTCCTGGGGCAGGATATGGTCCCGGGCCACGAGGCAGGAAGGAGAGCGAGAGGGGAAATGAGCTGGCGCAGGAGGGCCACGACAAGACACGTGGAGAAGAATCCAACTCGCGTAAAGGGTTCCCCCAAAGCACC
Source organism: Ursus maritimus (assembly GCF_017311325.1). Lineage (NCBI taxonomy): Eukaryota > Metazoa > Chordata > Mammalia > Carnivora > Ursidae > Ursus > Ursus maritimus. The sequence continues at coordinate 72,574,650 of NW_024424452.1, forward strand.
ACTCCCGGGTTGTTGACTAATACCGCCGCTCCTCTCGGCCAAATGCAATGAGGAAGTGGCCTTGTCAGATGTGGTTCCTTACTTGCTTGAGGAAATAAATCCAGGGATCTAGAGTACGTTTTGAAGCACTCTGTAAGACAAGGAATTAGCAGGGAGAATGGATGTTCTTGGTACTGAAAATAAAACAGAAAAAAATTATTTTGTATGAGTTCTTTAGAAGAAGTTGAAAGTAAACGTGAAGCCGAATGATTGGTAGGTTTGGTGAACGAGGAGAAGCATTGATTTCTACTCCTCGTAGAAAGTGCAGAAGAGAAGTAACTTCCGTCGGGAGCTCAGCATAGAATCTAGCAGCATGTTAATACCGTGTTAATATTAACACAGTTCATACTGTGTTTCGGCTGTGTTGTTGGAACTCTCATTGTGGCATGGCAAAAATTCCAGAGCTGTGTCCTTCTGGGGCAGAAAGCATTCTAAGGAATTTGGCCAGTTACAGCTTTGCCCTGAGGCGTTTTGGAGGTCAGAAGGATCTAAAAGGAAGCAAAGGAACAGCAGCGTTCTGTGGAGGTGGCACTCAGGGTCTTCTGCCCCTCTTGCTACACAGTGAGGACACTGAGGCATTGTGACGTTAAATCACTAAGAGCACACACCCAGCAAATCACAGAGTTGGGCCTAGAACTCAAGTTCTAGCACATTCTCTTGTCATATCATAGCATCAGAGCTCATGACCGATCCTAGTCTGTCTGTCTCCGATAACATAGTATATCTCAGACACCTCGGTTCGCTAATTTGGATTGCAGATGGGAATAGGGCTATGGATAAAGGTGTGGGAGTTCGGCCTAGCATCCAAAGAAGGCTTGGAAACTTTTCCTTCTGCTTTGAAGTGCTGTGGAAGTTGCTCACCTGTTGTTGAAAACAAACTAGGGGGGAAAAACAAAAAAACAACAGAATAGTTTTTGGACATTGAAAAACAAAACAGCACAGTGTGGTACCGTGATCCCTGAGAGAAAGGACTTGCAAACACGAGGAGCCCTGTGACTGTCCGAGCTTGCTGCCAGGACACAGTTTCCAGACTACACTGCTGGCAGGGGAAGCACAAACGGAGCTCAGTTGTCTCACTGAATTGAGGAGCGGAGGTCAGTGTTTGCGGAGGCCAAGGTGTCTAGGATATAAGAGGCAAAGTACCAGAGAAGAAACTACTCAGAGCCAAAGAGATGTGGCGTCGTGGAGGTCTCTTGAGCCTTTTCAGAGTAGAGATTTTTGCGTGCATGGGAGAAAACACCCTCCAAACAGAGAACCACCTGAAACCACCAAGCAGGGCTGGGAATTGTTCGTGGTCCTAGAGGCCAGAGCGCAGAGACCTCGTGATGTGCGGAGCATTGTTTGTGGTCCTCGGCATGGTCGTGCCTCGGTGGTAGGACTGATGGAGCACCAGGGTGTGGATACCGTGGACCCACCACGGCAAAGCTTCAAAGGAGGCCTTTAAAGAATCGCACTAAACTGAAAGTATTTTAGCTGCACGCCGGAAAACATCCAACACTGTAAGAATGCAACAAAATCCAGCACCCGGCAGTGTCGAGTTTGCAATGTCTAGCACCAGTCAGAAATGACCACACCTGCAGAGAAGCAGGAAAATAAAAACAGAACCAGGAGAAAAGTCAGTCAATTGAAACAAACCCAGAAATGAGACAATGGATGTAGAACCAGGACTTGTTTAAACAAGTATGAGAATCTTATAAATAACCTGAATGATGTAAAGAGAACCTTGACATGATGAAACAAATATAAAAAAGACCAAAATGGGAAAGAAAAAAAAAATCATCGGATGGCATACACCACAGAAGAGAAGATCAGTAAGCTCAAAGACGCAGCAGTAGACACTGTCCAGAATGAAGCACGAAGAAGGGCAGACTGCAGAGAATGGGCAATACCTGATTAGAGTGAGGAAAGAAAATGAAAGAAATAATAGGCAAACGCTTTCCATTCTTTTAACTGTTTCTTCGGGTATTTATCTTCATGTTTCTAAACAACTTTATTATTTTTTTCTTAAGATTTTATTTATTTATTTGACAGACAGAGATGCAGCCAGGGAGAGAGGAAACACAAGCAGGGGGAGTGGGAGAGGAAGAAGCAGGCTCCCAGTAGAGCAGGGAGCCCGACTCGGGGCTCGATCCCAGGACCCTGGGATCAGGCCCCGAGCCAAAGGCAGACACTTAATGACTGAGTCACCCAGGCGCCCCTCTCTTATAATTTCTGTCTTTCATGTCAGAAGCTTGACTCAGATGCTCAATGATCCTTGCTTAGCCATTGATATTTAAGGTACTCAAATCTGATCAGAAGCTCTTTGTACAGAGAGAGCGCTTCTGGGTAGTGGGCTTCACTGTTGGTATAAAGTGCTGGCCGTCTTCTATTTGGGGTCCTCTAGATATCAGTTGCTGAGAGTCTTTTGGGGGGGGTTAGTCACTTTCTCTAGAAAGAAATCCCTGCTTGGGAGCTGAGCAGAGGAAGGAAAGATGAGGGCTCACTGTTCTGTAAGCAGACTTGCCCACCCCGTTTTGAGTGCCTGCTGTCCCTGAGTCAGAGACTGGCTCACTTCCTGTGAGTAAACCCCCAGGGGTCTGCCCAGGCCCAACTCGATGGCATTTTCTAGAAGTTGGTGAGAAAGAATCCAACCATTGTGTCAGTCTGTATTGGCATTTTTCAGCCTCTGCAAGATAACACCAGATTAGCTTTGGGCGTAAAACTGTGGTGTTTCTCCCAGTTGATTCCTGCGTGATTTCCTTTGTGCTCAGGGTAGACCCCTGAAGGCCTCTTCTGTCCCCATCAGGTCGTAAATCAGGGTTTCTGTTCAGGTGCCGTTTACCTGAGCGCCCTTTGTCTGACTCAGTTATTTTTATCAAGTCATACTGTACCTTTTATTTTACAGTTGGTACTTGTTAAAACTAGTTTCTGCCTTACCTGTTCCCGGAACTTACAAATCCTTTGCCAGTTAACGCAAGGCTTGGAAGCAGATCACGTGACTTCCTAGCAGCTTTCTCTTCTAGCTTTTGTTTTATTTCGCTTTGCATTTAGTGACAACAGGGACCGCTATCCTAAGGTTAAAACATTTGCTTCGGTCACACCATAAAATTCCCAAGCGCCATAGAGCATTAGCAGGTGATCCTAGTGTGTGCTTTTTTTTTCTTAAAGATTCATTTATTCATTTGAGAGAGAGAGAGAGAGCCGGCGGAGGGGCAGAGGGAGAGAATCTCCATCCAGACTCCCCGCGGAGCACAGAGCCCAGCTCGAGGCTCGATCTCACGACCCCGAGATCATGACCTGAGCTGAAATGAAACGTCACTCAACCAACTGAGCCACCCGGGCTCCCCTGTGTGCGCTTCCATTCACCGTTGCTCACGCGCCGTCTTCCGTTTCGCAGTAGCAATGTGTCTCTAAGTACCGAGTACTGGGTGGAGGTTGTTCTCACCGGAATCCTTGTGATACAGTCTCTCTCCAGTTTGTTCACACTGATGAACAGTTGGCCACTGACTCTGCAAAGGTTTTCACAGTGTAGGAAAAACTTGCTTGACCTGATATGTTCGTCTTATTAGGGAATTTATGAGATTAATTACCTTTGATAAGTTGAATGCAACCAAACATAATGATTCTCTTAAGAGTCCAGTCATTCTTCCGTGTGTTCTGTTTGGATCACTTCCACGCACACGTGGGTGCTTACTGTTCGGGCAGCGTAGGCTGAGCGTGGGAAGTGCAGGGATGATTAGCACCCAGACCCTGCCTTCAAAAACCTTTGAGTCTCCTGGGTTGTTTTTAGGCTTTTCTGTGATGTCCTGAATTTTTAAAAATACCCTAATGAACAGATTTTTTTTTTTTTAAATACCCTGACAAACAGCCTTGAGGAAGTCTTCATGCTTAGATGAACTCCAGGGTAGTGTTTTAAGAATCACTGATGTATAGGGGCGCCTGGGTGGCACAGCGGTTAAGCATCTGCCTTCGGCTCAGGGCGTGATCCCGGCGTGATCGAGCCCCACATCAGGCTCCTCGGCTGGGAGCCTGCTTCTTCCTCTCCCACTCCCCCTGCTTGTGTTCCCTCTCTCGCTGGCTGTCTCTCTCTCTGTCAAATGAATAAATGAAATCTTAAAAAAAAAAAAAAAGAATTACTGATGTATTAACGGACTGGCACGGACTCTGGGGTCCAGCCAGTGGTGTCAGCTTGGGGAGAATGAGTTCACCTCAGCATCTGTTCCTCATCTCTGAAATGATGGATTGGGGCAGGTCGGTCTTCTCATTTTTCTGTTTTTAATTAGAAGGGCCCGTGATGCACTGTGCTTTGTAAGGACAGGTGGAGGCAGTCGCTGCCCGTGCTAGCAGTCAGGTTGGTGATGTGGGGCTCGGATAGGAATATTTGCAAACTATCCCTTGGTTCTTTCTTCCAGGGGTTTTATCATGACATGTTCCCTGATCAGCAAAACCTCCCATTTCCTACCCGCTGGCACCATCTGAGAATCTAATAGCATTAGTAATTACTACTTGGAGGAATAAATAATTCCATGTTATTTTATCAGAAGAAGAGAAATAACAGGAGTGCACTAAGGAAATTTACAGAAGATGAGACGTAACACCCAAGCAGGACATGAAGCTTGCTGTATTATTTGTCTGTCTTTGGTCACTATTTTTGTTACAATTGGAAGGCTTGAAAAAGTAGCTTTAATTAACAGTCAGAGGTTCATTAACTGACAAGAGGTCCCAAACCAGGCACTTCTGTTTTTAGTTCAGTGCCCTCACAGTGTCATCAGCAACATAGTTCTTTCCACCGTATTCTTTCATCCTCGGTATAATATCTTTGTTCTTGGGCTCCTTCCCGCGGCCTCCAGATGGTTTCAGGCAGCGCCTGAGAAAAGGGAGCTTAATCTCCTCCCATGAAGTTTTTTTTTTTTTTTTTTTAAAGATTTTATTTATTTATGTGACAGAGAGACAGCCAGCGAGAGAGGGAACACAAGCAGGTGAGTGAGAGAGGAAGAAGCAGGCTCATAGCAGAAGAGCCCGATGTGGGGCTCGATCCCGGAACGCCAGGATCACGCCCTGAGCTGAAGGCAGACGCTTTAACGACTGCGCTACCCAGGCGCCCTCCCATGAAGTTTTTATTACGGAAGAAGACCTTCACCAGAAGTTCCCTCAGCAGGCTTCTCTGAGTCCCCACTGGGCCTGGGTCACGTGCTGATGCCTCTTCCAGTCATGGGCAGGGGGACAGGAATGGTGACTGGCTTCACCCCTGGGGGCAGGGGACGGTGGGCTAATTTACCCGGGTGAAGGGGCCATGAACACCAAACCCAAATTAGGGTTCATCCAGCGAAGTGGAAGCAGAAGGTCGGGCTGGCAAGGGTGTTGGGTAGGCACCACGTAGAGTATGCTGGCATTAGGGATGAGGAGTAAAATTCTTCCTTTGTGTAGTTTCGTTTAAAGTAATTTCTGTGGGTCTCTTTCCTGAATCCTTTTGTGGAAATGGTTAATGTTTTGTATGCAAAAGGCAGGAATGGGTGGGGGGCGGTGATGGAGAGAGGACTAGTTAGGGACTAGTTAGGCACCTGTCAGCGTGGGGGGAAGGTTTGAAGTGCGCATGCGCAGCGCCGCCTCGGGTTCTCCCTGCGGCCCTACGAGGCCGGTTCTTGTATCGTCCCTGTGTTAACACTGGAAGAAAAGGAAGCTTTGTCAGGTTGAGTCACACTGGCTCAAGGTTACTAGGTAGTGGCAGAGCTGCTGTTAGATCCAGATCTGTCTGGCTCGAAGGCAGATGCTGATTTTCTCCTGCCTGTCCGGTTCCTTTCACGGCCGCTCTGATACTCGGTCTCGTTTATCTCAGAATCCGAACTTGCAGCTGTGTTTCACACCTGTTTTTGGCAGCGATTCCTGAAAAGGGTGTTTTGTGAACGGTCACCGAGCATATGGTAAAAGCAGATGTTCTCTCTTGGGGTTACCTCTGCTAGGGGCTCAGGCGCCGCTGAGATTAGAAAGGGCCGCAGAGACGATGGGAAGTGGACAGACAGCAGGACAGGACACGGTAGCTGCGGCGTCATTCGTGCGTGTTTGGAGGTAGGCGTCCTTGCTCTTCTGTAGCCCTTTCCTCAAGAACCCTCTCCTCCCACCTTCACCAGTATGTTTTTTATATTGGAATGGATTTCATACACGTGAAATTCAGGAGTAATTTTATCTCTAGTTGGCACTTAAAAGAAGAGACCTGGGTCAAGCAATTCGTTTCTTGAAACATTTTCAGTAGTTAAGGACAATTTATGTTGTAAATAGTTGGGGGAAAATGTATCCAGAGCAATTTTTCACTGGATTGCTGTAATTCTTTGTGGTAAAGCCCACCCCCACCCTGCACAAAAAAGTGGAGGGTAGAGGGGGTGAGTGCCAAGGTGTGCAGTAAAAACATCTGGGTTAGCATAGGTGCTGTTCTTGGTGGTGTTTTAATTCTCGAATACCAAAGAGTGACGATCTTAGCAGTGGTGGAGTCATTTCCACATTGATCTTGGTCCCCTGGATCCTCTTCCATGTTCCACAGAGACCCAGGATACTTTCGGCTTCCAGATCACCTTCAGAACCTGGCTTCAAAGAGCTGTTCTGGATTGAGCTAGATCTGTCAGCCGATGCCCAATCGTGACCCACATCCTAGAATTCCTTTGGCTCCATTACGCCATCCAGCCCTTCATGGGCACCTACTGGGTCTGCCCAGTCCTGCTCCAGGCACTTACCTAACAAAATCCCTGACCTCAAGACCCCATTGGAAGAGGGAAAGGGAGCGAGGACATGGGATAGTGGGAAGCAGTTTGGGGGAAAAAAAAATCCGTCAACAGGAGGGAATGCTTTCATCTATCAGTGTTTTCCCAGTTGCTTTCGACAAATTGTTGCGTCCTTTTGGCATGAAAGACAGCACTGTCTCAATGAGACACCTTACTGGTATTGTAACATTTACTGACTGATTCTCGGCTTATTCTCTATTCTTTCTTCATCTTTGTTCTCTCTGTTCTTTCTTTTCCACTCACCTAGTAGATCCGTTAGCTATTGCTGTGTAACAAACCACCCCAAAACATACCGGCTTAAGCCAGCCACCATATTTTTTTGGCTCCCAGTAGGTTGGCTGGGCAGATCTGGTCAGGAGCAGTTCAGCAACCTCTGGCTGGACCAGATCAGTTGGCTGGACTGTCTGCAGTGGTTTCCATCACAGTCTGTTAGTGGACAGGCTGTTGGCCTGAGAGGCGGCCCTGGGATATTGTTTTGTAACCACTTCGGGTGCACACCGTGCAGCCCTGACAGCCGGCATGTTCCTTATGGAGAAGTCGGAGCGCCTGCACTCCTCGGGCTCCCCCATGACACGTTAGGGGATGCAGGCTATGGGGCTCCTAGGTGGGAATAAAGATGTTTAGTTGAAACTGCGGGCTTCTGGCTACTGAGCTTCTGATTGCAAAGTTGAAAGCTGAAGCACCATATTTGGCTTCTCAAGGAGAGTTTCCGGATTGGGAGAAAAGTCGACTTTGCGTTATATTGAACTTGTCTTTTGCACTCAGGGCTGTTGTGTTATTGTTGACTTGAGAATCTCCGGGTTGGAGGGGACGATGAGGGTCGTAAAGTGCAAGCACCCGTTTGATCTTTGAAACTCCAGCCTCTGCTCAGACCTCCTCCCCCAGGAGCCGGAGAGAGAACTCACTGTCCACCCCCGGCAGCCCTCCTGCCCTGGCTGCCCTGTGGGACCCTGGAGCCCCCTTCTCACTGCTGAGGCCAAAGGGAGGACTTGGTCTCCACTAGTCTATCCAGAGTGTTCTGTATGTACATTGCTCCAGGTCATAGCTTTTTGGTTTTTTACTTTAAAACAGGAAAAATAGTTACCTGGTCTTAGATACTGAAGAGGCAATACCTTTATTAGGATAGGATCAGACCAAAAGAATTATACTCTAAGTAGGTACATGAGAGAATATTCTAAATGTTTTTAAGCACCTGTTTGTACAGAGTGACCAGTTCAGATTGGCCGTATCTGTGGGTGATGCCCAACGTGCTGCTTTCTGAGGGACATTGATCTGAGGCTCGCGATTTCAGTGGGGCTCAGGTTGGTTGGGGAAGTGCCCATCTTCGACCTGAAAACCCTGATCCCAGTTACAGGGGTTGAGGAATTCTGTGGCACGTATGGAGATGAGGGTAATTCCTGAGGAGGAATATTATATTGTATAGAAATTCCCAGTCAGATACAGAAGTCGATGTACTGTGTGATGTCATATGCCTCCGTGCACCAGCTTTCACGGTCACCGAAGCATCTGCAGCCTTGTTTTAGGGTCAGCCCTGGACATACTGTTTCTAAGGGGTCTTCTTGAAGACATTCAGAAGAAGGAGCTCATGACTCTGGAACCCTAATGTTACCGCTGTAATACTGCTTCTGCACCTGCCCCCAAAGGGACCACCGGGTTTTCCCAAACCCTTAATTGTGTTTCTCTTCTCCAGGGCCCAGTCATATACGCACAGTTAGACCACTCTGGTGGACATCACAGCGACAGGATTAACAAGTCAGAGTCTGTGGTGTACGCGGACATCCGGAAAAATTAAGAGAAGACCCAGAACATATCCTAAGCAAGAAACCAACGAAATGGGACACTTGTGCAGAAAATGGAACCCATAGCCACGTGTGGCCTTGGAGAGCCGGGCAAGGACAAACACAGTTTATTCATGGAAGGAGAAAAAGATGTGTATAAAGGATGTGTATAAATATTCTATTTAATCCGATATGGGGAGCCAGTGTTGCATGACGAAAAGATGGTATGATTCTACGTATATATAAATTGTCTTGCTGTTTTTACTTTCTTTCAGGGTCCTTTCCAGTTGGGAAAAGTCAGAAACATTCCTGTCGCTGTCATTTAGGTGTGGTTTGCCTTCGTGGAGACGGTAGCAGATCTTTCGTATTTCAGTAGACATGGCCCTTTTATCTAAGGGCTTAACCAGTCGTAGCATTGATCGTGGTTGGAGTGGAGACACTGTGATGGCAGCGTGCCCGGGGGGCCTCTAACCCAGTGTTAACCCCACCTCTTGGGCTCTAGGATTTAGAAAACCTCCCTTAGCCGTGCCACTTGAAGTTTGAGACGTTTTTGTTGGTGTTTTTCCTCTCTCAGATACAGGGCAGTTTTTTGCTTTAAGTGTCGTCAGACCGTGAGACCGACTTTAATGTTAAACCCTTTATTGTATCAGTTTGTGCATTTGTCATGGCAAGACCAGCAAAGGATAAATGCCAAGGTCACCTCTTTCTAGGTACGTTTAGATCGATAACAAATACATGACTCAAGTAGGAACCTAGGCCTTGCTGGAGGAGCACTGTACCATTTGGAGAGTAAAAGGTACCACTTATGTTCATTGCCCAAGTCCCTCCTGCTCAAAATAAGGATCCCCATACAGCCGAAGGAGAGGGATTTTATTTCCTTTTAAGTCGGCACAAATGGGATCATTAGAAGCCAGTCTAGCCTCCCAGAGCTGTCTCCAGAGAATCATCCTTGTAAAAGCTTCCATCATGATTCCGGCAAGAGGCGGCATTAGTCATGGTTCTGTAATAGCTTCACGGTGCGTCAAAGGTAAAGATAGTCTAGATTTTTAAATCAGCAGGTAGGGTTATTAGCACTTCTACTCTGGAAGTCTCTTCTCTGTTACTGTTTTTGGAGTTTTGGGGGGGGGTTTGGTTTTTCTTTTTTGTTTGTTTTTACTTTTTCCCCCCACTTTTTCCCATTATATGGAATTGATAAACAATGAGACGAGGAAGAATTTTGGGTATCCTTTCTAAGAATTCATCTTCTTCCATTGACTACCCTCCTTACCCCGTCTCAAGCCAATGAGTTTATCTTTTACTGGGAATGAAAAACATGGCGAAGATCAGCGAACCCTTCTTTTTATTGTCATTCCCCCTTTTCCCTGGATTATTTTGTTGTAACAGAATTTCTTTTCCACTTAAAACGAAGTGGAACACCCTGGTCGCGGGCAGGATACCGGCCAGCGGGTCACAGAACACGTTCGGGTAATGCTGGTTTTCCTGCCATTGCGTCTGAGGCGTGCCCGGAGCAGCTCCCTTGGCCTCCCCGTCTCCTGTCCCCTTCGTGAGGGAAACTGAGGCCGAGTGTCCGCGTGCTCCCGGAGGGCCTTGGGTACAGAAGTGGCGCGAGGTGATAATGCAGGAAGGGTCTATGAGCTTTGACACTAATCCCCGTCTGGCCGTGTGGCCTTGTATTTCCCGAGGACCCCCTTGCTGTGATGGCCCCGGGGCTCACCCGAGATGTTTCTGCAAGGCGGGCAACTTTGCCTTGCCCCCCAAAACTTCCCTGTATCCGTTCCGAGAACTGCAGGAGGCTCCGAAGACCTGTGTGTGCGTGTGTGTTTGGGGGGGGGAGCTGGGATTGTCCCCCTTCTTCCATCGGATGCCGAGATGACAACATTCTTGGGGCGCTTTTGCCACCGTGAGACTTGGACAGCTGACCAGGACTGTTGTAAGGCAGAAAGTTCACCAATTGTTGAGAGACCAAGTGCGTGCAATGTTTCCTTGCAGTCGGCTGTTGCAGAGAAAAGGGGCCTCCTCCGTCCCCCCTGCCGGGTCCTGTGAATAAAGGAGACCCTCCTAATACCTCCTGAGAGTGACAGTCCTGATTGCTGTGAAGCTGCCACCCCAGGGCACCAGCGCCGCGCCCCCTCTAGCGACACCCACCAGCCTCCACCCCACCTTGCTGCCCCCCTGCTGCCTCCCCCACACCTCCTCCGCCAGCCAGTGTCATTCTGGGTCTGTGGGGCAGGCTTGGGTAGAGCACCTCAGCCTCGGGGCTTTCTCCTAACCTCCTCTGGGTTTTTGGCCCTTTGCCTTGGGTCCCAGCGTTGCGTGCCAGGCCCCAGATGACAGCAGTGGGGTTGCTCTCAGCCCACAGAGCTGCCCTCCCATGTCTAATTATTGGCAGAACGAGACCTTTTAACATTCCGTGTGATCAGGGGCCACCCAGAAGGGATCACTTCGAGGTGAAAATCCCAAACCACCTGTAGGTTTTCAGTAGAAATGTATCCAGCTCGGGAAAAAGCATCAAGTTCATTATTATTTGTTGGTTTTTTCCTTCTTCAGAATTGTACTTTTGTGAATATTTTAATACATCTTTTTCAATTACCGAATCGTGTCCTGTGCTCATTTCCAACCCAAGTAGAAAAAGAGATGAAAGCCTTTTCCTTCATCGCACTCGGGTCACAGTGGCCTCATTCTTCAGGAACATCACGCATTGCCGGCCTCCGGCCCTTTGCACCTGCCGTCCCCTCTGCCCCGAGCTCGCAGTGGGTGCTTTGCTCCCTCACTTCCTGTAAGTCTCTGCTCACTTCAGAGAGCCCTCTGCCGTAGATGAAAGAGCAGCACCCCCCCCCCCCCACCGCTGGCTCCCCGGCCCCCTTAATGCCACTCCGTTTTTCTCCTTCTGTCCAGCTGTACGTGTGCTTGTCTGCTTCTCCCTGTTGGAGCACAAGCCCCAGAGCTTTGCTGTTCTGTTCGCTGCTCTGTCTTAAGTGCACAGAACAGGGCCTGGCGCTTAGCAGGGGCTCCGCACGTGTCGACTGGTTGATGATGGGTGTTATTCGTTCAGCACGTTTCTATGGAGAACTGTCCCGCCCCAGGCGCTGTGCCAGGGTAGCAGGGGACGTAAGGGTAATAACGAATAGCTACTAAGTACTTGCTGTGCGCCAGCCCTCCGCCCTTACTCTGTAGAGCGTAAGTGTGCGCCAGTTGTACTAATCTTAAACCCACTTCTAGAAGGACGGGGTCATGCTTACGGGCTAGAACTTGCCCGAGCTCACTCAGCTACTAAGGCCCGGAGAGGCAGGGCTGGGCTTGGGGCTGTGGGATCGCAAGCCCTGTTCTTAAACACGTGCCCCGTGGCCTAGCTCAGCAAAACAAAGAACTTCCTTGCTCAAATCGATGTGTTGTGGGACCGAAATGCAGTTTTCTGTCCTTAGGAGCTAGGTGGGGGTGAAGCGAGGGAGGTGTTGTACAGACACAGAGGCCCAGGGGCCTTGACCTCAGCTGGAAGACAATATGGTGATAGCCTGTGGAGAGCTACGAATGTCTAAGGAGCAGTGATGGTTTCTAGGGATTTATTACTGTGATAAAGTCCCATGGAGGCACGAGCCCCTGGCCTCCATACCTTCACACTCAGGGAGCTGGCGGGACCGCCTGCGGGAGCGGATCTCCCAGGAACCGCATCCATCCCGGGATGTGGCAAAAAGAGGGACGCCTCCCCCAGCTCACAGAGGCGGGGTGCTGAGAACTGAGTACTGGGGAGTTTCCTCCTGCTGGGGCTCTGGTTTCCGAGCTGCCTGGGGAACATGCCAACCGGATGTATACTCAGGTGGGCTACTTTGGCGGGATTTAAGAGGAAACCTCAGCTGTGTCTTCCCCCTTAAAGCTGAAGGCTCCCTCCTGGCCCTTCTGGGTGATTCCAATGCCAACCAGGTTGGATTTAGGAACCAATGACTTAATCGTCCCAGCTGCCTGTGACGGCTGAGGGAGCGTTCTCGCAGAGGAGGAAAGTGGCATTTGTGTAGGGAACTGACCATGTTTTTCTGGTAGGTTCCCACACATACACGTTCTTCCTGTATATCGAGATATTTTAGTATGAAGAATTTCAAACAGGCACAAAAGAGAATAGTAAAATCCACTTCCACATATCTGTCCTCAATGATTGCTTCATCCACTCCTTCCTTCCTTTTCCTCTTTTCTGAATTATTTGAAAACAACTCCCAAAACATGTCAGTTCACCCGACATTCTTTGGGCATCTTTAAAAATATGTAAATTTTCTTACATAACCATGATGTCACATTTAACAGAAACTTTTTAAAAAAAGATTTATTTATGAGAGAGAGAGTGCACAAGGGGAGGGGTAGAGAAAGAGTTCCACGCCAGACATGGGCTTGATCCCAAGACCCAGAGATCAAGACCTGAGCAGAAACCAAGAGGCCAGGGCTCAGCTGACAAAGCCACCCAGGTGTCCCTAATAGAGACATTAAAAAAAACAAACAAACAAAAAAAAGAAATCTTGCCATTTGCCATGACGTGGATGGAACTAGGGGGTTTTATGCTAAGCGAAATAAGTCAGAAAGACAATTACATAATCTCACTGATGTGCGGAATTTAACAAAAGAGGAAGAGAGGAAAAAATAAAACAAGACGAAACCAGAGAGGGAGACAAACCATAGACTCTTAATCATAGGAAACAAACTGAGGGTTGCTGAAGGGGCGATGGGGTCACTGGGGGATGGGTATTAAGGAGGGCACGTGATGTGATGAGCACTGGGTGTTGTATACGACTGATGAATCACAGACCCGTACCTCTGAAACCAATAATACATCCTATGTTAATTAACTGAATTAAAATAAAAAAAACACACATTTAAACAATAATTCCTTGACTACAGAGCGCGTGGGTGGCTCAGTTGGTTAAGCGTCTGCCTTCCTTCGCTCAGGTCATGATCCGGGGTGCTGGGAGCGAGCCCATGTGGGGCTCCCTGCTCAGGGGGGAGTCTGTTCTTCTGCCTCTGCCCCGGCTCGTGCTCTCTCTCTCTCTCGCTCACTCTCTCTCAAATAAATAAAATCTTCAAAAAAATAATTCCTTGATTTCATCTAAAACCTAGTTCATACTCAAATTTCCCCTTGTCTCAAAAATGGCATTTTACAAATAGTTTCTTCAAATCAGGATCCAAACACGGCCCCAGACACGATGTCGTTTGGGTTCCAGAAACAAGGACGGGAGCATAGTACTCAGCAGTTCGCCTTCTCCCCTCAGCACTGTGCCAGAGAAGCTTCCGGGTGAGCATGGAAAGAACTAGGCCACGGGCCAGTAGCACCTCGGGGGCCTTCTCTTGTGTTGATGCACCATGTTTAAAACCATTTCTGACTTCCTGGATATTTGTTTCTCGTTGTCTTGTTTTTGTCCATCCCAAGTGGTCCTGTCATTGTCACTTGTTCTCATGAACTAGTAACGAAAAAAGGCCAATGTAATTATTTGCAGCTACGAGCAGCACAGGGTGAGAACAGCCCCCTGGCAACGGGGATCTGAGGGTGACGGGGGTGGCTCTCGACCTCACTGCCCCATCACGTCCTTCCCAAAGCCCCCCGGGGCTGGCAGAAGGGCCCCTGGCTGGACTGTAAGAGGAACAGCGGGGGCAGGAGCAGGCCGGAGCTCCAGCACCTACAGGGGCCTGGCTGTGTTTACAAGGAAGGAAACACAAACCTTTCAAGCTCCCCGAGTCCCAGAGGACCTGCTGCTTCCAGCTTCCCTTTCCTCCTGCAAACAGGATGTTCAGCTATTGTCCGCTCTTGGCTCAGCTTTGGGTTTGATCGCCCGTCCATTCCTTCACGGGGAGCCTCGGGCCCCGCCGCAGGTGCCCTGAACAGAAGGAAGGGCTGGGTTCTTTATTTTTTCTTTATTTTTTTGGATCTCCCCCACTGGGAGGAGGAAGTCTGGCAGGTTTAGCATTCCCACCTCTGCTTCGGAGCCCTGCCCCCCAGTGCTGCGCGGCTGGCACGGTTGGGGTTTACTTTGCCCTCCTGCGCCCCAATCGCGGCTCTGCTGAGGCAGGGGGGACCAGGCCAAGCGAAGGCCAGCTTGCTGAAAGCTTGGGGTTTTGCCTTCCCCACCTCGGACTCCAAGGACACTGAGCTTTGTCTCTAAATCCATTCTCGGGTCTTTCTCTGGCTTTCTATAGGGTTCTTTTTATAATGACAGAGTTTCTCAGCACTTGATAAAAGAGGGCACCTGGGTGGCTCAGTCGTTAAGGCTCTGCCTTCAGCTCACGGCATGATCCCAGGGTCCTAGGTTTGAGCCCCGCATCGGAGGCCTGCTTGTGTTCCCTCTCTTGCTCTGTCAAATAAATGAATAAAAATAAATAAAAAAAAAAAGAACTTGATAGAAAAAAACATAAGTGTTTCATTTATCTTGTAGGGGCTCTCTTAATATGTGCGAGAGACCCAGAGGAATGCGGAGCGTAGGGCTCCCACGGGCCCGGCACCCCTAAGTTTAATAAAGTTATTGCACTGTCCTATCTGGGAGCCAGTGGCCACATGCGGCCATTGACATTAAAATTATTTAAAATTGGGGCGCCTGGGTGGCTCAGTCATTAAGCATCTGCCTTCAGCTCAGGTCATGATCTCAGGGTCCTGGGATTGAGTCCCGCATCGGGCTCCCTGCTCGGCAGGAAGCCTGCTTCTCCCTCTCCCACTCCCCCTGCTTGTGTTCCCTCTCTCGCTGTGTCTCTCTGAAATATAAATAAAATCTTAAAAAAAAATTATTTAAAATTAAACAGAATTTCCAGTTCAGATCCTCATTCACACTAACCACCTTCCAAGTGCTCAGTAGCTCCATGTGGTCTTGGAGAGTATGGAGACAGTGCAGAGACAGAGCATTTCCTCCATCACAGAAGGTTCTGTGGGACGGCGCTGGTGTAGACCAGGCCGGAGCTGCAGCCTTTGGGTTAGTTGCACCCACACGCTCACAAGACTGGTGAAGACCATTCCAGCTGGAGGGAACAGCCTAAAGGTTCAGGCTGGGAGAGAGAGAGAGAGAGAGAGAGAGAGAGAGAGAGAGAGAGAGAAAGAGGAGAGGGAGGGAGGGAGGGAGGGAGGGAGAGGGCCAAATGTGATTGCAGCAGTCAATTTGGCCAGGACCCAGGCCCTGAGAGCCTTGCAGTCCAGGCTAAGAGATGGATGTTTTCCTGAAGGCAAACAGGCTTTTACGCAGAGGAGCAGCCCACAGGAATTTGCAGGTGTGCAAGCTCACCCTGCCGGTGGGAATCTGAAATCAAACCACAGGTGCAGTTCATCCCGAGGCCATCGAGGAGCTCGGTCCCAGACCAGCTGGATTTTCCGCAGCGGCGGGAATGGAGATGGTCAGCAGGGTGTGAGGAGGGAGGGAGAACGGGAAAGGGCTTTGGCAGATTACAGCACCAGTGACCGGCACCGCTAAGGAATGGGAGGCCGGGTCACCAGCAGGTGATGCTGAGGGCGCTGGGGCAGAGGCCAGAGGGAGTGATGTCATAGTGCATTCCGCAAGTCCTGGGAAGATGCAAGCGCTCGAAACTTCCCCAGTCCCTAGTTGACCGGGCTTCTCCCTACCTGTACCTTGCCAGCATCCTCCTTGAAAAGCCAGCCTACGATTTCTCCATGTTCTGCCTCCTCCAGTATCTCTCAAATCAAAGACCTGACTCTGTCTCCACTGCCGCTTGTCTCCTGCAGACCGTCCTAATTCCGGGCCCGCAAGGGCAACTACCTCCCGTCTTCGTGTGGGCCCAGCTCCCTTCCAACCCGTGCTCCACAAAGGGCTGGTCTTTCGAAAACAGAAACGCGGTGCAGGTACTTCCTCAGGAAAGTGGTGCCTCTCCTAGTGCTGGCAGGATACGGTCCCAGCCCCTAAGCCGCCCGGTCCACCAGGCCTTTAGCAAGGCCAATCCCACCTGCCTCCCACATCCTCATCACGCACCGCCTGGCTCCGTGGAGCTCCGTTCAGACCACGTGGGGGGCCCAGGCTCTCCGTGGCCTCCACAACCTCCCAGACTGGCGAGTCTTCCCCTGGCTGAGTCCTCTTCTTCCAGGAAGCTTTCTAGAAACTTCTAAAGCCGCATAAGGGTGCGCGCCTCTCCATTTTGTTCTCCCACAAAGGCTGTGTGGTTCCCCTCCAGAATCCTGCATTTTAATTGCCTGTTTGTTCCCTCTGCAGAATTCGGAGGACCTTACCTTAATTAACTCCTAGCAACCTTTTAAGGTGGATACTATTATCATCCCCGTTTTATTTTTTTAAGATTTTATTTAATTGACAGAGAGAGACACGGCGAGAGGGGGAACACAAGCAGGGGGAGTGGGAGAGGGAGAATCAGGCTTCTCTGCTGAGCAGGGAGCCCAACGTGGGGCCCGATCCCAGGACCAGACGGTGGGATCATGACCTGTGCCACCTAGGCGCCCCCATCCCTGTTTTATAGCAAGGCAACTGCCCCACGAAGAGGTTAACTTGCCCAAGGACACCAAGCTAGCAACTGGCACTATGGCGACCCCATCCAGGGAGGTCCGGGGCCCACACTGTAACCGACCTGCAGAGGGGTCCTTATAGGTCCGTCCTCGTAGCCCCAGCGCAGAGCCCGGCCACCGCAGCTGATGAGAAGTAACTGGTTCATCTCCAGGAGGGTCCAGTTTACTCATCCAGTAAATATTAGGTTCCTACTTCTCGGGGTGCCTGTAAGAGTGAACTTGAGATGATCAGATGAAGATGTTAATACGTTCGTCAGTTTGCAAGCACTTTCCGAGCACTTCCTGCCTGACCCCAGGCCTGGAGGTAGGGAATGAGGACGGAGCCTCCGCCCTCCAGGGGTTCAGGGACTTGCAGAGGAGGGGGGTCAAGGGCGCATGTTAAAAAAAAAAAGGATCTATCTTCTCTTCTCCATTCCTCTCTGCTCCTGAAGCCTTCATGGATTAGGGGCCTTCTAAATGGGATTCTCAGCCGAATCCACCTTCTCCCGCGATGCGCCACCGTGGAAGCGGAAGTGGTTCTAAGGGTCTGAAGCCGCGAGCCGACAGCTGGACTAGAACTTCTGGTCGGGCGGCGGCGGCCGCAGCCGGAGACGGTGCTGCCCTCTGCTGGCCGGAGAGGGGACGCGCCCAGGCCGCCCTGTCGGTGGGAGGCGGGATCGCAGCCGGAGCGGGCGCAGACCCGGGACGCTGCCCCAGTGTGTTGATTTTGGACGTGAGGGAAGTGACGGGAAGATCACATAACTGGTTTGTGGCATGGTCGCGGCCGGAAACCAAGTGCAGGGTTCCTGTAAAGCCCGATGCAATCTCCTCTGGACTCGGGCACGTGCAAGGGCGGATCTTCCCAATGCAGCCTGGGAGTTACAGGGCTGCACTTCCAGTAACCCCCTGCCTTCTCCCTGTCCCCCTAGCCCAGCCTTCGCTTTGGCTTGCTCGGAAGCCAGTCCGATAAGCCGATAAGGGGAAAGACGCTTTTGAAGTTTGGGGCAAGGAAGGATTGTGGGCACCCTCACATCCCAGCTCCTCACTGGAGGCCTTCCTCTCTCCTGGGTTCTAGTCATTTAATGGCAGGCCCTGCCCCAGGCAGGGGGTATGGGGGGGAGGCAGGGAGGACGGCAGCCCTCACCTCCAGGACAGAGCACCCTCTGTAGGATGGGCTGCCAGACACTTGGCCTGCATCTCCTGTAAGCTCCAGTCAAACGCAGGCCAAGCTGTGCTCCCGCCCAGGCTGTCCTACATACCCGCCCATCTTCATGCCACTTGCCCTCCAGCCACTCCAGGAAGGGACAATGTAACCAAAATGACTTGTTTCTGAGGCAGTTCAGCTAAGTCTCCTGAGATGTCTGGCTCTTATGGGTGCGACTCTCCACGGCTCTATTCTAACCACGGCGCAGGGGGCCAGGCGAGCTGTACTGGCGCACCTGCTTCCTCTGATGGACTTACGAGCTTGCCAAGGTCAAGGGTTGGTGTTTTATGTCTTCGTAGCATAAGCTCCGCTCCTTCGTCAGTTCCTGGTACGAGGTGATGAGTCAAGACGCGTTGGTTGGATGAGTAAATAAGTAAATGATGACAATGGATGATGACGAAATAATGAGGGCGGTTAGAAGCGAGTAATTTTTTTTTTTAAGATTTTTTATTTATTTATGTGACAGAGAGACAGCCAGCGAGAGAGGGAACACAGCAGGCGAGTGAGAGAGGAAGAAGCAGGCTCCCAGCAGAGGAGCCCGATGTGGGACTCGATCCCGGAACGCCGGGATCACGCCCTGAGCCGAAGGCAGACGCTTTAAGGACTGCACCACCCAGGCGCCCCAGAAGCGAGTAATTTTGGTGCAGCACCATGAGACAAGGACCCAACCTCCCGGAAAACAACTTTGAAGGGGATGATACTTACATGCAGGTTATTGTTTGACGTGTTTATTTAAAAATCAGTCATCTGTCTACTACTAAGTTTTTTACTTGTGTGGCGTGTTGTCACATTTCCAGCACCTTTTCACCTCTGTCATCTGCGGTCCTCACACCTGTGCTCCAGGACAGGGAGGTTAGGTGACGAACCACGGGAATAAAGTACGTGTGCGGCAGAGCTCGTGCTGGAACTTAACGCTGTAATTTCCTGGGCTGCTGTTCTCCCCACTGCCCAGGCCACCAGGCCTCTGCGGGGCACAGTTATGTTACCAGGATGAAAAATACACATCTTCGCTTTGTGCAGGACAGTGAAATCCTGGCCTACTAGAGAAACAGCCGTCTGGTGGCACTGCCACCACCATCTCTAGGAGAAATGCGGGTGTGCGTTAAAGCAGGACATCTCGAGGCCCATCAGGAGAACCTCCTCCCGGGATCAGAAGAGGACTGGAATCGACAAATGGAAGTCCTGGTACACCTGCTGGAGATGGCCACCTGCGTCCATGGAATGAGCTAGCACCAGCGAGCTGTGGCCATGAAGAGATGGGCTGAGTCTACATGGATTCCACACCCTCAGAGGCACAAAATGCCACTAAGAACTGTTCTGTGTGGGGCGCCTGGGGGGCTCCGTCGGTTAAGCATCTGCCTTCAGCTCAGGTCATGATCCCATGATCCCAGGGTCCTGGGATTGAGCCCCTATCTGCTTCTCCCTCTGCCTGCTGCTCCCCCTGCTTGTGCTCTCTCTCTCTCTCTGTCAAATAAATAAAATCTTAAAAAACAAAAACAAAAAACCCCAACTGTTCTGTCTGCCAACAAAGAGAGACAGCGTCGGCGGGTGGCTCTGGGGCATGTTCTCGAGCGTCTGGGAAGCGAAGTCGAGTGCTGTTACTCTCTTAAACCAAACAAGCAAACGAACTCTACACATGTACATATACCTCTGAATTACTAGTATTTCAACTTTAAAAAATCTATTTCCACGGATACTTGGTGCATGTGGAAGCCGCAGTCAGCCGCCACAACACGGTGTCTGCAAATCGTGCCCTACGGACCGTGAAAAGAACTTGCCATTTGCAATACTGCGCACACTACAGACAAAAGACAGAACAACTGGACATGGGGCGCCTGGGTGGCACAGCGGTTAAGCGTCTGCCTTCGGCTCAGGGCGTGATCCCGGTGTTGTGGGATCGAGCCCCACATCAGGCTCCTCCGCTATGAGCCTGCTTCTTCCTCTCCCACTCCCCCTGCTTGTGTTCCCTCTCTCGCTGGCTGTCTCTATCTCTGTCAAATAAATAAATAAAATCTTAAAAAAAAAAAAAACAACTGGACATGTACAAATAAACATTTTTGGTTTAATAGATTCACTAGAAATGTTTTTGTCACAACATGGACCATTTTGATATGGACATTCTTCCACAGGACACACATTTTTGCATGGACCGAAATGAACAGGTCAAGCTGAAAGTGAGAGGCGAAGGCGGTTTGTGTGAGACGGGGAGACAGTAAACACGAGCCCACCGACCCTTTCTGACCCTCCAGAAAGAGAGGGAAGAAACCAGCGTGTCTGGTTCTGTGTCTGGAACGAAAGAGAATATGCGG
>NW_024424452.1:72595206-72667544 GCF_017311325.1 Ursus maritimus
GCGGGGGGGGGGGGGGGCGGTGCCGGCTGCAGAGAAAGGGTAATGATGGGTAATCGCAAGAGGAGGAGTCTTACTGAAATCTTTGTCCTCTTGCATGAAATGTTAGAAAGGATTGTCCAGGATATTTACTCTCATCAGGAATTTGTTTTTTTGAATATCCTGCATGTTTACCTTGCCAGATACAATTTTTTCCCATGACGGGAGCCTCGAGATTGTTTGAAGCCATGGGTCTTCTGTTAACTCGGAGCTTGAGTACCACCATTCCTGAGAGGAGGGAGAGGGCCAAGAATTAAGCAGTGCTCCTCGACTTGTGTGACCAAGGCTGGGCTCGTACAGAAATGGTCTAGCATCCTTGAGCTTTCAGAACCATGTGAACCCACAGACAAGTGATGAATTTTGCTGCCCAAACTCAAATACTGACACATGACCCTTTAAATAAACCCATACAAGTGTACATCCATTCACTTCAACAAATGCTGAGTACAAGGCGCCATGTTGGATGCCATGCAACATGACACAGACTGGAAAGCGGTGAGGGCCACAACGAAGGGGCAGAGATCTTGCTGAAGCTGATGTGAATGTGAGGGAGAGTCTATGGGAACTCAAAGGGGAAGAGGAGGCACACACATCTGAACTACAGATCTATCAACCCTTTCAGGAATTGTCCAGAAAGACCTCCCAGGCTTGGGGAAGCCTAACCAGGCAGCAAGCTTCCGGGGCTTCCTTGGAAAGGTGGGCATCCCCATCCCAGCTTGCTGGTTGGCGGGACCTACTTTGCTCATGTTCAGCCAGCATTTCTCCAGCACGTTCCCCTGTGTCTCAGAGAGCTGTAAGGCTGTGTTCAGGAAGAGGTCACAGTTCTGCCCGTCTCCCATTAGTATACAGACATAGGCCATCAGGTGGTAGAGCCTTGGGTAGAAGACAGGGCCGGTGGTATTCTGAGCCACCAGACTCTCCAAGTTCTGAAGGAAAAACAGCATATTCGAATCAGAAAGGGGTCCTTGGCTGCAAAGATTGTTCCTCCACAGATAATTTGGGAACATTTCAAAGCTTCAAGCAATCAAATGAAAAAGCACATTACAGAGACATACATAGGAAGCAGTGGACGTAAGTTGACACGCATCAAGTGGCATAGCCTCGGCGGTCCCCCCAGACCAAGAATGCGATATGGGGGGGGGCTCGCTAACCCTTCTCTGCAACCACTTTTTAGAAAAATATCTTTTCTTTTGATTACCAAAGCAACATAAGTTATTGTTCAAAATGTGGGGGGAAAAGTATAGAATATGAATTACCCATAAGTCTAGCACCCAGAAAGAAATATTTTTAACATTTGGGTACATCCTTTCCCACTTATTTCTCTGCCCTCCCCTTCTCTAAAAAAAACAAACAAAAAAGTAAGCAAGCTGGATGTGGCATGATAATAGCAGAACTACGCTTTTTACGTCATGCGAGAGAAGATGGAAGATGTGCCCCATAGAAGCGTCACCTCTGAATTCCAGCCAACGGCTGCCCTTGGGGAATGTGGGCCTAGAGTCACCAGATACTCCAGTTTTTAAAAGAAGAGTCAGAAATTCAGAATTTTTATATCAGATATCCCAATGTTTAAATGCACCATGTCCGACTTAACCAAGTCCTCTTTGTAAAGTACATATAGTTTTTCTTTTCTCCTAGTTTTTTTAATGCTATCAACCTGAGATCAACATCTTTATAGATAAATTTTTGTTTGCCATCTGATTATTTCCTTAGGATAATTCCCAGGGAGAGAATTAACCGAGGTGCATTATTTTAAAGATATTTTGCCAGAATGCTCTCTGGAAAGTTTGTGGGAGTCTTTCAGAGTACAAATATGTCTTCTTTCATGTCTTTGCTAATTTCATGGTCAATGAAATGATGTCTTATTGTTTTATTGCATTTATTTCAATATTACAGAAATTGAATCAAAACTTGGGAGTTTTCTGGACTGATCTGTTCCATGTCTATTTAGCCCATCGATAACTGAAAAAATGAAACATCTACTGGGAACAAGGCATTGTTCTGTGTACAGTGGGAGACACACACTTTGCTCTTCATTCGTGGTTTCGTGGTCTCTCCGTTCCCTCCATCACACCTTCCCAGTCCCGGGCCCCCCTCCCCTACCGGCTTCTCCAACTCAGATAAATCACAAAGTCCTCAGGGTTTTTCTCATCTTTCTTGTAACCCCGGTAGCACCTACTGTATTTTTAACCTGTACTGGCTTTGGGATAGGTGAGTGTTATCGCTTTACTACTCACTAAATAACGATGTGCTTTCTTTTCAGCACCTGCTAGTTTGTCTATCTGGATTTTCATATATTAGTTTGGCCGAAAGTATGGTACACCTTTATTATTAATCAATAGTTAGAAGTGATAATGACAGCCAATTCATTTGTCATATGTAATGTGCCTGGTAGTTGGGAAAAAAAAAAGAGAGAGAGAGAGAGAGAGAGAGAGAATGTTGGAATAAATCATGTGTAAGATGGTAAACAAACAAACAAACAAACAAAAAACCTATTTTTTTCTGACCAACATGGAGTTAAGCATGTCTCAAATCCCTCATAAGTCATTCTCTCAACTTAAGGAATGATGTTTACTCTATCAAATTACATGAAATTACACAATACAGAATAATTATGTAAAACAAAATAATGTTTTATATAACCAAGCAAGTCCATGTCCTCAGTGAGAGCCAGCAGAATGCTTTATTATCAGAACAAATAAATACATGCTTTACGTCAAGGAGGTCCCTAGATCATGAGAGGGTAGTCTGGTCAATGTCTTGATCTTAAAGCCTTCTAAGACCCTGAGCAGAGAAGCCAGGCAAGCCTGTCTAGACTTCTAACCTGCCAAACCGTGAGGTCACAAATCTGTGTTATTTAAGCTGTTAGGTGTGTGGTAACTGGGGACCCAGCAGTGGACAACGAATACACTTGTGCCCAGTTTTTAAGAGAACAAGGCAAACACGCCACAGAGTCAGCCCTTCACTCCCTTGGAGGGCATGCCCAGTCTAGGCTGTAAACCTAGAGGTGTGATTTGCTCCCCCTTGTGCCCCCACAGCTGTACCTGGTGGTCACTACATAGCAGCTGAATATTTTCCTTATGTATCTACTTTTGCACTCAGCACAATTTTGTTCAGTGAGTGGAAGAGATGCACGTTGCGTAATGCTTGTATTGAAGTGTTTGAAAACTCATTTCACAAGTTGTTTTTTTTGTTTTGTTTTTTGAAGAAGTTAACTTAAAAGACACACTCAGGATCAGCTGGAATATTTTAAATTTCCACGTGCGAAGACTTACCCACCAAGCTGTTTATCACAGGAACAGCAGTAAAATGCTATGAAAAATTCCTGTCCCAGAACAGTTTGGCAGATTGTCCAACAAGATCTTTGAGATCTAATCTATGAGAGAAAATACTATGCTTCCTCTTAACTCGTGGTGTAGAAAACGACGTACTGACAGGAAATCATTCGCACTATATTTTATTTGATAGCACGTTTTAAAAATGGAAATGTGCACATGTGCATACCTGGAAAAAAATCCGAACCGTGGTGTCTCGATACGTAAAAAGTGGTTCTCTCTGAGTAGTAAGGTAGTGGGCAATTTATATTTTCCTCTAATTTGGGGGGAAGGCATTACCTTAACATGTACTATCAACATATACATTCTGGAATCCGAGAAAATAATTATCACAAGGACGTGGACAGATGCCCACTCAACGAGCGGTTTCTCGTGGGCTCACCTTCAGCAGCTCGACTCCACTGTCTTGGGCGTTCTCAGATTGGCCCTCGATCTGCTTTTGAAGGTAGAGAACTTCCCCCTCCATGTACCTACAGATTCCTTCATAGTAGAGAGCTGTCGGCGTTCTTCTGGGCACTAGGTTTTTAGCTCTGCTGGAGAATATGTGGAAGTTGTCCCACTCCTGAAGCCTGGCATACCTGCGCCACCACAGAAGGACACAAGTCGGTGGGGCCCTTGGAAGGAGCTGAGGTTCTGCGAGTAACAGCTCCCAGCACCTGCGCCTGGAAGCCTGCCGTCTGCTCCCCGGTGGGAATGCTGGGGTAGGGAGCGGGGCAAGAATAGAATGTTTTTGATGGTTTGAGGCAAAGAGAATCCTCGGGAACGCTCAGGTAATATTAGCAACCAGTTATTTAACTCTTTGGACTCTAAAAAAGCGAAGGCTATCGGACGCTTGGAGCTATACATTCTAGAGCTGGAAGACATCGCTCCCGTTCCAAGGAGAGAGGGCCTAGGCCAGTGCTGCTCGAAGTGTGGGCCACAGACTGGGATCACCAGTGTCACCTGGCTGCTCCTTAGAAAGGCAGGCTCGCTGGTCCCACCCACATCTGCGGAATCAGACCCTCTGGCGATGGATGGGGCCAGGAATCCGAGTTAATAAGTGTTAACAAGACTTCCAGGTGATTCCTGTGCCCATGAAAGTGTGACGAGCCCTGGCCTAGGCCACAGCTGTTGAAAGAAAATAGAGTAGAATAAAAAATTAAGATGACGGGGTGCCTGGGTGGCGCAATCGTTAAGCGTCTGCCTTCGGCCGAGGGTGTGATCCCAGAGTTCTGGGATCCAGCCCCCCATCAGGCTCCTCCACTGGGAGCCTGCTTCTTCCTCTCCCACTCCCCCTGCTTGTGTTCCCTCTCTTGCTGGCTGTCTCTGTCAAATAAATAAATAAAATCTTAAAAAAAAAAATTAGGATGACTTTTGGACTTTAGATTCCTTGAATTTTTATTCACATGGGCAAGTTAATTCGACTTGGGACTTTAATTTCTTTGGACTTTTACTGGTGAGGGTAATTAATTTGTGGAGTTCAATTTCTCCCAAGGAATTTTATAAAAACTCCCAAGGAGTTTATTTCTCTTCAATGTTGGAACTGCTCTAGTTTGTGGCACTTTGCATAGGACTGTCTTCGTGTTCTCATTTAATTTCATCACCAAATTGAACTATTGGGCTGCATGGCTGCATATGTGATACAGGAGGTAGACTAGGGAATGATGCTGTGCAAGTAATTGAACGAATGTTCTGGAACCTTGCTGTTGCTCTACTTCCTTGAAGGTACGACCATAGCTGCAGCTTGACTGAATTAAAAACTTGATGAGTTAAAGGCATTAAGCCCAGGCTTGATGGGGTAACGGGGTACAGAAGGGTGCTGCTTCCCCTCCCACAGATTCCTTTCAGGGGAGGGAGCTCAGCGGTGCAAAGCACGACCTCTCTTCCCCTGCTTCACTCATGGCTCCAGTGGTCCGGAGGGACGGGTTGTTGGCGACTGTGGGAAAGGAGGGAGGCAGGGGTAGCCCAGGACCTGGCCCCCTCCTGCCCGAGGGGCAGGAAGGCCCGCAGGGAGCTTCGTATGGCTCTTCTGTCTGCCGTGTGGCGGAAAGAAGCCCGTTTTGATGGGGGAGAACAGCAGATTTCCAGAACTGCCTGCTGCCGAGTGGGCAAACCTAATACTGGGGTTCAAAATTAGGAAGCCCACCCGCCCGCAGACACAAGCCGCATCCTCCAACATCACTTCTGTCAACAATGGTTTTCAATATACTTCCATCCTGGCGGGGCGGTGCGCAAGTGGCGCTATTTATGTGTCTCCCTCAAGCCCCAAACACTCCTCAGAAGCCAGTACTCTTACCCCTCTGTGCTAATAAATGCTTGTTGCACTGAATACAACTGAGGTGGTCTTGCCTAAGGGGGATGAACTAGGTGGCCCCCCAGGGTGCCTTTCAACGTAAATCCACTCTGACGCCTTCAATCTGTCTCCGTATAAATTATAGATTCTTTTTCTTTTTTAATCTCATAGAACTCTTCTTGAGGAGTCAACCTTTTCCAGTTTGGGAGTTAGTGATATGCAACACATCGTTACCAGATAGCTACACAGGAATAGAGTCCCAGGAGGATTCCGCTTTGGAATTTGAGGATTCTGTTGTCTTCGTTTTGGTATATGAATTCCAAACATTCTTCAAATGTCTTATAAACAAAGCCTAAAAAAGAGAGAAACAGGAGAGCTTTGGTGGTGGGTGGGGGTGGTCCTGTTCTAGCCTAGTAGCTCCTTGTGGGGAGAGGCCATCATCTCTGTTTAGAGACTCCGAAGGGTCCTGTGGAGGGCAACAACCTTGTGACCACAGTGCCCCGTGTTTGCAGAGCCCCAGCTTCCGTGCATGTGTATGCACACAGGGTACAATTCCATAGACTCACCCAGGCAGGAGTGGAGTTTCAACCAGCCCTCCCCTGGGAGCCCTGCTGGAGTTGGCCTCAGTGCAGCCTGGGACCTGCCCATTGCCCCACCCCGGCCTCCCTCTTCAAAATCACAGGGTGGGGAAGGAATGCCCAGCTTGGCCCCTCTGATTTACTACGGACGCTGAGGGCTGCCTATCTGATGTAACCAGGAGTATCCGGACAGAACTTGTTTTCCAACAGCTTCCAGTGCCTGGACCCTTTCGCAAGTCCACCCTTCGTCCTAAAGCATGAGTCTTTGAGTATATTCTGCGAACAAGTCCTCTAGTAAAAGGCACATATAGGGACCGACATGTGTGTTGGTCCCTACACTGGTGGGTAAGTTGATCTCCCCCTTAAACGGGCAGCTTAAACCCAACAGGTTCTTCTGGACTAAACTCTCCTCCTTGCTGGTCCTTCATAATCCTTGCACCTTCCAGAGGGCTCCTCAGCTCTTCCACCATGCTCTCCCCTTCCCGGTCCTAGAGGTCTTTCCAGCCAGACTCCTAGTGGTCTGAAGACCCCCGCCCCGACAGCTGCCACACCACACCAAGCACACAGTGTGGGGACACCGTGCCCCCGCTTGCTTGTAGGTCCCCAAGCCACATTTACCAGCATAAAGCATGATGTCCAGGCAGACAAAATAGAAGAAGGCCTTGCTGAAGATGTGCTCTTCTGTTATAGAAAGTTCCCACAGCCACCCCAGCACCTGGATCAATTGCTTGTTTCTGTGGCAAGGAAGGTAGTAAGATTAGGAAGTGCTGGGGAGGAGAGATGGAGTTGAGTGCTGGTCTTGTTTCCATGCTACCCATAATTCCAGACCAAATATGGCCCTTACGCAGATTTCAGACCCACTCCCAAATCTCAAACTGGCTCTTTGCTCAAACTGTTGTCACAGACCTCTGTATCAGGGCCACCAGAGTCAGGCCAAGTTGGCAGGAGCTTCTGGTCCCGGGGGCTCTTCTCTGGGCATTTGCCTTCCCTGTGAGACTTGTCCCTTTCCCTCCAGGGAAGGCCTGATCCCCAAGCAGGGTGATTGACCGACTCTCCTCCAGTCACTGAGAGTAAACAGACTAGGGGTGATGTATGGGAAAGAAAGCTGTGCAGGGGCGCCTGGCTGGCTCGGTCAGCGGAGCGTGCGACTCTTGATCTCAGGGTTGTAAGTTTGAGCCCCATGTTGGATGTAGCGATTACTTTAAAAAAATAATAAAATCTTAAAAAAAAAAAAAAAGAATGCTGTGCAAAGAACAGTGGTATCCCAAAAACTATGATTATCAGTCACATCTTACTGTAAGTCCTGGTCCTTTGCCATCCAATGGCCAGGGTCAAGTGAGCCCAAAAGGCTCAATTACAATGGCTTCCTCCCTCTAATTTTGGAAAATGCTTTCAGCTAAATACCTGTTTTTCAAGAAGAGAGATTTACTAAGCCAGCAGAGGACCATGTAGTGTCTGTTGGGATCCCGGAGCAGTGCCCACATCTTGTGGGCTCGAGAGCCTGGGAAGAAAACAATTCCAGTACATTTCGGGGTGTTACTTGTATTCCGCATATCCCTTCTTGCCCAGACAAACCTTACCTAAGTCAATGGCCAAGTCCAAGTGACCCATTAAAAGCTTGGTGTAGCCCAGTGTATCAGCCACATAGGACACGATTTCAATGCCCACGCCTTTTAGGGGGAGGTTGAAGATCTGTTCCATGACCATGATTTCGTGTTTGAACCACACGCCCTGGTGCCCGGCCAGCTGGTGGTGCAGTGAATAGTCCAGATAGGCCCTGATGATCTGAAATGGAGAAGAGTGGAGAAGAGAAGTGGATGGAACCAAGGCAGGAAGGTCGGGGCAGCGCCCAGTGTTGGCCAGGGAACATGTGTTCATTGAGCTTGAGAGTGGAGCTGGTCGTTTGGGCAAGGCATGGGCTTAGGTGCAGATATTAAACTGGGTCTCTGCCACCTGTTTCTTGGATCCTCCAGGGCACGCTCGATGGCTCCTCTTGCCCACAGAGTCAGTGGGGAGGCATTTAGGAGAAGGGGACTTTTTTCCTAGAATTCTTCAAATCACACAAAATAAGCAGGCCACAAATTCTGTGTTACTGGCAGTTCTATGGGCACTTGTTAAACCACAAAGTCGATCTGAGGGAGTTCCTGTATTCCTGATCTGGGCTGTGTTTCCAATGTGGCTACCAGAAGGGAAGGGCAGCCGGAAATTGTGGACCAGGAGAGGACTGACGGGCAAATGAAACGTCCAAAGCTATACAAGAGCCCAGGACTTCTTGGATTTGGACCAAAAGCAGAGTCCAACTGCTTTCCTCTATGGGGGAAAATTTGAAGCTCAGAGGCTATGTGGCTTGCCAGTGGTCACGCCACAGATAGGTGAAGTTCCGGAAACTACTCTCTCGGGGCTCATTCTGGTTCTGTCTGTTATCCAACAATGAGTGTCTCGTTTGCTTTTGAGCACCCAGGGGAGCACTTGCCAGGCTGCTCTGCCTTCGGTCATGGCCATATTGTCAACAAGCCTCTATCGATTCACTTTCCAGTTTGGGCTTTTCCGCTATAGTCTCCTGTCCCCCAGTGCCACCATGTTTTTAAGAGACAGCCCCCCAAATATGGAGGGGAATTAAAGGATTTCATTCACTAAATATTTGTTGAGTGCCCATTATGTGCCAGACATTGTTATTGAAGCTCACGATGGGAAAAGGTAGCAGACAAGGTCCCTGCTCTCAGGGACTTTATAGGCCGGTAGCGGATGGACTCAGGCTACACACTAAAAAAGGAGCAAACGAGAAAATGTCAGATGGTGAGAAGAGCTACTACAACAGGGTGACAGGTTAAAGAGTCAATGGGCTAGGTGGTCAAGAAAGGCCTATGACGGAGGTGACCTTCAAGCTGATAAGCACGGAGCCCTGTAAAGATCTGGGAGTGTCCACTGCAAAGACCCTACAAGGGGATTGAACACGTTTGAGGAACCACAAGAGGTCTGATATGGCTGGGTTTAGTGGCCCAGGGAGCTACAGGAGGAGGATGGGCAGAGGGCTGTATTTGATGGGCTTTATAAATATTTACGTATCCTGGGCTATTGGAAGGTACTAATGCTGGGGACAGACTCCTGGCTAGGAATTTAAGCCCCTCCAGCATTTACAGGGCTACTTGACCATTTTCCCTCAATTCCTGATGATTAATCACGCCAAGAGGAAGTTATTGCCCCGAAGAAACCTAGGCTTGATGTGCTTTTTTATAAAGGAACTAGATCATTAGATGAATTGGATTTAGCTTAACAATCTCTTATTTTGTCTCCTGGAGTTTTCTGCATCTAAACAAAGATGTCCCAGTTTATGATGTTGTAGGAGCCAAGGGCAGGCTGCCCCCAAATGGGCCACTTTGGCATGAACATTATTGATGAGGGAACAGAAGACAAGCAGGACAAAGCAGAAGCTGACACCCCACAACTCTCCCCCGCACCCCCCGCAGATGGGATGTATGTGACATTCCTCAGGCACTTCTGGCTGCCCTAAAGCTAAGGAAAGGAAAAACAAATAGTTAACTTACGGAGATCACAATCCTGCAAGACCTGAGTCTCCCTCAATTACGAAAGTCTTAGCAATTTACAAGAACAAAGCATTTCTATCAATAACCTAGCTTCCAGAAGGGAATGTAGATACAATTAAGCGACTTTATAATCTGCAGCCCGTTGACAGATACTTGAAGTGGGCAGAGTGTAACGTTCCTCCAGGAAGCTCCCACTATCTTCATGTGAATGCCTCACTAGAGGGGTAAACAACCTGAACTTGACAACGGCAAGGCCTCGGGTGTCCTGTGAGTCTTCTTTAACACATGAAAGTTCAGAAACCTCCCTTTTTCCTTACCTCCCCCAACCCCATAGTATATAATCAGCCACCCCTCACAACCCCGGGGCAGCAGCTCTTTCTGCCCAGGGGTCCTGTCCCCGTGCTTCAATAAACCACCATTTTGTATCAAAGATGTCTCAAGAATTCTTTCTTCGTCATCGACTCCGGACTCCACCCCACTGAACCTCACCTATATTCCAAAATCCCATCAATTATTTTGAGTCAAAAGCAATCAAAACCCAGCAGATTCAGGAAAAGCTTTCTTTTTTTTTTTTTTAAGGCTTAAACAAATTTATTTTTTAAGCTGAAATATAATTAACATACGGTGTTACATTAGTTTCAAGGAAGAGCTCTTTACCTGTCTCTCAACTGCCCGCTTTCCTGAGATTCCTCTTTACCTAAGGAATTTCGCTGTGTAATAGGACAACACCTTTGTTTTCCAAACATCTCCTCCACTTCCGGCTAACAGCCTTCCTCCCCTTCGTGCCCTCAGGCCCCTACCCTTCTCCCAGCTCATACAAGCCTCCTGTTGCCTCATTGTCTTTGGAATTTCAGGTCTATGTGGATTCCCCATACGTACGCTATTAAATCTGAATTTCTCCTATTACTCTGTCTCATGTCAACTTGATTCTTAATTCAGTTAGAAGGACCCTGAAGGGGAGAGAGAATTCTTCCTCCCCAACAACATAGACCAGCAGTTCTGCCAGTGGGTCCTGAGGCCATGTCAGGGAGTGCACAAAGAAATCAAAGCTAGTTGCAGGATATCAAGGCATTATTTGTGTGGGGAAAAATGATGCAAGACCAAAGCAAACAACAACAACAAAAACTTGGTCGACTGGGGCGCCTGGGTGGCGCAGTCCCTAAGCGTCTGCCTTTGGCTCAGGGCGTGATCCCGGCGTTATGGGATCGAGCCCCACATCAGGCTCCTCCGCTGGGAGCCTGCTTCTTCCTCTCCCACTCCCCCTGCTTGTGTTCCCTCTCTCGCTGGCTGTCTATCTCTGTCAAATAAATAAATAAAAATCTTAAAAAAAAAACAAAACTCGGTCGACTGTGCAGTCTAGGTCACTCACTAAGGTTATCTCTGCCTCTCCTTGTCTTTGGGCTATTTTACAGCTCTGCCTGAGGCAGAAAACGGATAGTAATGTCAATTAGCCTCTTGCATAGAAATGTCAGTGTTCAGGGGAATACGTGTGATTATCGCCCCGTAACTAGACTATGCGTCCAGGCAGAAAGTGAATTCTCCTTGGAACCAGTTGTAACAGCTTACTAGTTTCTCAGTAATTAATGTGTTTAATAGGATCTTTGACATGGGTTCTTTTTGTACGAGTCATGATTTTATCTTTTTTTTTTTTTAAAGTTATCCTTTAACATTTTCCTTTTTTCCCCTCATCCTCTAGTGGCATATAGTGGAATTTTCCAGGGGCAACGTCTGAGGCTGCAATGGAGTGAAGGTAGAAACACCAAGAACCCAGCCGTCTTCTATGAAGTCAGACATGAAGATATTGGCAGAAATTCAATACATGCCACTCTTCTCAATTTTTTGTTTGGGGAATTTGGCCTTTTGTTTTTCCTATTAAAATGTTAATTACGTTAATATGTAAGAGTTTTATTTTTCTTTAAAAATATTTTTTAAATACCTCGGTTTTTCCTTCTTATCATTTCAGTAGATTCAACCCATAGAAATAAAAAGCTTTGAGGGCCTCAAGAATTACTAAGAGGCCAGAGTGATTCTGGGACCAAAGTGTTTTGAGAGCTGCTGCCCTTGGCAAAACAACCTGGCCCGGATTTTGAATCCCGGTTGGCTCCCTGTAGGAGTTTCCCTCTAAATGAGATGCAGAGATTTTAAAAAGCAGCTAAAACAACACCCTACCTGAAAATCATCTTGAGTTTCCAGGGCCGTGTTCACTTGCATCATAGCTGCCAGGTGGCTGTAATACTTGTAGTGGAAAAAATAATTCGAGCTATAGATTTGCCACAGCAAGGAGAAACAGGCAGTTTGCCGGTACAGCTGCGCCAGCCTCCTCTTCCTATGAGAGGAAACACACACATGCGACGGAGAGAGAAAGAACGTATGGTCACCAGCACGCTAGAGGGGAACCCAGGACAGAATCCTCACCGCTGGCTGGGAGACAAACGCACATGGGAGTGTGCGTCCTGCCTCCTTTCCAAGATGGTAAAGCGCAGGCACATTAATTTTTATGAAGCACATTTTCTCCCCCCCACCAAATGGGGAGCATAATACCTACGTTGTGATGATTGATTAAGATAATTTATGCAGGGGCGCCTGGGTGGCGCAGTCGTTAAGCATCTGCCTTCGGCTCAGGGCGTGATCCCAGCGTTCTGGGATCGAGCCCCACATCAGGCTCCTCCGCTAGGAGCCTGCTTCTTCCTCTCCCACTCCCCCTGCTTGTGTTCCCTCTCTTGCTGGCTGTCTCTCTATGTCAAATTAATAAAATCTTAAAAAAAAAAGATAATTTATGCAAATCACGTGTCCCCTGTCAGGTCCTTGCTATTTAAATGAAGTTATTTTAAAAGCACATTTATGTAATTCATCACATTTGATTCTGATAACAAGCCTGGAAGAAAGGAAGAAATAAGGAACCCCATTTTACGTAAGCAGGTGAGACTCAGACAGGTTGAGTGACTAACCCAGAGTCACACAGCTGGGATGTGGTGGTGCCGGGCCTCAAGCCCCGGCCATTTCCAGCCGGGCCATCCCAGTGTGTCTCGTCATCCAGTGAGCATTGCCATCAGGAGCTAGGCCTCAGCTCAGCCAAGGAGACGAACATTTTAACAATTACATTCTGCTATGATCGGAATGCATCTCTACCAAATTCAGATGTTGAATCCTAACCCCCAAAAGTGATGGTAAGAGTAGGTGGGCCCTTGGGGTGGTCATTAGGTCATGAGGGTAGAGCCCTCATAAATGGGGTTAAGGCTCTTATGAAAGAGACCCCAGAGCTCTCCAGCCCCTTCCCACCATATGAAGATGAAAAAAGTCTGTGACCATGGAGAGGCCCCTCCCCGACCATGCTGGGACTCTGATCTCTCTCAGACTTCAGCAATAAATGTCTGCTATTTATAAGCCACTCAGTCTATGGTATTTCGTTATAACAGCCTGAGCCGACTAAGACTCATTCCAACAACGGAATGGAATGTCACAGGAGGTGGTGAACTTCCTGTGCCGGAGGTATTTAAGGGGAGGATGGATGACCACCTACAAAGAATGTCTGGGGTCTCAGTCTTGGCTTCAATAATCATTTAACTGAGAATGTAGCCAACTGTCCCTTCTATTATGATAAAAATGGGAACCTTATCTTTATGATAAGCAAGTTGCCTGCAATATTAGTGATTTAACAAAACCAAGAAAACAAAATATAATTAGAAATATTTATCAAAAAGCAGATTTCAAATAAAGACCTTTAAGGAGGAAGAAAGAGGTATCCTGGGGGCGCCTGCATGGCTCAGTCGGATAAGCATCTGCCTTTGGCTCGGGTCATGATCTCAGGGTCCTGGGATCGAGCTCCGCGTTGGGCTCCCTGCTCAAGCCTGGCCTGCTTCTCCCACTTCCCCTGGATTCTCCCTGTCTCCCTGGCTACTCTCTCTCCTGCCTGCCTACTCCCTCTCCCCCTGGCTTCGCCCATTCCCACTGGCTACTCCATCTCCCACTCCCCGTTTGTGTTCCTTCTCCCGCTGGCTGTCTCTCTCTCTGTCAAATAAATAGATAGAATCTTAAAAAAAGAAAGAAAGAAAGAAAGAAAGAAAGAAAGGAAGGAAGGAAGGAAGGAAGGAAGGAAGAAAGAAAGAAAGAAAGAAAGAAAGAAAGAAAGAAAGAAAGAAAGAAAAGAAACAGATGCTTGTGTCTTAGGCAGAACCTGTAGGGATACGCTACCGGCCTCTCCCAACATGGGAGAGATGTCCGTCCTCCGTCAGCTCTCCAGATCCCCGGCTAGGTGGCATTTCCCTCGGTGCCGACTGGATAGGTGGAATATATCTGGAAACTTTTATTGTGGAAAATTTCAAACATACACATGGTTAAGCCGAAAAATATCATGAACTGCATGCCGTAACACCCAGCTTCAACAACTACCCACGCGGGGCTTGAACGCACAACCCTGAGATCAAGGCCTGAGCTGAGACCAAGAGTCAGATGCTTAACCGACTGAGCCACTGGGGTTCCCCCCATTATTATTTTTTATAGTGTTTAAGAGGCAACATTTACATATGTTGAGATGTATAAACCTTAGCGGTTTAAGCTTGACTGATGATCCTCCCATGTGACCCACATCCCCATCCAGATGCTCAGATGCGTGGGCAGTCTGTCCTCTGCGGAGGTCTTTGGGACCTTCTATTTCAGTTGGGGGCAGTGTTGTACCCCTGAATGGAAAAGGGCTTGTGACTGAGGCCCCAGGAGCCATGGTGCAGTTAGTACACACGCTGGCCAGAGGGATTGGAGGGACAGACTAGGGCGCGGCACTGGAGCTCGGCTTGCAAAGGGCTCCCTGATGTTCTTGTCACCTGAGCTCACTTTCACAAAAGCTGCTGTGAAGCGCGCTGGGGCAACCCCAACCTCGCCTGGGGGCCTCCTGGACGGGCTCCCTCCTGCACCAGTGAGCCTCAGGGCAGAGCCCCCAGGCCTTCTTGCGCCCCCTAGAGGTGCTGGCTTTGGGGGCTGATGGGAGTCTGCGCAGGTCTCTGTCTGGGGAGTGAGACCTCCAGCTCTTGCCAGCTCCTTCCCTTACCCTGGAGGCGAGCTCTCTTGGCCCTGCTGATTCGCATAGTAAAAGTGCCTGTTTTTCTCAACATGCGTGTGAATAAACAGGGAGATTAAGTTGTAAGGGAAGACGCGGTTGAGGAGCTTGAGTGCCTTCCGGAGCATCTTCTTGGCAAGCACCATCTGGCCCATGTTGAAGCAGACCTGCGGCGAGAAGGGAGGGGGAGACAGGAGCGAGGAAAAGCAGTGACTCTGGACTTAACCCGGATGTTCCAACACATATTCCTGGGATTCTTATCCAAAAGGTAACTCAGGCCCTAGGAACGAGCTCCCCGTGTGCCTGGCACAATAGTACGTTTACACACGTATGCCTGGGAGGATGGCTGGGGGACTAGCATCTCGCATAGCATCTTTCTTGTGAATCATCTACCTCTGAGAATATGTTTCCCCCACGCGGGTCCAGTTTTGGAGGTTGTTAAAAGAAACCTTTCATGACGACGTCGTCACCCACAAGAACAAGGAAGAGCTCGCTGCTGGCAAGTGATGGCAAGGAGGTTGGAGTCGTGGGGTGTGAGGTTCTGCGGGCGTGGCAAGGATTCGTGGCAGAGGGTGGCAGGAGGGTGCAGGAGGTACAGGGACGGCTGCTGCTTCTTCTATAGAACGCCCCAGTGACCAATAACACATGCTTCTGTTTTCCACGGTTTCTTACCTGGCCTTTGAGGCTGTAAAAGGTAGCGGACTCAAAAGTGTGACTCCAGGATTTGTCGTCCTTGAGCATTTTCAGCAACCTCTCTCCCTCGTTCAAGTATATGTATGCCTGCAGCCAGCAGAGGGGCACAGAATAGGAGTCAGCGGGGGTCCGGCCGCTAATGGGGGGGGTTGCAGCTTCGGCCGCAGGACCCACTTCTGCCTGCATCCCCTGCTCCTCATTAGTAAGGGCTTCCAAACTCAGGCAGCTCTGGGTAGTGGCTCCTGGTGAAGATCCTGGCCACCTGCAGGCCTGTCTTTGTCCACTGGATCACTCGCTCTGGAGGATGGACCCAGGGCAATTTCCTCCTCTGAGTAATTCCACCCCCGATGGCCCCGATTTCCAACAAGGTACCCACTGCCCCTGATGGCATCACCACATCTATGAGAAGCTGGTCTTGATTTTTGGCGTGAGTTATGAACCACTCCCATTTCCTTTGCCGGGGGCCTCTTTAGGAAGGCAAGGCCCTGAGCAACTCTCCCCACTTCATTTTAAACCTACTGTGACATCGTTAGACAGGACAGCCTTGGTACATGTGAGTACCAAGGCAAGGTCAGACTTGAAGAGTAAAACAAGGGAAGGCGATGTCCTCAAGTCTTACACAGCCAAAGGGATATGAGTGGGAGGCAGAAGAGGGAAACAGGAGTTGACCTGGACCTACTAGATTATTTTTTGATGGGAGAGAGGATGCCAATGGCACATTGTGGGTAACTTGCACCCACCAGGGCTCTGCTTCCAATCCTTGTCTTCCTGGCCATCCCCCCACTCCCTGCTAATTGAGATGGAGGCGCTTAGCAAGTTGGTGCCCAGGGCTACTTCCGCCTTCTCTTCTTGGGACTCACTGACCATAGCCCCCTTTTCCATGTGTGTGTGTGTGTGTGTGTGTGTGTGTGTATTTACATATACGTATTCCTGTATATATAATATGCATGGGCGACTTCCATCTTTAACATAAACCCTGAGAACTGGGGCTTACCAACATATTTAATGACTAAATTTTTAAATTTTATAAAAATCTAAGGTATGAGGGCCGATTAGGCTGCTGTGATCAAAAGTAGTTTTAAATACGGAACAGACCCCCAGTGTGGCCATGAGCTGCACGCGTGCCTCTTCAGTATGTGAGTCAGATGAAGCAAGGGCCAGAGGGGCATTTCCTAAAGTGAGTTCATGCAATGTTAGTCTGGCCAGCTGCTCTGTGAAAAGTGGTTTAAGGTCAAGTAGGTTTGAGAAACGCAGTATGCCCCAGAACTAGCCGGACCCTCTGGAAGACTGACACATATCTTAGCAGATTAAGGCCATGAAATATTTGCAGTAAAGAAACCTGTCAAGCTTCATTCCGCTCAGTGCTTCCCAACTTACTGAACAATGAATTCGTTTTACTTCATTATACTCAAATCCCCACGTTTCTAGGGGCCTTTTGCCCTGGAATGTTATTTACAGTTATCCCGGAGAAACACTAGTGTTTTGGTGGTCTAAAGGAAATGTATGATAATTTAGCACAAATTACACGAAGACCAAAGTGGGTGAGCTTATCCAAAGACCTACAGGTATTTGTGGTCACAGGTGTTTAGGGAGGACAGGAGGCAAATGCCACAGGGCCATTACTGAGGAGACTCTGCTGAAACGGCAGCGTGGGGACCAAGAGTCCTTTCTGCATCATTTTGGGAATGAGCAAGACATCCCACCCCCTTTCCATGTAGGTAGACAGTTCGCGGCGAGTTTCCAAAGGGCGCTATTTTAAATGTTGTATAATGCTACTTTCAATTTGTTCTAACTTTCATTTCTCAATCTCAGGTCATTTCCCTTCTCAGCAATTTGATTTTCAGACGAAAGGGGTGCTGGCAGGAATCAAGAACATGAAGTAATAAAAAAACACACAACACCCCAGAGATTCCCTTTGGGCGCTGTGGTATTTAACTTGTCTCAAGGATGGAGGGGAGTGGGGTAGAAACACCTTACCATGTAGTTATCCCCCAAGATGAGATAAGCAGATGTAATTTCTAGGAAGTAATACAAGGCTTTGTTGTTTTCTCCCAACGCCAGAAAATGGTGGGCCAGAGGCATGATGACCATCTCTACGATCTCCTCACACTGGCAAGATTCCAGAGGAATGATGTCTTCATCAGACGTCCTCATTTTTGTTATAACGACGTCAAAGAAACTCAAGATCTTTTCTCGTATTTCTTCAGGACTGTCCAAATGCAGAAATAGGAGGAATGACTTGTAGCTACACTTAGCTTTTGATATGAAAATATTTTTAAAAACTAAGAAAAGAGCAAGATAATCAAACTCGATGTGGACACTACTGACAGAACTCACCATGCACACACCCCAGCATCTCCCCACTTGTACCAAAGAGGCCGAAAAGAACTCAATGGACAGAAGATTTTAACAGTATTCTGAACTTAATGACAATTGTTTATGCCTCAACAGTCATGCATGCCTGTACCTGAGATTTTCAGGAAATAACTCCGATTTCTTAGGAATCTCTATTTTGGAAAAGGTGATCTCTTCTTCAGCTAGAAAATAAACAAACAAATGAGTTATATGGGTCACGAAATGTTCCACGTGGGAGAAACGTCTGGTGTCCACCAAAGACTCTTGTTCCGCTTTCCCAATACAGTGCCTGCTGCCCAGCCCAACTCTCCATTTCCCAGACTCCACTGTGTCTCAGTGAACCCATGCGATTCACTTAAAATGGAATTCTATCAGAAGTGATATCTGGCACCTCTGAGCTGAGGTGGTTTGGTATCTTCTCCACCTTTCCTTCCGCCAGAGAGCAAATAATTGTGAGAATCTAAGGGACGGCAAAAGGACAGAATGGAAGGAGCCTGGGTCCCTGACTTCCTGTGTTCAAGACCATTTGCCAGAACTTTCATTAGATCGTTACATGCGGAGGAAAAAAAATATTCTATTGTGTCATTGGGGAGGAAGAATTTCTTCTGCCCTCCAGAGGTCCTTCGAGCTGAACTAAGAATCAAATTGATATGAGGCAGATTACAGGGGAAAATCAAATTTAATAGATGTCAATAAGGGGAATCCATGCAGACATGGAAATTCCAAAGACAGTGCGGAAACATGAAACTTGTAAAAGCTAAGGGGAAGGGGAGGGGGTCTGAGGATACAAAGGGAAGAAAGACCAGGAAGGTGAGAGGAGATGTTTGGAAAACAAAGGTTGCCTTATTATGCAGAGAAGTTTCTTTGGTAAAGAGGAATCTCTGTTTAATAGCTCTCTTCCTGGTAAAGTAGGCAGTTGAGCGGCAGGTAAAGGGCTTTTCTCCAATTTGCTGGGTTTGGATTGCTTTTAATTCAAAATAATATTCATGCAAAATGGCCCATCTTGGAGTGACTTGCAGTGGCTCCGTTAAGCCACTGAAATGTTACGGTTGGTTATAGACGATAACATTGTCCTAACTAATTGACCCTGCAGCAACTAAAACAATGAATAAATGATCTGTTTCTAGTGGACAAATGTAGACATTTAAATATATACCCCAAAGGCTAACTAAAGGGCAGAGAACTTTGAACTTCAAACCTTCAGTCTATCCAGACTCCAACAGGTAAGAAAATTCCATAATGATCTTAAAACAGAAACAAATAAGGATGGTCCGATCTAGACCTTTCCCCCTGCAGAAGGAAGGAAGAAGCCTAGACAGGGGAAGGGACTTGTCTCAGATCACCTGTCAGGGATAGAGGTAGGACTAGACCCTAGGTCTCCCAGCTTCAAGGCCAATGCATTACTCCACAGATCCTTTAATTTCTAAAAATGCAGTTAAGGCACACAGT
This sequence comes from Ursus maritimus, assembly GCF_017311325.1. NCBI lineage: Eukaryota > Metazoa > Chordata > Mammalia > Carnivora > Ursidae > Ursus > Ursus maritimus. The sequence continues at coordinate 72,614,517 of NW_024424452.1, forward strand.
TATCACTTTCTTTTGAAAGCCTTCTGTGCCCTTGTCCCCATAGATTCAGTGCCCCGACTCACCTGTGCCCTGTGCAGACCTCCATCATGGTTCTTACTGTCACACTGTGTAAGGAATAATTTGCCCACCTCTCCCCCTAGACTGCCAGCTAATGTATTTCTAGTGACTAGATGCTGAATAAATTACGCCTTTTTCCTTCTACTCTTCTAAAACTGTTCTTGTAAAGGTTACCAGTGGCTACCATGTTGCCATAGCCAAAGGTCACGTTTGTCTGTATCTTATTACACCTCTCAGCAAGCATTAAATACAACCGACCATTCCCTCTTTTCACCAGGTTTTCTAACAGCCATTCTCTTGGCTGCTTTCCTCATTTGCTGTCCACTGGGCCAGCCCCTACTCCTCTACCAACATTCCCAGTGTTGGTGAGCTTCCGTTTGGTCCTGGGCTCCCTTCTCTATCCACATTTTTCCTAGGTAATTTCATCTGCCCATGACTATGAATCGCAGTCACATGCCAATGGCTGACAATTGTTTAAGCTCTGAGCCTGACGTCTACCCTTAACTACAGATTGATATATCCAAATGCCCCCTTGGCAACTGTTGTTTGAATGCCTAACAGGCATTTAAAAATTAACATGATCCAAGCAGAACTCTTGAATCTCTCTTCCATAAACCTATATTCTGATCTTACTAAGCATCAGAGCCATATATCCATTTTCTCAAGGCAAAAAACCTAGGCAATGTTCTGGATTCTTTTCTTTCCCTCATCCCATTCAGCCCATCAGGAAGTCCCATGGACTTAACCTCAAAACATACCTGAATCCATCTTCTTCTGTCCATCTTTACTACGGTACCACCCGAGTCCACCACCAAATTTTATCTGGACAAGTGTGAAAAACTGACCTCCCTTCTAGTTCAATCCCTGCAATCTGTTCTCTACAGAGAAGACAGAATATGTTTTTAGAAACATGACTCAGATTTCTGTGGCAGAGACTGTTGGTTTCCTATCTCAGCTTTATTATCCCTTTTTCTCCTTAGAAATAGAACTCAATTTTACTCAGGGCAGCTACATTTTCCAGCCTCCCTTGCAACTGGGTATAGCCAGGTGACATTCCTTAAAAGGGAAGGGGCATTCCCTTTTCTTTTTTCTTTTTTCCTTTGGTTTCTCTTCTTCTAGTGTTAAATGTAAACATAACAGTTGGAGCTCCAGCAGCCATTTTTGCACCAAGAGTTTCTGATGATCATACTAGTCCCTTTATACTAGTCCCAATGATGAGACAAAGCATTTTACATGAGAGAGAAATAAATTTAAGAGTAAATAAATTAACGCCACTCTAGCTGGTCCTTGTTACATGTAGACAATACTAATTCTAATTAATACATCTCCAAAGTCTTCGAACCCATTTAAAATAAAAGTCAGACTATTTATCAAGGCCTATAAGGCTCTCTTATGGTTTTATTAATTAGTTAATCTGTTTTTTATCTATCACATCTATCACCAGCCTTCAAGAAAATTCTAATATATGAGAATAGACACATGTCTATCATTTTCAGCACTATATCCCTGGTACCTAGACCACTGCCTAGTACATAGTAGATGCTCAATAAATATTTGCTGAATAAATGCACATTTTTGAAAAAAAAAATAAGAAAAATAAAATGCTATTTCTCCTTCAACATCTCTATTTTTTTAATGTTTCAAGTTGTTATAGTGATAGAATGAGATGCAGAGACAAGCAATATTGGCAAGAAAAGGAAACAAAGTTGGGGAGTACAAGATAGGCTTTTTGTCATTCTATCATTAACCTCTTAGGTGAATCATATTATTTTTAGTTCTCCATTTTCTTCGTTTATGAAGGACATATTAAAAGTTCCCTAGTTCAAAGGGGATCTGTAAAATTCAAAAGGAAAAAATATATACAAAATGCTTGTAGGCTCTCAGAAGAAAGTAGAAAAGCAAAGAGCAAGTGGTAACTTGTTCATCTCATGGTTTCAAAGACCTAGAAATAAGACTTCAGGTTCAAGGTGACAGATTGAAAATTTTTTTTTTTTTAAGATCTTATTTATTTGTCAGAGGAAGAGAGAGCTCAAGCAGGGGGAGCAGCAGGCAGAGGGAGAAGTTGAGCAAAGAGCCCGATGCAGGACTTGATCCTAGGGCCCTGGGATCATGACCTGAGCCAAAGGCAAATGCTTAAGCAACGGAGCCACCCAGGCATCTTAACAAATTGAATTCTTTTGTTTATCTCCAGTCTCTCCAGGTCCAGGACATTTTACCTGAGAATAAAATAATCTTAAAAAGCATAAACCCACAACGTATAGAATGGAAGGGGTCAATTTCTGTCTAGGGCCATCCATCGCACTGGCTATCTTCTCTGCCTAAAACGGAAGACAAAATCCCTCACTTCCTTTGTCTTTCTGTGAATCTCATCTCTGAATGAGGGCTCCCCTAATGGCTCTGCATTCCTAATCCCCCTTGCCCTACCAAACAGGCTTTTCAGTTCTCTTCCTTGGGATGGGATTTACCTCCCATAACATACTGTAGACTTTTTACTTCTTTATTATGTTTTTTCCTCCATTGCTTCTCCACAATAGAATAAATGCTCTTTTGTTCACTGATGTATCCCACATGCCTGCAGCAGGGTCTGGTACATAGTAGGAACTAAGTATTTATTGAATGAGTAAATGAAACGTTGGGCGGGGTTTCAATAATGTTCAGATGGCAAAGGAGTGAGAGGAGTGGTCTCTGATGAAGTAGGTGGAGCCAGTCGAAGGACAGAGCCCAGGAGGAAGCCCATGGACTGCAGATGTTTGGGGATCAAGACTTAAGAAAATAACTCAAGAAAGACTTGAGGATTGAGAGAGAATTGAAAAGAGAATCAACTTCCTCACTATCTAATCTACACCTAGTGTCTTTGAACCTCTTCCCTTTCCAGCTGTCTCTTGAACAACACAGGGGCTTAGGGACACTGATCCCTTCACCGCCCCCCAGCAGTTGAAAATTCACATATAACTTTTGACTCCCCCAAAACTTAACTATGTGATAGCCTACTGTTGACCAGAAGCCTTACTGATAACATAAAGTTAATTAACCCATATTTTCTGTTTTATGTATTATATACTTTATCCTTACAATAAAGTAAGCTAGAGGAAAGAAAACGTTATTAAGAAAATCTCAAGAGAAAATACATTTATAGTACTGTACTGGATTTATTGGAAAAAATCTGCATATAAGTGAATCTGCACAGTTCAGACCTGTGTTGTTCAAGGGTCAAATGTATGTCCTTCACCAGTATTACCTACAGGCACAAGATTCAGGGATAATGGACAGAGTATCCAACCAAGACAGGCTATTATAAAGAAGACATTGCAAAAAAGAAAATTATCCTAGAAATTCGAGGAAAAATAAACTTTTGTAAGAACTCTAGGGAACGCCTGGGTGGCTCAGTTGGTTAAGCATCTGCCTTCTGCTCAGGTCATGATCCCAGGCTCCTGGGATCCAGCCCCGCATCCGGCTCCCTGCTCAGCATAGGAGGGATACAGCATATGATTCTGTAATGCATGATCTTTGTAAAGATTTATCTGATGATGGCCATAGAACAATACTGGGGGAGAGGTCCCGAGGAGTAGCGGGACAGGGGTAAGTCCTCACCGGGGCATGCTGCATCTGTTCACCAAAGTGAGAGGAAAACAGAAAATGTCAGAATTTTTTTTTTTTTAAACTGTATGAACACATCATTTTGTATATGGAGGCAATGACTAGAAAGCACAGCTAAGTTAAGATGTTTGCCCCTGAGAAGTACTGAAAGTCTGTGGGACACTGGGGCTTGGGCTTATTGTTTCTATTGTAAAGCTTTTAGGAAAAATCTTGAAGTGTTTATTTAAAGAGGTCTAGTTGATAGCCTTTTAAACAGGTGAAAAATTCCGATAAGAGAAATAGTAGAGCTTTGGCCTCAGGCTGGTGGAGGAGTTGACAAAAATGCAGACATTGCTCAAAGACACAGGAGAGCACTGGGAAACTGAGTGAATCTTCTAAGGTGTATTGGAGAATCCAAAAATAACTGAAGTTGTTTCTTTGACAGCCCTAGCCCCCCTGCTTAAAACCAACTGGCCGGGTGCAGGGGAGGGGGGCACCTGGGTGGCTCAGTTGGTTGGGCATCTGACTCTTGATTTTAACTCAGGTCATGATCTCAGGGTGGTGGGATCAAGCCCCATTTCAGGCTCCGTGCTCAGCGGGGAGTCTGCTTGGGATTCTCTCCCTCTGCCCCTCCCCCCTCTCTAAAATAAACAAACTTAGACAAAAATCAACTGTGATTTTATCCCCACTGCCACCAAATATATATATAATTACTAACATAGAGAGTCTTACTGGTTCCACACAGTCTGGAATCTTCCTTCCCCTTTCTTATTTATTTATTTATTTATTTATTTATTTTAAAAGTAGGCCCCGCACCCAACCCACACCCAGCATGGAGCCCAACACAGCGCTTGAACTCACAACCTGCGATCAAGACCTGGACTGAGATCAGGAGTCAGATGCTCAGACGACGGAGTCACCCAGGCTGCCCCTTGCTTCTTCCCCTTTCTCTTACCTCCCTCAGTCAACTCTCTCCTACTGGTACTTGCACTGGTTCCTTGAACACGGCCCTATGTTGGGATCATCCCTGAAGCTTCTTGGATTTGCACACGCGTCCTTGTCAGCCCTCATCGCCTGCCCTCAGGGTGCCTGTTTTGTTTGTTGTAGAGGTCTGCCCTCTCTTGGTTCTCAAGTCCTTCTTAAAAGTTGTTATTTTCTTGAGTTTTCTGTTCCAACGTCTAGAGCTCTTCTCATACTCCCAAGAGTACTCGGGAAGTACTTAAAATGGCTCCAGGCTAGCTTTTTCTCCCATCTGTGTATAAAATGAAAATAAACCTCCACCTTGAAAGGTTAACATGAAGATCAAGTAGAATGCATGTGAAATAAAGAATGAATGAGAATAAATATTTATTTTGGGGGGGTGCCTGGGTGGCTCAGTCATCAGGCTCCCTGCTCAGCGGGGAGTCTGCTTCTCCCTCTCCCTCTGCTCCTCCCCCCACCCCCCCATGTTCTCTCTCTAGCTCTCTCACTTTTTCGAAAAAATAATTAAAAATCTTTTTTTTTTTTAAAGATTTTATTTATTTATGTGACAGAGAGACAGCCAGCGAGAGAGGGAACACAGCAGGGGGAGTGGGAGAGGAAGAAGCAGTCTCCCAGCGGAGGAGCCTGATGTGGGACTCGATCCCGGAACGCCAGGATCACGCCCTGAGCTGAAGGCAGACGCTTTAACGACTGCGCTACCCAGGCGCCCCAAAACCAGATTATTCTAGATCACTCCTCTACGACTTAAGGTCATACATAAAGAAGTTGCTAAGTGCTATACTCTTTGATAAAAAATGTAACTTCTCTTATTCAGAAAATTAGAGGATCCCTGGGAGCAGCTGACATGCAATTCTAGAACAAAAAAAAAAAAAGGCGCTCCTGGCTGGCTTAGTTGGTTAAGCGTCTGCCTTCGGCTCAGGTCATGATCCCAGACTCCTGGGATACCTACTATGTGCTAGGCACTTTACATACATTTCTTCCCCAATTTTTAATATTGATATAATATAGGAATCCTGTCCTTGCAGCCTCTGCTTTCCCAACCAGATTTAGCCATAATCACCAAAGCCTTCGGCTAGGGCATGTAGCCTGCCCTGGTGCTCCCTGGTCATGCATGAGGGAGGGCTGAGCTGCCCCTAGCCTCACATCCATCATGCCTACGGTAATGGAGTCCCTGATACCCCTTGAATCCTCTCCTGTGTTTTCTCAGATTGTGTAGCTGATTTGTGCTACCAGACTGTAACTTTCTCACTTTTCCTTCACAGATGGTCTGGAACCCCTGCCCTGAGCCTGAGCCCCCTTTCCTGGGGCCTTGACCTGCTTAGCCCTGCAAATTCTCCCCCACTCACATTCTTTCTCCGATGGAACCTTGTTTCAAACCTGACGACCAGAGTGACAATGTTCTTACCTGCCAAGAAACAGTACTCCCTCTTGCTCTTGTTTCCTCTTTAACATGTGAGACCCCGGCTCCCCCCTGCCCCCCACTCTGCCCCATCCCTGCCCTTGGATTCCATCCCATGGTGTGAATTAAGCTGGGCCAGTTTTATCCCTCTGGATATTTTCCTTTGAGCTCTGGTTGCACCCCATTTTGCCAGAGTCCTGCTCTTCAAACCCTCTCTGAGTCTCACAGCAAGACTGTTCCTGCTGGACTCAGCTGCTCACATGTCCCCCTTTCCCACCCCAGTGACCTACGTTACTCAAGTCTCCAGCCATTTGTGGAACCCACGCCTTGAGGGACTTAAAGCCCTCAAGTCCAGATCTACTCCATTCCCCAGGAATAGTTAGGACTAATGAGGAATGACGTACGTTTACTTTTAAATCCGTGGGACTTAGCCATCTTCTTGATGGTATCCATGTCCAAACTGTTGAGGCGAATGTTCACTGTGAAGTGGTGGTAGGGGATGAAGTCCCCACTTTGGCAATGGTCACATCTGTGGGCATTTTCCTCTAAAAAGCGCGCACATTTCAAGTGCATGGCTTTCTTCTCGTCCTTCAGCCACAGTTCATAGGCTGTCTTCTGCATCATAGGCCTGCAAAATCGAATGATGTGGCACTCGATGACCTCACTTTCCAGCTCATGGAGCTCTTCCTCCTCACCATTAGCTAGGGAGAACAGAAAGGCGCCGGGTCAGCCCCTGCTGCCTCGCACACATCCGTTCCTTGACCAGGTGTGCCTTTCACTGAGAGGAAATGGAGGCACTGCCAGGTTCTACTCACCCATGCCTTCACTGGGCTTCAGAGACAGCGAGCGATAATTGACCTCAAACGAGGCCGCGTTCTGTTTTAGGGCCGTCCGGAGCTCCTTGCCATTCCGGAAACAATCAAAGACGTTGGATTCCACCAGAGTCGCCAGGGCCTTGATCATCATCTTCATGTTCCAACAAGGCAGCACCTCGAACAACAACTCCGTGGTGAAGGTCAGGCCGATGATGGCAGCACATCTCACCAACATCTGGTGGGAAAGGCTCATGCTATCTAGCTGAACCAGAGAGATTTCTGCAGGTGAAAAGCCACACAATAGGAGACTGGTCACCTGTTCGTAGCAAATTATGTTCTAGAGACGGACAACTGTCCTGCTCTGCACTGCTTCTCTCACAGGAACCCGGCCATGCTAAACCAAAAGAGGTTATTTGCTTAGGACCTATTTCCCAGACAGCGCGTGTGCTGGGCACGCAAAGGAGGCAGGTGCTGCCACCTGAGATACGCACGGCATGATGGCCAGACCAGAGCTTGACAGATTGCAAGGTGTTTGGGTTTTGTGCTGGAGCATGACAGGGTTGGTGAGGAGAGGGGAGGTCACGTGGGCCACGGTAATCGGAGGACAGCGCCTCCATCCACCTGCTATGTTGACTTCTCCAGCTGGCCCTTCCTTGTCTGTCCCCCTCACTGACTGCCTCCTCCCAGCAACAAGCCTCCTCTTGACCTCCCCTGAGACTCACTCGTTCCTGTGACAGTCTACTACCGTCTCGATGCTCATGACGAAGCGCCAGAGAGCTTCGAGCTCCAATTCTCACCTAAGCGTGGGTGTCACAGTCACGTGGCTTCCTGGACATCTTGACCAGGATGTCCTTCCATTACATCACCTGTGTCAGGACAAAATCGGAATGTCTCCGCTTGCCCACAGAACACTGCAGAAGCCAAGCTAGCCCACCTTCCTACTTTCGTAGACATAGTGAATGAAGCCAGTGATGCTTTTTTTGAAGACTGAGAACCTCGAGGTGTCCCTAGGTCATCCATCAAACATTTTCAGTTATTTATAGATGGCATGACTTGGAGCTGAAGTCATACTAGAACATGGCTTGAAAATCATCTTTCTTTAAAGGAATAGTAATAATACAGCTTGGATATAAATTCTATGCTTGTCATTTCTTATAAACGTAAATGGCAGAAAAAGTTTCAGTATTTGATTTTCTCTCTCATTATCGGGCTTTGATTTAATGACAAATGTACTACATCTCATTCGTTTCCGCAGTTGAACTAAACTTTGTTCAAATCAGACTCCAGAATATGCCCAGGGAAGCAGGTGGCTCCAAATCAGAAGCAGAAAAGCTAAGCCTCCCACGGAGACTTCGACTGCCTGGGACAACACAACACAGACAAGCACCGCGGTCTGTCACTGTCTTCCTCTCTCCCTTTCCCACAGTCACCTTAGAGAAAGGAAAAGGGGAGTCTAAGTCCTGGAACACCAGGTCCAATTTTCTTTACCTTTTAATGATGCTGGTGGTGACAAGTTTTTCAATCTGACACCACTGGCGAGGTTACAGACTTCTTCACATCCCTCCTCATCATTAGTAGTAAATATTTTTAATTCATCGGTTGGCCTACTAAAATTCTCTGCAGGAAGACGAAAAGGAAGGAAAGTTGAGAGTCATTGTTCTGTCATTACCTTGATTTTCCAATACACTTCAAGTTGGATCTTATGAGAGAAACAGCAGGTAGAGACGTGTGTTGGCTCATCAAATACTTCGGGATACCATTTAGTGTAAACTAAAATATGAGAACCTAAATGTACTCCAGAAGTATTGATAATAACTACTGGAAGCCTTGGAAGTCTTCCGTAGTATATGCAGTTTTACAGAAATTTCATTCAAAGACTATCAGGATGTATCTTATAGTATATAGTAACATATATTTGTGTGCACATGCAAATGTCCACACTCAGATGCAAATACATCTTGTGGGAGACTGGACTCAACTTACAACACGGTTATCAGAAAGAGATATTGAAAACGGTGAGGTTGGATAGTACACGTCTGGTAATTTTGTCTCCTAGGACTCCAAAATGCATGACTTCCTTATTCCTCATGTAACACCGTGATATGTGATGTGGAAATATGAAGGTGAACATAGCTAAGTTTCTAATCTCCTGGAGAGATGAGATATGTACACAAAGGACTATACTTCCAGGCAGTAAACACGTGCCATGTGAGTGGCACAGGGTCAGAGAGTTCAATGTCGATACGGTACAGACCTTTTGTGCACCATAGCCTGTGAAGGCTATAAATGTGAACAGTGCATGCTTCCAACCCTGCAGAGCTTAAAATCTTAGAGACAGATACTGAAGTAATTAGTCATAATGCCAGAGTGACTCAAGAGCTAAAAAGCAAAGCATAGTGTGTTGTGAGAATAGAGAAGAAAAAACAACTCAGTCTTGGTGGATTCAGAAAGGCTTCATGGAGGAGAAAGTATTTTGATTGAACTTTGAAGGATGAAGGCATTTTCCAAGTGGAAGACCAAGGGGCGACCAGTGAAAAGGCACAGAAGCCACAGAGCACCCTGCAGATTAGGGGAGCGTAAGGAAACCTGGGCAGCTGGACTCCAGCGTGTGGGGCACTGGAGCGCGACCAGGGGATGTGTATCGGGACAGACAGTTTGGGAGCAGAGCATGGAGGGCATTTGACAGCACATTATGAAGTCTGGACTTTATTCCAAAATAAAGGGGGAATATCAGCTGCTTTTAGGAAGGTAACACTGGAAGTGTGTATGGGAGAGGCAAGAGAACAGGAGAGGGAACACTGTGTAACAAACGGTAACGACGGAACATGAAGCAGTGACGGTGCGATGGAGGTACCTCGTGGTTCCGCGAGGCATAGGGAGGAAATGGGTCTGAGCAAGCTTGTGATGGAGCTGAGACATGAGTGTTGCCAAGAATCAAGCTGGGAGGGGCGCCTGGCTGGCTCAGTTGGTTGAGTGTGTGCCTTCAGCTCAGGTCATGATCCCGGGGTCCTGGGATCGAGCCCCAGATCAGGCTCCCTGCTTGGTGGGGAGCCTGCTTCTCCCTCTCCCTTCCCCCACCTTGTGCTCTCTCTTGCTCACTCTGCTCTCTCTCTCTCAAATAAATAAATAAAATCTTAAAAAAAATTTTTTTAAAAAGAATCAAGCAGGGAGATTCAGGAGGAGGTGCAGTATGGGAGAGAGGGCGATGCATTAAGGTTTAAGTAGGTTGAGTTTGAGGGGGTCTAGAAGACCATCCAATGGGCAGTTGGGAATATACCACCTAGAATTAAGAGTGAGGTTATGGTTGAAGATTACACGCATACACACACACACACACACACACACACACTGAAGACTGGAGAACAGATGGATAATTGAAGACATCTGGGCAGAGAGAACCAAGCTAGCAAAGAAGAGGGCTGAGGATGGAACTTGAAGAAAGCTGCCATCGGAGGAGTAGGCCCAGGGACAGGAGCCAAGCCGAGGACTGACTGGTCAGAGAGGTCAGGTGGGGGGACAGGAAGAGTTGAGAAGCAGGGTGGCCAAGACAGGGGAGAATACCCCAAAAGGGGCCAGGTATGAGTGTGTATGAGCGTGTTAGGGGTGGGAGAGTGGGGTCCAAGGGCACAACTTGGTCTATGCTCTTTTATGCTTTTTCACGTCCGTTTCTAGGACCTAGCAACTGGGATGACCACTCTTTCAGTCCCTCAACCAGTATCAACTGAGCACCCCTAGGTACTGGGCATTGTTCTGGAGTTAAAGATTCCAAAGCGTACGAGGTTTCCTGCCCCACGAAGTTTTCAATTCCAACAGCGGCAGAGAGACAATGAACAACAGATAATTAATTGATAGGATAATGTCATAATGCGATTTAGTTGTATGAAGGAAATAAACCCGGTAACAGAGACTCACAAGAAGGTGCAGGGCCAGGGAGGCTTTCTTTAGCTAGACTGGGGTAGAGAAAGTCACCCTGAGCAGGCAACACCTGAGCTGAGGGAGAGAGGAGCCACCGGTGTGAAGCGCCTGAGGAGAGGGGACAGCGTGTGTCCCAGCCACGGAAATGCCAGAAATGCAGCCGGTGTGGCCAGAGCACGTTCAGACCACTGATGAGGCCACATAGGTGAGGAAGCCAGGTCCCGCAGGACGTTTCCCGCCCTGGCTGGGAGGCTGGATTTCATCGTAGGCTCAGTGGGAAACCACTAAATGCTGAGTATGGTTTGTTTGTTTGTTTGTTTTTTAGATTTTATTTATTTATTCGACAGAGATAGAGACAGCCAGCGAGAGAGGGAACACAAGCAGGGGGAGTGGGAGAGGAAGAAGCAGGCTCCCAGCGGAGGAGCCTGATGTGGGGCTCGATCCCATAACGCCGGGATCACGCCCTGAGCCGAAGGCAGACGCTTAACGACTGAGCCACCCAGGCGCCCCTGTGAGTATGTTTTAAAGCAATCTTTTTATTTGGAAAGTTTCAAACTTACTGAAAGTTGTAAGAATAAAACTGTGTATGGACTCTTTATTCAAATTCACCTGTTGTCAAGGTTTTGCCTCATTTGCCGCATCCTTTATTTTCTCTATATGTACAGATCTTTTTCTGAAGCATTTGAATGCAAGTTGCACAATTCCTGCCCCTTTACCCCAAATTCTCTGCTCTGTATTTCCTAAGAATGAGATTCTCTTACATAACTAGAGTACACTTCCAGCTTCAGAATATTTCACATTGAAATAGGAATTCCCCTCCATAGAACAATTTTGTCAACTGACTCAATAATGTCCTTTAGCATTTTCTTCTTCCAATATAGGATCCAGTCTAGGATCATGTACTATATATAGTTGTTTTTTAAAAAATTTAGGTGAAATTCGTATACAAATAACCAGTTTAATGTCTACAGTTCGGTGGCATTTAGTGCATTCACATTGTTTGCAAACAAAACCTCTCTCTAGTTTCAAAAAATTTCTTTCTTTTTTTTCTTTCCTTTTTTTTTTTTTTAAAGATTTTATTTATTCATTAGGGAGAGAGAGAGAGCATGAGCAGAGGGGAGAAGTAGAGGGAGAAGCCGATTCCCAGTTGAGCAGGCAGCCAGACGTGGGGCTCGACCCGAGGACTTGCAGATTACGACCTGAGCTGAAGGCAGACGCTTAACCATCTGAGCCACCCAGGTGCCCCAAATCTCAAAATTTTTCAATGACCCCAGAAGCTACTGAACGGTTTTAAAGGAGTCACCTGTTTTGAAACGAGCTCTTAACAGACACTGAATAAATGTTTGTCGAACAAATAAACAAATATGTAAAATGTAGGAACAGGAAAATGTAAGCTCGGTAGTGTTTGTTTACAAATTTCCTTTTATTAATTCATTGGCCAATACATGACTGTAAGGGACTCACCTAAAGACAGTGATCATAGCACTCGTTGTCTATCTGATGATCCGTTATCCTCCTTAAAACTAACTGGCCAAGAAAAGCCTTTCTCTGACTGTTGTTTAATCATGGTTACCCAGAAAAAAAAATTAGCTTTCTTTTAAAAAGCAAACTTACTTCTGTTTCACTTCTCCTCTAGATGTGAGCACTCTGGCCATGTGGTCCTGTGGGCCTGTCATTATACACAGAATGAGAGGCAGCAGATGAAGCCATAGCCTGAAACAGTTCATGGAGGGACATGGGGCCTCTGGGCTTCACTCAATCACACAGGAGACATGGGGAGTTTCAGGAAGCAAGAGGAATCTTTTTGTGAAATTTCTCTTTTTATCACCTTTGGGCGATAATTTTCTGTCCTGCTATATACAGAAAGCCAGCACCATAAGCTCCTTTATTACAAACATTCATCAAAGCATGGCACTGATTTTCCATGTACATTCTCACCTTTAAATTTGTCTCAGAGGAAGGCGTTGTTATTCTGCAAGATAGCAATGTTAATGTGCACAGTGCTTATAGCTGTAAAACCACCATCACTTATTTGACAACTTCCATTTCTAGAAAGATGGAGTAGACATGTTTTTGTTTATTCCTCCTGTTAACTACTACTCAAAACCGTGCCATTATATATAAAACAAATATAAGAAGACACTGAAGGTGAAGAGAAGTCAGAATGGCTGGGGACATTGGGACCCAAGGAACAATATAGCAGTGATTTTCCTGAGTTTTCTTTTTGCCTTATATCTCAGACTTGGAGTGAAGAATCTCACGACCCAGAAACAGCAAGGGTTGCAAACAATAGTCTGCACATTCTGCTGAAGGACCAGCAAAAGGGCAGCTGGCGAGACAGAAAATTTCTAGACAATAATCACTTAACTTCAGCCAAACAAACAAACAAAAAACAAAAACAAATAAGTGTAGTCCACACCTGCTCCCACCAGCAAAGGCTGAGGGAGAAGCCTAGGCTTCCATTCCAAAAGCTGACAGCAAAGGACGGTCAACCCAGAGAATCCTATATTCAACCAAAATATCTTTCAGGAATGAAGGGGAAATCAAGGTAGTCTCAGATAATGGGAAATTAAGACAAATGGTGGCCAGCAGGCCTACCCTGAAAGAATGACTAAAAGACATTCTCTAAACAGAAAAGAAACAATAAAAGAAGACACAGAACATCAGAAAAGAATAAAGAACAGGAGAAGCAAAAATATGGGTAAATACAATAGATATCCCTTTTCCTCTTAAGTTTCCTAAATTATGTTTGCAGTTTAAGCAAACATTATAACCACCACCTAATGTGGTTCTAAATGCACACAGAGAAAATGTTTAAAATAATTATAAAAAGTAGATGGCAAAGGAAGGTAAAGAGGGGTAAGGTTTCTAATCTTTACTCAAACTGGTGAAACATACCTTGAGTTTTCAAGTGACACCAGTAGACTGTGATAACATATGCATATATTATGTAATAGCTAGAGCAATCACTAAAAAAGCTATACAAAGAGATAGCCCCACAATTACTGTAGATAAATCAAGACAGAATTCTTTTTTTTTTTTTTTTTTTAAAGATTTTATTTATTTATGTGACAGACAGCCAGCGAGAGAGGGAACACAGCAGGGGGAGTGGGAGAGGAAGAAGCAGGCTCACAGCGGAGGAGCCTGATGTGGGACTCGATCCCGGTACGCCAGGATCACGCCCTGAGCCGAAGGCAGACGCTTTAACGACTGCGCCACCCAGGCGCCCCTCAAGACAGAATTCTAAAGAATTTGTTTAATGTCAGGCAAAATAGACTTTGGAGCAAAGAAAGTTACCAGAGGGTGTGGGTTTGGCTAGATGAGTGATGGGCATTAAGAAGGGCATTTGTTATGATGAGCCCTGGGTGTTGTATGTAAGTGATGAATCACTGATTTCTTTTTTTTTTTTTTCAGATTTTATTTATTTATTTGACAGAGAGAAAGAGACACCCAGTGAGAGAGGGAACACAAGCAGGGGGAGTGGGAGAGGAAGAAGCAGGCTCCCAGCGGATTAGGGAGCCCGATGTGGGGCTTGATCCCAGAATGCTGGGATCACGCCCTGAGCCGAAGGGCTCCCGACTGAGCCACCCAGGTGCCCCAAATGACTGATTTCTACTCCTGAAACCAATATTGCACTAACTCTAGTTAGTATGTTAACTAACTAGAATTTAAATAAAAATTTGGGGGGGAAAAAAAAAGAACATTACCAGAGACAGAGAGGGATATCATATAATGATAAAAGTGTCGATCCACCAGGGCACATAGCAATCCTAAATGTTTATACACCAAATAAAAAAGCTGCAAAATACGTTAAGCCAAAACTGATACAATTGAAAATAGAAATAGACAAATCCACAATTATAGTTGGAGACTTCAACATTCTTCTCTCAGCAATTGGTAGAACAATTAGACAGAGAATCAGCCCAGGATACAGAGGAATTCGACAATCATTGATCATCAGTATCTAACCAACATTTATACAGCATTCTACCAACAAAACCAAGAATATATATTCTTTTCAAGGTGCCTATGGAACATTGGCCAAAATAGACCATATCCTGTGAACAAACTTCAACAAATTCAAAATACATGAAATTGGGTGCCTGGGTGGCTCAGTTGTTAAGCGTCTGCCTTCCGCTCAGGGCGTGATTCCAGAGTCCTGGGATCGAGCCCCGCATCAGGCTCCTCTGCTGGGAGCCTGCTTCTTCCTCTCCCACTCCCCCTGCTTGTGTTCCCTCTCTCGCTGGCTGTATCTCTCTCTGTCAAATAAATAAATAAAATCTTTAAAAACAACAAATAAAATAAATACATGAGATTGTACAGAGCATGTTCTCTAAATATAACGGAATTAAACTAGAAACCAATAACAGAATGAGAACGAGAAAGTCTCCACACACTTGGAAATAGCATTCTTTTCAATAATCCACGGCGAAAGAGGAAAACTCAAGGTAAATTTAAAAATACATTGTTTCAAATAAAAATGAAAATACAATATATTAAAATTTGTGAGACATAGCTAAAGCAGTACCATGAGGAAACTTTATAGTACTAAAAATGCATACATAAGAAAGAAGAAAAGTCTCAAACTGCTAATCTAAACCTCCAACAATGAAAAAGAGCAAATTAAATTCAAAGCAAGCAGAAGGAAGGAAATAATAAAGATAAGAGCAGAAATCAACAAAACAAAGAGCTGAATCTTTGGAAAGATCAAGAAAACTGACAAATCTGTAGTTAAGACTAATAAGAAAGAAAGAAAATACAAATTACCAATATCAGGAATGAAACAGGGAATATCACTACAAACCCTGCAGACATCAAAAAGATATTAACTGAGTACTCTGAACAACTACAGGCACATAAACTTGAGGACTTAGATCAAAGGAACCAGTTTCTCAAAACAAACAAACAAACAAACAAACAAATCTATCACAATTAATATAATATAAAATAGTTCATTTGAACAGCCTCATAACTATTAAGGAAATTGACATTTTAATTTAAAAACTCCCCAAAAAGATGTTGAGGTTTTTCCTTAAACATTCCTTGTCTAGCAAGAAAATGGGGGAGTTTCACCTCTTGATGATACCCCTGTCCCCCAGGAACACCCTACCCATCATTAGAGCTTATGAGCCACATGGGGAAGAGGCTTCTTCAAGACAGAGCAATGCAATACTTGTAACTTCTGTAAATAGCCCCGTCTTTCCAAGTGATGTCATCTCTACATTTGATATGCTTGTATTTCTGTTGGATGTATACAGTTTAGGGGATTTTTTTGTTTTTTGTTTGGTTTTATTTTTTAGAAAAGTCAACATGCTTATTTTTATTTATTGCTTGAAAAAGATCATTTGAAGAAAAATAAATACATTTTCAACCAACCAACCAACCAACCAACCAACCAACCAACCAACAAAAATTCCCCAAAAAGAAATCTCCAGGATGGGATGGTTTCACTGGAGAATTTTACCAACATTTAGGGAAGAATTATCTCCAATTCCACACAATTTCTTCTAGGACATGGGAGGGCATAGTTCCCATTACACTTTACAAAGCTAGTACTACCATGATGTCAAAAACAGACAAAATAACAAAGAGAAAGAGGGAGAGAAAACTACAGAACAATACCCCACATGAGTATAGATGCAACAATCCTTCACACCAGATTAAGCAAATAGAATTCAGCAATATACAAAAAAAAAATAAAAATAAAAAAAATAGGACATGCCTAAGTGGAGTTTATTCCAGGGATGCAAGGCTGGTTCAATATTTGAAGGTCAATCAATGCAATCTATCATATAACAGAAAAATAATTTACATAATCATAGCAATTAATGCAGAAAATCATTTGATAAGATTCAAAGCTCATTTATGATAAAAACTCTCAGAAAAATAGGAATAAGTGGGAACTTTCTCAACTTGAAAAAGAGCATCTACAAAAAAACCTACAGCTAACAGCATACTTAATACTTAAAGACTGAATGCTTTCTCCCTAGGATCAGGAACAAGGCAAAGATGGCTACTCCTACCACTCTTATTCAACATAGTGCTGGAAGTTCTAGCAGGTTGAAAAGACCAGAAAAGGAAATAAAAAGCATACAGACTGCAAGGGAAATAATAAAATTGTTCCTATTTGCAGATGACATGATTTTGTACATAGAAAATCCCAAAGACTCTACAAAATAAAAATCTCCTAGAATTAATAAATGAGTTCAGCAAGGACACAGGAACAAGATAAATGCATACAACTCAGCTGCATTTCTACATACTAGCAATGAACATGTGAACATCAAAATTAAAAACATATAGCATTTACAATATATTTTTTACTTTATTATTTTTTTAAGATTTTATTTATTTGACACAGAGAGAGAGATCACTAGCAGGGGGAGTGGCAGAGGGAGAGGGAGAAGCAGGCTCCCACTGAGCAGGGAGCCTGATGTGGGGCTGGATCCCAGCACCCCGGGATCATGACCCAACAATATATTTTTAAAAAAGATTTATTTATGTATTTAAGAGAGAGAGAGCACAGGGGGAAGGGGCAGAAAGAGAAGGAGAGAGAGTCCCAAGCAGACTTCACACTGAGTGTGGAGCCTGACTCAGGGCTCAATCCCATAACCCCGAGATCACGACCTGAGCTGAAACCGAGAGTCCAATGCTCAACCGACTATGCCACCCAGGGACCCCTACAATATTTTTTTTTAAAAAAGAAATGTTTCAGTGTCAATCTAACAAAACATGCACAGGATTTGTATGGTTGAAAACTACAAGACTCATGAAAGAAATCAAAGAAAATCTAAATAAATGGAAGAGACATACTACGTTCATGGATTGGAAGACAACATAGAAAACTTGTCAATTTGCCCCAAATTGATATACAATGCAATGCATATATATTGAAATTCCTACAAAAATCCTTCCAAAGGAGCGCCTGGGTGGCTCAGTTGGTTAAGCAGCTGACTCTTGGTTTCTCCTCAGGTCATGATCTCAGGGTCTTGGGATCGAACCCCACATCAGGCTCCACACTCCACACTCAGCAAGGAGTCTGCTGCAGGATTCTCTCTCTACTTCTGTCCCTCCCCCTGCTCATGCTCTCTCTTTCTAAAATAAACAAACAAATCTTTTTAAAAAATCCCTCACAGATTCTTTGTAGACACAGATAAGATTATTTGAAAGATTTATTTACTTATTTGAGGGAGTGGGGAAGATGGAAAAAATCTCAAACAGACTCCCGGTTGAGTGGAGAGCCGACTTGGATCATGACCTGAAACCAAGTGTCTGACACTCAATCGAATGAGCCACCCAGGTGGCCCCACACAAGATTATTCTAGAATTCATATGGAAAGGCAAAGGAACCAGAATAGCTAAAACAGTTTTGAAAGAAGAATAAAGTAGGAGGAATCAGTTTACATGGTTTCAAGACTATATACCTATACTAATCAAAACTGAATGGTATTGGTAAAGGGATAGACACATAGATCAATGGAACAGAATAGGGAGCCAAAAATACACAAATACAACCAACTGATTTTTGACAAAGGTGCCAAAGCAATTCAAGGAAGAAAATATAGCCTTTTAACAACTGTTGCTGGGGCAAGTGGACAGGCATGGGAGGTAGGAAGGGGAAAAGAAGGGCTTCAACCTAACTCTCATACCTTATATGAAAATTAACTCAAAATGGATCACAAACTTAAATGTAAGATGTAAAACTTTGGAAAAAAAGGAAAACACATATTGGAAAACATTTTACGTCTAGGGATAAGCAAAGAATTCTTGGATTTGGGGCACCTGGGTGGTTCTGTCATGTAAGTGTCTGCCTTCAGCTCAGGTCATGATCCCAGGGTCCTGGGATCGGGCCCCACACTGGGCTCCCTGCTCAGTGGGGAGTCTGCTTCTCCCTCTCCCTCTGCTGCTCCCCCCCCCCAACTTGTGTGCTCTCTCCCTCTCTGAAATAAATAAATAAATACAATCTTAAAAAAAAAAAGAGTTCTTGGATTTGACATGACTCATAAAAGGAGAAACTGATAATTGAACTTTTGTCAAAATTAAAACACTTTGAGAGATCTTTTGCAGAGAATGAAGACAAGCCACAGAGAGAAAATATTTGCAAACCCACATCTGAGAAAGGACCCATATCTGGAATAGATTAGAAACTCTCAAAACTCAACATGAAAAAAACTCCAAGCAATCCAATTAGAAAATGGGCAAAAAGCATGAAGAGATATTTACCAAAGAAGATGTAGAGATGGCAAAGAAAAAGCACATGAAAAGATATTCAACATCATTAGCAATTGGGGAGATGCAAATTAAAACCACAATTAGATATTGCCAAATACCTAACAGAATGGCTAAAATAAAAAACACAGTGACATCAATTGGTAGCAAGGATGGCAGAAAATTCCAGCTCCCTGCACACACTGTGAATGGGAATGTAAAATGATACAGCGACTTTGAAAATAGTTCGGCAGTTTAGGGGGGACTGGGTGGCTCAGTCAGTTAAGCTTCTGACTTCAACTCAGGTCATGATCTCAGGATCCTGGGATGGAGACCCTGCTTCAGGCTCCTGGCTCAGCGGGGAGGCTGCTTGTCCCTCTCCCTCTGCCCCTCCCCCTGCTTGTGTTCTCTCTCTCTCTCTTTCCCTCTTTCAAAAAAATAAAATCTTTAAAAAATTTAAAAAACAATTTGGCAGTTTAAAAAAAAGAACAAAAAAGAACAAAAAAAAAAAAAATAACACTGTAACTACCACATGACCCAGCCATTGCACTCCTGGGTGTTTATTCTAGAGAAAGGAAAACTTAGCTTCACACAAAACCCTGCACACGATGCTTGTAGGAACATTGCTTGTAATAGCCCAAAGCTGTGAACGGCACAGATTCTGCAACAGGCGGATGGGATAACAAGCGGTTGGTGCATGCACCGTGGACCGCCACCCAGCAAGTAACCACAACAACCCACCGAGACACACGACCACCTGGAGGACCCCCAGAGAGTCATGAGGAGGGAAAAAACCAACCCCAAGACATTATAGATACTGTATGAGTCCAGCCAGATCCCATTCTTAAAATGACAAAATTACAAATTACAGGTTGCCAGGGGTGAAGGGGGCAGGGGGGGGGCGCGGGGAGGACAGAAGTGGGCGTGGCTATAAAACAGGCAACAGGAGGGATCCGTGTGGAGATGGGAAACTTCTGTGTCCTGACTGCCTTAGTGACAATATCCTGTGCTACTATACTGCCAATTCACACTACAGGGAAAACCCGGTAAAGGGTGCACGAAATCTCTCTGTATTATTTGTTTTTTTTTTTTTTTTTTAAGATTTTATTTATTTATTCGACAGAGAGAGACAGCCAGCGAGAGAGGGAACACAAGCAGGGGGAGTGGGAGAGGAAGAAGCAGGCTCATAGCGGAAGAGCCTGATGTGGGACTCAATCCCGTAATGCCGGGATCACGCCCTGAGCCAAAGGCAGACGATTAACCGCTGTGCCACCCAGGCGCCCCTGTATTATTTGTTTTTAAAAAAAGAGGTAGCAAAGTAAGTATTATTGATTCAGGCACTTCATTTATACTCCAGGAGGTTCCCAGAGTACCTCCTGTGGTGTCAGACACAGAGAAGGTGATCAGTACGTGTTTGTTGAATGAATGAATGAAAAAAGATTTGAGTTCCTTTAGCCCCATTTTATAATCGCTGCCTGACAAAGAAGGTCGTGGCTAGTCCTTAAATATCAGCAACTAAATGGCATAGGTGGCATTGGAACTCTGGGCCCCTGGCTTCAGGGCCCAAAAGTTCTCTCTTTTTTTTTTTTTTTTAAAGATTTTATTTATTTATTTAACACAGATAGAGACAGCCAGCGAGAGAGGGAACACAAGCAGGGGGAGTGGGAGAGGAAGAAGCAGGCTCATAGCGGAGGAGCCTGATGTGGGGCTCGATCCCACAACGCCGGGATCATGCCCTGAGCCGAAGGCAGACGCCTAACCGCTGTGCCACCCAGGCGCCCCCCAAAAGTTCTCTTGATTGCATCTTTTATACTCTCTCTTTCCAAGGAAGAGCTAATATCTCTTCAACCGTCACAGGTCTCCTTTATATTTTGTTGCTGTTTGCTAGCACGTGAATTTTTCTCATTACTGCCAACTTCCTAACCAAGCATGTGCACCACAACCTTTCGTTGTCATTCAGGTTAGCTTTAATGCTCCACATTCTGGAAAGCATCCTTACCCCATTCTCCCTCCCCTTCGCTAAAATTATTCTCCTAAAAATCCGCCTGGCCTCCTTTGTGCCATTATCTCACATTTCATCCTCCTGTATGTCTCTGTAGCGTGGGAACCTTGTT
Source organism: Ursus maritimus (assembly GCF_017311325.1). Taxonomy (NCBI): domain Eukaryota; kingdom Metazoa; phylum Chordata; class Mammalia; order Carnivora; family Ursidae; genus Ursus; species Ursus maritimus. The sequence goes on from NW_024424452.1 coordinate 72,635,582, forward strand.
GACAATTCACTTTGAGCTAGACGTTTTACCACTGGAAGTCAAGGAATTTTCTCCCCTCAATTAACATCGAACTCCCCCTTCAGTGTTGATTCTGGGCTTTAAGATTCCCCAGTGTTCTTCCATGTTCTTTCCAAGGCACACGTTCTCCCACCCAGTTCAGTGAGTCCCCACAGGAAATGCTAACTTCTCTCGACATCTCGGATATCGGGTCCAACACTCCTTGCCTCCCCAAGCCTCCTGACCCTATAGGATGCTGTCTATGGAAAAGCCCATTCCTTTCCTCTCGCAGAAGGAGTGAGAGAACGAGTCTTAACCAGGGGACTTACTGAACAGGTTATTCCAGGTCATATTGGTCTTTTCCTCAGACTCCATTGGTTGGAAAACGAGTACCCTGTGATGGTCAAGGTTTTTGAGCAATTCTTCACAGTAAAACGGAATCCCACAGCTTCCCTCCACCAGGTACCTGCAGTAGAAACAAGGCGACCTACTTACACCCAAAACCATGGTTTAGGAAGGAAAAATATTTGACTCATCTAATTATTTGAAAATAACTCATTATTTGAAAATAATAGTATTCTCTATTTTTTCCATTTGTTTTCCCTTTTTAGGGTTGCTTGTTTTCTTTTTTTAAAATTACATAAAACACTTACATTTTTTCAAAGCCTAAAATATATAATTAGGTACATCCTCAGTATTGCCTCCCTTGCTCATCTTATAAATAACCACGTCAGTTAGTTTCTGGTTTATCTTTTCAATGGTTCTTTTTGAAGCTACAAACAAACGCAAACAAACGCACACAGACGTGTTCCACCCCTTTCTTAGCTAAGACAGCATGTTATCCCTACTGCACACTCGGCTACACCTTGTCTTTTCAGTCAAGATTATATCCTGCTCATCCCTCCACATCAGTAGATCGTCTCCTTCTTTTTTTTTTTTTTTTTAAAGATTTTATTTATTTATTCGACAGAGATAGAGACAGCCAGCGAGAGAGGGAACACAAGCAGGGGGAGTGGGAGAGGAAGAAGCAGGCTCATAGCGGAAGAGCCTGATGCGGGGCTCGATCCCACAACGCCGGGATCACGCCCTGAGCCGAAGGCAGACGCTTAACCGCTGAGCCACCCAGGCGCCCCATCTCCTTCTTTTTAACGCTATGTAGTGCTCCACTGTGTACTTGTATCCTATTTTATCCTACTTATCCTCTCAGAGATGGACATCTTGATTGTTTTCTGTCTTTTGCTAATACAAATAATGCTTTCATAAAACTTTATCTATATGTCTCTCTCTCTCTCTCTCTTTTTTTAATTTGACAGAGAGAGAGCACAAGTAGGGGAAGCTACAGGCAGGGGGACATGGAGAAGCAGGCTCCTTGATGAGCAAGGAGCCCGACATGGGACTTGAGCCCAGGACCCTGGGATCATGACCTGAGCCGAAGGCAGAGGCTTAACTGACTGAGCCACCCCGACGCCCCCATGTCTCTTTATAGCTTTGTTAATAAGTCTTTGAGACAGATTCCAAGAATTGGGGTTGCTGGATCTGAAGGTAAGTGTACATACATATGTACACGGACACACGAAATATACATATACACATAGAAAGAGACAGACAGAGCGAGAGGCAAAGGGCAAGAGCGTGCCAAATTCATGCCTGGAGTTATTTTAAATGAGACTTTGTCCCAGACATCTTTCTTCCAGAAGCAAAGCAAACTCATTAGAAAGAATGGATGCAGATACCAAGGTGGGTTGTAAACAACCAGCTAAAGAAGGGGTGCTGTCCATTTTGTTAAGGTGACTACTGTCTGGACCCCAATGGGGGAGTCACAGAGCTCAGAGAGCAGTGGCTAAAAAGCCAGCCTTCCAGCACCTGCCACAGCAATCCCAGCTTACTTTACTGACAGCCGGGTGAGACTTTGCTTATCTGCAGGTTGTGTCTTTATTTACTTTTTTTTTTTTTTTTAAAGATTTTATTTATTTATGTGACAGAGAGACAGCCAGCGAGAGAGGGAACACAGCAGGGGGAGTGGGAGAGGAAGAAGCAGGCTCATAGCGGAAGAGCCTGATGTGGGACTCGATCCCGGATCACCAGGATCACCAGGATCACGCCCTGAGCCGAAGGCAGACGCTTTAACGACTGCGCTACCCAGGCGCCCCATTTATTTACTTATTTTTTAAAAATATTTTCTTTATTTATTTGCCAGAGAGAGAGTGCGTGAGAGTACAAGCAGGGGGAGCAGCAGGCAGAGGGAGAAGCAGGCTCCCTGCTGAGCAAGGAGCCCAATGAGGGACTCAGTCCCAGGACTGTGGGATCATGACCTGAGCTGAAGGCAGATGCTTAACTGACTGAGCCACCCAGGCGTCCAGGGTGTGTCTTTACAGCTTACCAGTTTGCCTTTTATGACACTTGCCCATGACGACGCCCCCGTCGCTGTTGATTAAACTGAGCCTGCCCATCCCCAGCACGATGAAAGGGAAGCAAAACTGATGTCACTGAGCAAAGTTTGAGGAGGTGTAACGGGAGCGATAACAAGGAGAAGGTGAGCAGGGTCCATCATACCACCCATGATCAATGGCTCTTTTGAAAGGAAGGCCCAGTGAAAATACTGAAATATTTACTTTCAGATTTATCTTAGGAAATCTGATGAAGTCTGGATCTGGGGAATGGACACGGACGTGAAGACCTCAGGAGAGAAACAGGATACCCACGTGTCCAGTTCTTTGGGGATGCCCCTGACGTTGAGGTCTAGGCAGACCTTGTTGCGGATGTCCTTCGGCTGCACGGCTCCAAGGGTCACGTAGGTGGTGTTCCTGTTCTTCATTATGGCACTGGCCGCTGCGCAGGGTAAGTCAATGAAGGGAGACAGGGACATGATGATGAAGATAGGAACCGTCCGGATAAGCTTCTCCATAAAGGCCCAGGAGGCTGAGTCAATAAACTGGCCCTCATCGATGATGAAAATAATCCTTTCCTCTTTCACTGTCTGGACAAAGTAGAGAAACACAAAAGTGCTGTAGGACTTTGGATTTGTATTCACGTGTATGCACGGATGATACTGTGGTGCTCAGCTAAAATCTTCTTTCCAATACATTTGTATTAATGTAGATTCCACTAACTTGGAATTTGTGGCAATTTGGACAGAGCTGGCTCGAATGGGTTCTTACTTTGTCAAATCCTTGTGTAAAGATAATGCAAATTCATGGGATAAATGGGGTTGTAGCCAAGTGAAAGTACCCGCTACTGATATGTGTACCACATGTCATTTTAGTCTACTGACGAATGAAGATCTCCTGGGTTTCTCTAACTGACATTTGTTCAACCAACACGTATGTATTCAGCACATACTCACTGAGCACCTGCTGGGCCGGGGGCTACATACACGGTGCTGAAGGAAAGCAAGCTAGCTGATGCTATTCTAGCCCGAACCGTGGTATATGTTACACTTGAAAACAGATCACATGTCCCTTTCCTGGTGTGGGCTACCTTTCCCTCCCTAGTCTGAATTATTTATTCACTCATTACGCTTTTATCACCCATCAGGGGCAGGTGTTGTTCTAGGTTCTAGGTGTTCAATACAGTATTGAACAAAGAGCTTACATGGTGGGGTCAGCCCCTCGCAGAGCAAGCCCTGCATTGCACTGTGTGAGGCCTAAATGGAGAAGACCTTCCCCACTCTCACTGCTGCTCTTCTCTTCTTTTGGCCCCCTCTGGGAAGACACTCCGTTAACCCATTCTTCCCCTCCACATTTTTACAAACGAAAGCAGCCAAGGCTACTTCAAAATGTCGGATTTCATAAGACAATCATTATACAGTATTATAACCTGTTTGATTACATATACATAATAATAAGTCTACTCTTACAGCCCCGTTCTGTTACCAGATGCTTAACTCTTCACTGACCTTGAGGACATCTTGATTAATGGGGAGGTTAGTGTTACATTTGTTTCGGTTTTGACTGATACCTTCAAAAATACAGGGCAGATAGGAATGTGAGCTTTTGCTACGTGATGGCCTTGTCGGCGAATCATTTGTAAACTGAGGGGAGTCAAGCAGGAACGAACAAAGCATGAATTCTATAGTCCATCCTAGGCCCTGGTTTCCACATATTTAAAATGAGAAGACTGGATTGGATTCTCTCTAATGTGACTAAGAGCCAACATTTACATTGCACTTACTATGTTCCAAGCACTGTGTGATGCTCTTGGCATAAAGTAACTCATTTACTCCTCAGAACATTCACAGGAAGTGGTCCTATTGAATCTGTTTGCTGAGAAAATTTCAGTGAAGGAACTTGCCAAGGTCACACAGATAGTACACAATCTGAAGCTTCCTGTCATGGCACTTAGTTAAAGCGTAGCTTTAGTGGTGGTTTCCAGACTAGATCATGCAGCAGAACCAACGGAGGAGTTTCAAACCAAAAACCAACAACTGAACAAATTCCTAAGCCCAACCTAAGCCTCTTTGAACCTTTATGGGGTAGAACTCAAATATTCGTGGTTTTTGTTTGTTTGTTCGTTTGTTTTTTTCATTTTCTACAGAGGTTTTTTTTAATTCAAGTATAATTAATATACAGTGTTATATTAGTTTTGGTATACAATCTAACGATCCAGCCATTCCATATATTTCTCAGTGCTCATCAAGGTAAGTGTACTCTTAATCCCCTTACCTATTTCCCCCAGCCCCCATCCACCGGCCCTCTCTCAACCACCATTTTGTTCTCCGTATTTAAGAGTCTGTTTTTCTATTTGTAAATCCGTGCTTTTTAAAGAAGCTTTCTGGATACTTGTAACACAAACAGTCCAAAGTCTGACATTTTGAAATTACTCATATTGCCTTGCTTATTTGCCTGAAGTGGAGAAGGAGAAACTTAAGACGATGCCCACCAACTTGCATTGATCATTTATAATGTGCTAGACGCTGGGCTGCTCAACGGTAATATAAAATTGAACCAGGCTCCCTGTCCTTAAGAAACTCACAATCTCTTAAGTGGGACGGACACATATATAAGGAACAAATTGTCATAGTGTATGGTAAATATTGTAAGAAAGATGTTCAGAGTGCTACAGAAGCAGGGTAGAAGGATTAGTCATGCCTAGTGCTTTGGGTGTTTTCACCAGCGAAGTGACATTGAAGGATGAATAGCATTTCTCCAGGTTAAAAAAAACAACGACAAATTTTGGCTTTTATGTCATTCGTCCTGGGAATTATTTGGATAGTAGAAGGCATCGGTTGGTGCGATCTGCCTATGCTCTGGCAGTTATATGGAGAATGAGCTGGAGTGGAGACGTAAGAGGCACAGAGATTCGTTGGGAAGCCATGGAAATCGTCCGGGAGAGAGAGACGTCATAACCACTTGGGTATACTGCATCTCAGGCAGAGGGAGAAGGAAAGCGGGCTGGTTTTAAGGAGAGGCCAAACCCCCAGGAGTAATGTTAAGGGGACTCCTTTCAGGCACAGCTAAATTCTGAACAGACTCTTGACTTGAGGTTTGGAAGGAAGAAAGGAGGGGGAGATGTGAGAGGTGTTAGGATAAAGCTTCCACAAAGTTCAAAGCTTCTCGCCAGAGGCATCTGAACCCCTCAGGCCACCTCCCGTTTCCCTTCCCCATGACTTGAGACCAACACATGCTCTTACTTGCTCCAAGATCTTCATAAACAATGCTTCCAACTGCTTTTGCTTTTTAAAGGTGGTCATCTTGGAAACCTCTCGTGAAATAGGGAACTGTATAAAGAATTATGAGAATATTCAGTGAGGGAAAATAGCAAAGGGAGCTACTAGCTATGTGGCTTTGGGCAAATCCCTTTACCATTCTGTGCGTTCAAATCCTCATGTGTTAGATGATTCATAAGGTCCCTGCCAGCTGTGCTACTCTATGTCACTGAGCCTAACAGACACAGGACGTACCAGGGCCATGCTCTCTTTTTGCCCTGGCAGTCCCCTGCGGGAGCAGAGGGACTCTGTGCCTGGCACCAGCTAGGAGAGGAATAGCTCTGATGGAAAGGTGAGAAAAAAATGAATCAGCGGGTGGCTGTTTGGATTTTCTCAAGTATGGTATTTCTAGATACTTCCAATGTCTCAGGAAGGTAGAAGCTCATTCAAGGAGGATTGGGAGCCACTTCTTCATCACCCAGAGTCTCCACATGAGAAAATAAAAGGATAACAAATGGCCAAGAGGGGCGCCTGGGTGGCTCAGTTTTTAAGCATCTGCCTTCGGCTCAGGGCATGATCCCAGCGTTCTGGGATCGAGCCCCGCATCAGGCTCCTCCGCTGGGAGCCTGCTTCTTCCTTTCCCACTCCCCCTGCTTGTGTTCCCTCTCTCGCTAGCTGTCTCTCTGTCAAATAAATAAATAAAATCTTTTTAAAAAAAAGCAAAAACAAATGGCCAAGAGATGCTAAGTCATCCAACTTCAGGCGGGAGCCGCTGCAGGTACCCGCCACCCTCCTGCAGAGACGCCATCTAGCTGCTCACCTGGACGTGGAAGATGTCATTCAGGAGACAGTGGAACTTCTCAACCAACAGAGTCTTGACTTTATTTTGAAGGTTGGTCTGTCGTTCTTTATAATGTTTACAAGTATCCAGACCTAGCACATTGGCCATGAGTATCTGGATGGTATAGAAATTCTGATGGAAGCTGATCTTAGTCAACGCGATAGCAATAGTCCTGTTTATAAGAAAGCCGAGAAGCAGAAAAGAGTTCTTAAATATATTTTTTGAAAATAATAAAGGCTGAAGGAAAGCTCTGACTCTTCCTATTCAGTTGTTACAACAGCAATTTCCTGAACTATCTGGAAGCTGTTCTTTACTCCTGCTTCAGATACGCTCCCCTCATTCCTCTATGTCCCTGAGCCCTCCTAATTGACCCTAACTATGTCCTCTTCGGCAGTCCCACCCCCACCACCTTGCCCCAAGCCCTCAGACTCTCACCCACACTGCTGAGAAACATGCCACTACCCCTGCCTAGTCCCATGATTCAGGGCATTGCCTTTACAGAAGCCTGACGTATCTGGAGAGATGCAAATCCTCTCTCCTATTTACAAGTTTTTAGTGGCTCCCACTGCAGAAATGTCTAGACTTCTTTTATGTGACCTACCAGACTTCCCAGGTCTCATTATGTCATTCTTCCCACTCTGCCCAGCCGTCTACCCTCCACCAACAAACTAGTGAGAGTTCCCTGCACACCCGGAGCTGTTTCTTCTCCCCATGCCCTTGTGTAAACTGTCTCCCAGCCTGGCAGCTTACACAGCCCTGTCTGATCCCTCATTTCGCCTGCTTATCTGCAAATCTCAGCTCAGCTTCAGCCTCCTGGAAATCTTCCCTGGTGCCCTGAGGTTGGGTTACAGACCCCTCTTTGTACATATCCATCACGGTCCTCACCGCATCCTATTTTTATTCTCTCCCTCTCCTCTTCCCTGAGAGCTCTTTGAGGGAGGGGATCAGATATTACTCATATTTGGGGCATTGGCACTTGTCATGGGTTGAGTCACGTCCCCCCCCAATTCATATGTTGAAGTCTTAGCCCCCAGTACCTCAGAATGTGATCTTATTTGGGAATAGTATGGTCACTATAGATGTAATTACATAAGTTAAGACGAGGTCATACTGGCGTAGAGGGGGCCCCTAATCCAAAATCACTAGCATTTTGATAAGACGGGGAAACTGGGACCCAGACAAGGCACAGGGAGAACACCATCTAAAGATAAAGGCAGAGATTGGGTGATGCTTCTTCAACCCAAGGAGCACCAACAATGGCTAGCCAGCACCAGAAGCTAGGGGAAAAGGCATGGAACAGACCGTCCCTCCCAGCCATCAGAAGGAACCAACCCAGCTGGCACCTTGATCTCAGACTGTTAGCCTCCAGAACTCAGAGACAACAAATTTCTGTTCAGGGAGCCACCCAGCTCGTGCTACGTTCTAGCAAACATAGAGCACTCAACAGTTCCTGGAACATAGTAGGTGCTTGATAAGTGACGGGATAAATGAATGAATAAATGTCTTCTGGTGATGCATTATTTCCTCAGCAATGTTCAAATTATTTATAAACCAGCCTTTCTTAGGCTGGACATTAAAAAAAGAATAGAAAAGCAGCTAAGAGTAATATACGGTTTCTAAGCATTTTCCTCTTAAAGCCTTAAGGTTCGGTGGTGAAAGATATGAGACACCATTGTCCTCATCTTAGTCACCGTCCCTGGTCACTGTTATTGAATACCATGCTGTCCACTGTCACAAGGGTGCCACATGGGCTGTCCCAGAGTGCCCTCGTGACTTTTCTCGCATGAAAACAGATGAACGGTGTGAGAGAAGTACCTTAGGTCTGCCTTCCAAAAGAAAATCCAGAGGCTTATCATTCTCTATCCCCACTCACAGGGCCAAATGGTTTGAACGAGTGATTCTCTGCCCGCTAGCTGGATACATTTCTGTGTTCGTTTTGTAGACCCCATCTAGCCTTGCTCTCTACATCTGTGCCAGGAGTTCTCAAACTGCACATTCGGATTACTTAGGAGGCTTTACAGTATTGATATCCAAGCCCCACCTGGCATTAAATTCGGATTTCCAGGGGACAGCCCAGCTTCTCATTTCTTAGTTCAATGTGTTTATCATTAATTATTTACTTAGTACGGAGGGCATGGCACCCAATAACTGACAGATTGTGGGGGATTTACATATGACAAATAATATAAAGGAGAGGAGCATTAAAATAAATGAAACTCTTAAGAACATTTCTCTGGGTTCACAAGAAGTGATCATTGCAAGACACTCACCTGTGGTTCTCACCTTGGGCCAGATACTCAATTTCCCTAAGTATCTGGCTTTTTCCATATCCTGACAATCCTTCGTACATTAGGACTCGGCTGCAGTTGGACACCAAAAATTCCTTCATAGTACACATGAAGTATTTGATCTCCTTATCACGTCCTGTTGTTTTTATTTTTTAAAAAGGGAGCAAACCTAATCAACATAAGATAATCTAGAGATATAAAAAAGCACATAGTGATACCACTTCTAAAAATACCTCTGGAATTTCCATGGAATTGTTCATGAACTTTCTTGAGATTCTGTGCACTTTAAAAATTTTTTAAATCTTTCTCTGGAGCTTTCCAGTTAACAATGTAGTTTTACAGTTTTGTTTGATGCCCACAAGCGGTGAGGGCAAGTATTCTTATAATGTTCATTATAATGTCCATTTAATTTTAGCATAGAAAACCAAGATTTAGTGTAGCCAACTGCTTAGATTACACAACCAAGAACAAAACCAGCATTATCTAGCCCTGGCTCTCATGTTCCTTTCCTTTTTCTTGTTTTCTATAACACGCTAGAAGTAATCTGTAGATTATTACATAGGAAAATAAATGTATTAAAGTTAGGGTTCCTATATTGAACAATTATGGATAAAGTATTTTTATTTCTAATTCTGTGAAAGAAACTTGCTCTTTATGAATGAGAAATTATACTCATCCCAGGGCCACTAAGAAACATGATCAGGGATTAGAAAATTCGATTTGCTTTCAGAAATCATGTGTAGGTTATTTCTTTCATAGGATCAACTTACAGTCTTAGTAAAAATAAATGATAGTCTTTTCCGATTATAAAACGAACAGATGCTCACTGTGAAAAATATGGAAAACTTAGAAGAAAATAAACATCACCGTGGTTACAACCCTGATGCTGTTATTTTTCTGGTGTGTTTTTAAATACAGGTAACAGGATGCCCTGACGGAAATCTGAAAGTCAGCCCATAATCGTTGAAACCTAGGTGGACAAGAAGGAACTGGCAGAGCTGTCATTGCAAAGGAGTGAGCAATTTCTGTGGAAAGAGCTGGAGACCCTTTCAGGGCTGGTTCTTCCTCCTTTGCGGGATTGGTCACTGCTGAAGGCCCATGTGAGATGTTCATTCATAGAGTAAACACATATCCAGGTGTGATTTAACGTCTATTGAAAACCAGGACCATTGCTCTAAGCTTAGATGCTTTATACAAAGAAGCTAAGTGTTCACTTGGTGATGGAAATTTCTGGGCACGATTTAGTGAGAACTAGCCTGCAGACTATGTGGCTTCTTTTGGATGAAACGTTCCCTTTCTGAAAATGCATTTGAACTTCGATATCATGAGATGTGTCATGCTCTTCTTTGGCCCAAGGCTCACGTAGGTAACTCAGAAGACAGAGCCCAGGAGGCCACAGAGCAGCGTCTTCTAGCTCTCTGTGTCCTAGTCACATGGAACCCATACAGGTAAGACCTTATGGATTGCCTTTCAGCTGGATTCTAAAAGTCTAGTCGCCTTGACTTGAAGTTCATGCACCTTGTATCTGGGATCTGGGACTGTTGCATGTGTTTTTGATCTTAAAAAAACACTTTTTGATTTTAGTTTCATTGACAGCTATGTGGTTGGTTAGCACACAATTTCATTCATAGGAGCTTTTATAAAAGAAGACCACTTCCTATAGTCCTAACTTCTGACAGTCTTTTTTTTGGCTAGGGCTTTAAGGAAAAGATATACGGGTTTGGTCTTTACCTCACACTGATGGAATCAGGGAAAAAGGCGACTGGAATGGATGCAGGTACCATTGTGTTCTAATATGACTGCCATATTGAGTCCTTGTCTTGTAGAACAGGTTAGGATTCTGCTTGCTGTCAATCACTATCACAACAAGCATATCCTAGGATCGGAAGTAAGGCTTCAGAGGAGGGGGAGAGTGAGCATTCCTTCTCCTTTCCAGCCTTCAGGAGTCTGGGGTCTGGATTTACAAGAAGTGATTAGACTCTGAAAAACACCTGCCTGCAGTGAAAGCGGGCATGGCTGCTGACCCTCTGCCTTCTTTTAGGCTCCGCTGAAATCAGGGTTCTGTCCTGACATTGCCCCAAAGTTTGGGACAGAGCCTCCTCCTAATTGTCCTAACACAGTCAGGACCAGGATTTAACTTATGATGAGGCTTTTAGGGATGTTCAAGTCTAACAGAAGGAAAGTTCAAGTGTTCTTAGAAATGGCTGCCTTCAGAATCCACGGGCTTATCTTCATGAGGGTTTCTTCACCCTCGTTTTCTGTCCACTTCCCTGCCTAGTCTAGTCTCGAGTTAACTTTCTTATGATAGGGTCCCTGTCACCACGAATCACAAAAACATCACTGCCACTGCAAGATTTAGATCACAGATCTGAATGTAAAAGGTCAAACAAAATTTCTGGAAGAGAATCTAAAAAAACTGTTTCATGACTTTTGGGTGAAGAAAAATTTCTAAATGGTAGACAAAAGCACTAGCTGTCAAAGACTGATAAACTGGATTACATTAGAATAAAATATTCTGTTCATTAAATACATCATTAACAGAGTAAAAAGATTGGGGCGCCTGGGTGGTTCAGTCGGTAAAGCATCTGCCTTCAGCTCAGGTCATGATCCCAGGGTCCTGGGATGGAGCCCTGCATCAGCCTCCCTGCTCAGTGGGGAGCCTGCTTCTCCCTCTCTCTCTGCAGCTCTCCCTGCTTGTGCTCTCTCTCTCTCACTGACAAATAAATAAATAAAATCAAACACCCCCCCCCCCAAAACCAGAGTAAAAAAGCAAGCACAGAATGGGAAAAGTTATGTACAGGAAAAACAAGAGACTGTACCCATTTTTAGGATACATAAAAAACTCCAACAGATCTATAATAAACATACAACTCAACTGAAAAATAGGCAAAAGATTTGTGTAGACACTTTGTAAAAGATGATGTCCAAAGAGCCAATAAATATATGAAAAAGGAGCTCAACCGTATCAGGAGAATAGAAATGGAAATCACAATGTGATACTACTCTGCACCCGACAGACTTATTAAAATTATAGAGATTGTTAAAAACTAAGTTGTTGGTGAGGAGGAAGAGTGACGGGAACTCTCATAACACTGTTAGTCAGAATATAAATAAATACAACCATTTTTGACAATTATTTGGCCTCGCCTACCAAAGCTGTGCGCTTTGTCCTGACAGTTTCACTCCTATGTGTATGCTCAACAGAAACACGTCCATGTGTTCACCAAGAGACACGTACAAGCATCTTTATGGCAGTATTATTCATAAAAACCAAGAACTGGAAACAACTTCTATGTTGTACAATGAGAGAATGAATAAAGTGTTGTACATTTACAAAAGGGAATATTGCATGGCGATAAAAATGAATGAGTTACCGCTACACCTAGCACCACGGAGGAATTCCATAACGTAAGGCTGATTAAAAGAAGGCACATGTAATTACACGTTGTACGCCTTCACCTATAGGAAGGTCACAAACAGGCCTGAGTCATCTAAGGTGTTAGACGTCTTGGGGAAAGGGTGAGGGATAAAGTGTGTGCGGTGCTGGAGGACTGCCCTTTTGCTCTTTGCTGGCCTGGATGGTGGCTGTATGCTCACTTTGCGATACTTCCGTAGGAGGCAGATGTAACATTGGTGTACTTTTCTGTATGTCTTGTTATAGTTCAACAACGAAGTTTAAAAATCAAGGCCCACTACCTACCCAGCAAAGGGTAGCCCTCATTTCTGTTGCAGATGAGGTATGCCATACCAAACATGCTGAAGAGAAGAAAAGAAAAGACGTTAGAGTCAGAAGAGGGAAATATCGAGAGCAAGAGTGTTTCATTCTTAGTTCCCAGAAAGTCTCCTTTTCGATCTCTAACACGAATCCATCTCCTGACTCGAGGGTTGCAGATACCAGGGGGAGGAGAGAAGAGAAGTTCTTACCTGGAAATAGAGAGTCCAAACAACTTATGAAGAGCCTTTCCCATAGAGCCTGGTACAGTGTTCAGTAAATGCTTGTTGAGTCTCCACTGGTGGAACTGAATCCCTTTCTAGGGAAACCAGACACCATGATGGGACCCATAGACTTGGATGTGGTAGATTGTGTCCCATCCTAGAAAGGTTCCACCAAGCGCTCAAACGACAATGGCCCACCTTTGCCAGCATTATGTGTCTGGCACAGTTTCACGTGCTCTACACGTGTCAGCCTTTACTCCCGAGAAAAACCTTATTAAGAAAGTACTATTATGTCCATTTTACAAATGACAAAACTGAGGTGCAGAGAGTTTAACCTGCCCAAGATCCCATGGGTAGTGGGGACAGAGACAGAGGATACCCACAGAATCAGTATCTATAACCAGGCCAGGGTATGTACGCTTGTCTACCGCATAATATTTCTTGACAGAGCCTTTTTAGTCAAATGGATCATTCCCTTGCCTGCACTAACATACTGTTTTGTTATGTCTCTGTTACAGGACATATCAGCTCTCCCATGTAACATACAGCTAATTTTGTATATTGTATAGGTTGGTCTTCCCTATGAAATTGTGAATTTTCGGGGCAAGGACCAGGCCCTGTTCATATTTGTGTTTCTACACTCTCATATTTGCAAAAATGGTATAGAAAAACTATGAGGAGGCCAGCCTTTGGGATCGGGTAGTCCTGGGTTTCTGTGGTAGACTGACTGCATGAATGGCCCCCCTTCCTCACCCCTACCTTATCTATGGCCTGTGCTATGTCACTCTGCAGTGGTCTCCTTGTCTGGGCTCAGCCTTGTGACTGCTTTGCCAACGGGATATTACCAAACATGACAGCGAGTCTTGAAAAATGCTTGGACATTGGGATGGCTCTCTCTTGCTCTTCTGATATTGCCATGACAACATGCCCAGGCCAGTCTGATGGAGGATGAGACCCACAGAGCCAAACTGTCCCCGTTATGTCAGCCAGACTTCCCAGTTATCCCACCTGACATGGTCCTGGATCGGCCAACAACCTATTGAGCCCCAGGCATGTGAATAAGCCTAGTGAAGATCAGCCAAATGCAGCCAAGATCAATTGAATCCCACATATTCGTGGGATAAACAAATGTTTCTTGTGGCTTATACTAAGCCACTAAGGTTTTGTGGCTGCCTGTAATGCAGCATTATTGTGGCATTTTGAAACTTGGCTTAATTGCTTACTAGATTTATGACCACCGACAAGTCATTTAACATCTCTGAATCCCAGCTTTTTTTTTTTTTTTTTAAAGATTCTATTTATTTATTTGACAGAGAGAGACAGCCAGCGAGAGAGGGAACACAAGCAGGGGGAGTGGGAGAGGAAGACGCAGGCTCATAGCAGAGGAGCCTGATGTGGGGCTCGATCCCAGAACGCCAGGATCACGCCCTGAGCTGAAGGCAGACATTTAACTGCTGTGCCAACCAGGCGCCCCAATGAATCCCAGCTTTTAAATTTATAAACTGGAGATAATAATAGATTCTACCCGATATGGTTGATACTAGAGTAAATTACATATTTTGAGGTACAGTGAGTGCCTAGCACTGAATAAGGGCCCACAAAAAAAAATTTAGTATTATTCACTCATTTAGTCAGACAGCATTTTATTGATGGTCTATGCATGCCAAGCACAGTACGGCACGCGGGGATACAAAGATGGATGATAAAGACTCCTTGAACCAGCTGCAGCCCTGAGTCTCTTCTCTGACCCTTTAAGACCTAGATTCTAGCTTGCTGATATCAACAATAATACCTTTCCACTTTCCATTTACTCACTCCTGGATTCATCATTATTGAGTGCCCACTATGTGCCAAGCACTGGGAATATAAAAATGAACAAGAAATAGCCACTCTCCTCAAAGAGCTCGCAAGGTAGTAAGGGAAAAGCCCATCAGGTCAGTCTTTGTGATGGGTATGTGCTAGAGAGGTACACAGAGGAGGAAAAAGCTAAGCTCTGAGGTGCCTGGGTAGCACAGTCGTTAAGCGTCTGCCTTCGGCTCAGGGCGTGATCCCGGCGTTCTGGGATCGAGTCCCACATCGGGCTCCTCTGCTGGGAGCCTGCTTCTTCCTCTCCCACTCCCCCTGCTTGTGTTCCCTCTCTCGCTGGCTGTCTCTCTGTCACATAAATAAATAAAATCTTAAAAAAAAAAAAAAAAAAGCTAAGCTCTGTGAGCTGGACTGGGCTGTTCCAGAACCGGCCTCATGGAGGAATAGGTCCTTGAGCTAGATTTCAAAAGTGGACTGTGATTTTCCCAGTAGACTGGGGATAGGGTGGGTGATGGAGAGGACAGTCTGTTTAGACAGCCCAGAGGAGGGGGCACAGGAGGAGACAAAGTTGGAAAGGGAGGTGGTTACCTTGTCTGTTATTTCAAGGAATTTGACCATGATCATGAGGATGACTGGAAGCCACTGAAGGATTTTTAGTTCCAAGGTGATACCCATACATTGAAGCTGGGCTTTGGAGGAATACATTTCACTACAGACCTACAGGAGGAACAACGTCTTATCTTCTTTTAGCCCTATTGTTGCCTGGCACACAGTTGCACAGTTGGTATGATCAGGAAATACTCATGGTTGGTCACTGTGTCCACCTGGGTCCAAACAGATACTCAAATGAGGGGACTCTCTGTTCTCTTTGCACCACCTGTGAAGAGTCACCCTCAGATTATCAGTAGTGAGGGTAAAATGGGCTCCTGCACCATCTATAATATCAGTAGGATAGAGAAAGATGAAGGATTTTGAAATCTGGGCCTTGTTCTGGGGAAGGAATAGATTTTAATTTCGTAAGTTGGATTCAGATCTGACATGGGTGACCAATGGTTTTTGCTATCATAATTTTCCCACTTCTTTACTAAAAAATACCACAAAACCAACCAATGCCCCACACTCACACTTTCTCATTAAGTCCCAAACACTGATAGACTGGTCCAGAATCTGCAACACCCTTCATGACCTTCTTTGGAAGCTCTTTGAAAAAGTAGGCTGGTAGGTTGCTGCCATTGTAGGTGACAGAGTCACACGTCACGATCCCTGGGTAGTACATCATCATCCTGGCAGCTATGTTGACTTTTTGACCAATTACTAAAACAGAAAGGAGAAAGGCAAAGACAGGGAGAATACAGCCATTGAGCTAGCAGAATGTAATCCGAAACATACTGACCCAAGGGGCATTTTCACTCGTTACTCCTTTTACCTCTCATGAATGACACAGAAGTCTGGCCTTGGACTACCCTTATGCTGCCAATGGTTATTTAAAACTATCCAGGGAGTTAACCTGATTAGCTCTTGGCACAGTTTCTACCTCTCCTGGGAGGCCTCGGGGGGTGCTGTGCTGGGAGATGAAAGGGTCTCGTATATGGAGAGGGCTCTGTGCGGGTGGTGGCCATGGGCCCAAGGGCGCTCAGATGAGGTCTTAGCTGGTCTTCTGCTACAAGACAGACAAGCACAAGCTGGGGTGGGGGACACTGACCTCCAAATGAGGCACAAAATTGCAACTTTTCATTTCATTTTTGAATCACTTTCATTTGGCAGTTTCTTTTCTTTTCTTTTTTTTTTTTTTTTTTAAAGATTTTACTTATTCATTTGAGAGAGAGAGAGAGCATGAGCAGAAGGAGGGGCATAGAAAGAAGGAGAAGCAGGCTCCCCACTGAGCAGGGAGCCCAACATAGGACTCGATCCCAGGACCCTGAGATCATGACCTGACCCAAAGGCAGACGCTTAACCGACTGAGCCACCCAGGCGCCCCCTTGGCAATTTCTTAAGGGTGAGTAAATACGGCTGGAAGGGGTGTGTGTGTAAGACAGACTCAGGGGGTGTTTTAAAGGGTAATACGTGTGCACAGCGTCTGAAGGAAGCCGAGCAGGTTCTATCCCCAGCTCCACCTCTAACGATGTTACCAAATTACTTGGGCAGACTCTCCCATGCTTCCGTTTCCTGATCTGTAAATGGGGATGATAACAGTGTCCCTCTCAGGGACAGTTTATAAAGATTAATGAGACAGGGTGTCTGGGTGGCTCAGTCGTTAAGCGTCTGCCTTTGGGTCAGGTCATGATCTCAGGGTCCTGGGATCAAGTCCCATGTCCCACGTTGGGCTCCCTGCTCAGTGGGGAGCCTACTTCTCCCTCTCCCGCTCCCCCTGCTTGTGCTCTCTCTCTCTTTGTCAAATCAATAAAAGTCTTTTTAAAAAAAGAATAAGATTAATGAGTCAATTCATGCATATCACTTTCAACAGTGCCTGGATGCTAGTAAGCCCTCAATTAATATTACTACTAGCTAGGTTTTAAATATTATACTTTAACACAAACTTAAATAGTTCTATCAAGATTTTTTTTTTCAACTAACACCTTCTTTTGATCAAGATATTCATTTTAAAAGCTGCTTAATGTGGAAAAATTTGACCATGCAATAAAGCATAGTATCATGAATCTCCATATACCTGTCACCCAGTCCCAAAAGCCACAAACCCACGGCCCATCCAGCCCCATTCTCACTCCCATCTACTCTCCATTCTGTATTATTCTGAAGAAAATCTCAGACACCCAATCATTTCAGACATAACTATTTCAGTATTCTAGATGTATTGTTTCTGAATATCTTAAACCATAACAGCGTTGAGGAGGGAAGTAAAAGCAGCGAAATCTTGAGATAATATTTACTTTCTATTTTCTTTTGAGGTTAGTATTATTTATCAGGAATACCAATATTGTTAATTTTCTTTAGGATTTTTTAATGGGAATTAAGAGGCCTGTCTACGGTTAGCAAGCAATTATTATAAAGGCCCCCTCATCCCATGAGCTTAGAGCCTCCATTGCTCCCCTCGAATGACTACGTAGTTGATACTCGCGCAGAGTCCCAGAAACGTGCACTTTGCAAGCATTGAGCTGCCAATGGGCGAAGCTACAAGGCTCGGTTTCTCTTGGAAGGCTATAGGCTTTAGAGGGCAGGGCCCGGGTGTCACTCAGTGTTGCCCCTCCTCCCACAAAGCTGGGGGGCAAGTCGCGGCGAGATGACCTGGCTCAGCACACCTGTGTACTCATGTCTCACGGAGTGCCCGACGATTCCACAGAAGACAATCCCGCTGGCCACGCCGATGGAGACAGTACTGGTGCCCGGAAGAAAGCGAGAGAGTTGTAAGGCAAAAGGGAAAGGTAATGAGCAGACTGACAGTGGGGAGGGTGGGGACATGATGATGAATGGGGCAGGGAGGGAGGGAAAGGATTTCAACAAGTAACTCTCTTCCACAGTGGGGAGTTTAGGGCCACCGTACAGGGCCCTAGAGCTGTGAAAGAGGGACAGTTTGGGACACAGAACTAAGTTCTTAGAAGTGATAAATCAGCTCACTTTTCTGCTATTTTTAAGTATTCATCTGAGCCACTTTTCTAGAAAATAACCTCTCATCACCCCCAAGCGGACTTTCAATAGAGAGTGGCTGCGAACAATTTCACTATCTTTGTTATTGCTAGGAAGAATAAAGTCATTATTTTGAAGGGAAGTAACTCAGCTGTAGGATGTGGCATCAAAAGCTAACTTTGTTCGTACATGATCATGGCTGAATATATAGACGACTAAGGGCTGACATGGTGGAAATACTTAGAGCAAGGGGGTGATACCCGTTTGTACCTAAGTAGAGCTACAAGTTGGGTCATTGGGGCGCTCAGGTTAGATGAACCTGAGGGCCGGGGCTCTTAGGCAGCCAGGGCTGGGGACAGTAAACCTTACTTTCTTAAGAGTCTTACTGTGAGTAGATCATCTTGAGGCCAGATCAATAGACAAACTTCTAGCCCAAGGACTCATTGTATCTCCTAACTATTAAAAATCAACGCCGGCCTCCAGCATGGTGTTGGTAGTTCAACCTCTACCAGGAAGTAAGCCGGAGCATCGAGAGACCACCCAATCAGGTTTTCTTGCAAACCTGCTACATTTTGACTTTGTAAGGGTATCCTTTCTGCACTTGGCCTTTACCATCCCTCTATCACTGCACCTGGGCTGGGTTGGCCCTGAATAACGAATACAAACAGAAGGGCATTCTGTCAAGGACAGCCCTCTCCTTACTTCCTATTCCCTGACCCTTGTCTTCTCTCCCCAGATACTACAAAAAGCTCAGGGACCACCACGTGGGATCAGGGTCAACACTCACTGGATTTTGTGAACCTGAGAGCAGAAGTCAAATATATCCACAGCACTCTCCAAGGCATGACTGACCTCATCAGGAGCCTTTTCCCCAGGGAAACCAAAGACACAGAGAAAGGAGCAGCCCTGTGAGGGAGAGAGTCAGCAAAACACAGCTGGTGCATGGCGACCTTTAGAGCGGACCAGCCAGAAGGCCCAGTGGAAGGTGGGCACCAACTTTCCCTGTCTGGATCACATTCCATCATGGTTTCTCTCCTACCTATTTCATGCTTAGTAAACTTCACCTAACTGCTAGAGCATCGGCAGCAGGAGGGCTCGAGCCTGAGGAGGGCTTGCTTTTCTCCAGAGATAATGGGTTGTACTGGGCCACGTGTGCACCCACCTGTCTCTTCCCCTGCAGCCAAGATCTTATGCTACAGGGTGTTAAGTATAAATCCGAGAAGCAGCGCAGAGCAGTGGAAAAGCACCAGCTCTGCCATCAGAAAATCTGTGTTCTCACTTGGAGAAGTCAACTACACTCTGTGAACTTCGGTTTCTCGGTCTGCAAATGGATATTAGAGTCCTGCCAAGGTTGCTTTGGCTACTAGCATGAGGGTTATGTGTGCGTGTGTGTGTGTGTATACGTACAGATATCTATCTAACTTTGTAAACTACATATATATATATGTACATATATATATATACATATATACACATATATATACATATATATATAACTTTGTAAACTACTTTATAGTATATACACACTTCTCATAGTATATTACATATATTCTATACTGTATATAGAATATATACTTTACAGTGTGTATATATATACTTTTGTAACCTTGATGTTGTATTTGTAAACTTATATTAACATTATATGCAAATATAATATAAGCTTGATATACAGTGACACTTTGTAAACTATAATGTTCCTTTCAGATATTGTTACTGTTCTTAGGGAGAAAGGCTTAAACTGAGAGCGGTGTTTCTTGGCATGACCTTAACTGTTCCAAGCAGAGATTAAACTCTGAAGCTTGGCATTCTTAGCCTCAATCACTTGAAAAATTACCTCAGTCAGGTGCTGTTGTCTATAAGGAAAGAGCATAATAATTAAAGGACAGTGGGCTAAACCTTCAGTCTGTATATGTTATAGCCTGAGGAAATGCAAAAGAGAATGCCTTGGTTTCTTCAACCCTCTCCATAACGAGTCTAAGTGTCAGATCCTAGTTGGCGCCGGGCTCCGTCTTGATGGCAGACAGGAAGCTCTGATTCAGGTCTGTGTAAAGACCAGAGGGTAATCCCTTCTACAGAATGCCCAATAAATGAACGAGTGAGTGTTGGGGCAGTAATTCAGTGCTCTGCTCTTAAGATGCAAAAACACTTGAGATGGGGCATCAGTGCTCACTAGCACTTCTGTGGTAATTTGTCAATCACACAGTTCTTCCCTGAACTGATTAAGAGCAGATTAAAAACACCCAGAAGCTAGAGGTGCCACTCCCCTGTCCCCTGCCTCCCTCCCCACTTTGGCCTCCCCTTCCCCCCACCCCCCACCCCATGAAGCTGGAAGGGGAACTGGGGGTGTAGATATGGCAGGTGGGGATTATTAGAAACTGGCTTCTGGGGTGTGATGGCTACTAGACACCTGACCTAAAATTTCTGGGAGATGGGGGACTGGAGATGTGTCTACAGGGAGAGCTAGTCATGCGTAGTGCTTAAGGGCACAGGCTGGGAAGGCGGACTAGCCGGGTTTGAATCCAGCCCACTACCCACTAACGGGATGATCACAAGCAAAACTTAATCTCACCTGTCTCAGGGTCTCAGTGTGTCAGCACCTACTTCTTACAGGAGTCCTGAGGGTGAAGTGAGTTAATATGTGCAAAGCGTTGTGAACAATGCCTGTCACATAGTAAGTGCCAAAGCCACCGTATAAGCTGTTTCTATAATTGTAAATAAAGATGGATACTTTTAGGTTAAAAGTGTCTCTTCTCTCCCTCTCACCAATGTCCATAGGTGTGAGCGCTAACCTTAAATTCTCCATAGGTTCTCACCCCTTAGTTCATATTTACCTTGTCAAACATGAAGACTTTATTGATTTGGCCTCGGAAGACCCTCAGGACGGAATTGATGTGCACACAGGCATCCTGGATGGCCGAGCCGATGACTTCTGCTTTGTCTTGGTCCTTAAACATCAGGTTCACAAACACAATCGTCACTGGGCGAAGCTCGGACAAGTAACCCCGAAGCTGTTTGTCATCAATCTGCGGAGTAGAGAGCAGCTTTCCCTCGCATGTGCCCTTGGCCGTGGATTCTTCATCACAACCCCACCTCCATGACGTTATCATTGGAAGGGAACTAGCTTTTGAGGTTCTCCAGAAAGCTGAAGTTACCAGAATGTGCGAGGTGCCACCTGGCAGAGTCAGCCCAGAGCCGAGCAGATGGAAGTGGAATGCACTATCAGAATCTCTTCCAGTGTGAACTTCCATACTGCCTCATGAACCCCAGCACCGTGACCACCACACCCTTGCCCCAGCTGCTGGCTCCCCTAGTACCAGTAGGAGCCGTCACAATAACAGAAAGAAGTACTGTTCCTTTTGGCTCTCTTACAATTTAGGGATAAGAACAGCATGTTATGTAATCCAACCTTATATTTTCACAGCCCGGGACCATCCGGAATACTTTCACATTTTATCCCACTTTATCTTCAAGTGACATAAAATCAGCATTATTATCCCCACTTTACTGATTAGATAACTGAGACATGGAGCAATAACACAGCTTTCCCAGGGTCACACAGAACCCAGATCTCCAGGCTCCTAGTCCAATGTTCCATTTACGACTCGCATCTGTGTCCCCGGGCAGTATATTTCATTCCGCTTCCCTCTTCTCTCCACTCCTGCGCACAACAGGCCCAGGGAAAGGAAAGAAGTACGTTCCCAAATCATGCCTGCCTATCATCATTCTTGAATTTTGTTATATTAAGTGCATAGCAAACCAATGGGGGAAATCATTGTATTTTCTCTCCAAATAGCACAAAAGTACCAGATTCTCCACTGACAATATAAAACATATATTCCAGACAAAAGAGGGAATTGTGCATAGGGAATCCTGCAGTCATGCTTCCTTACTGGCTGGGACAGTCCTGGTTTCAGGTAATTTTATTCTTTTCATAAAAGGTGATTTAATAGGGGCACCTGGGTGGCTCAGTCGGGTAAGCGTCTGCCTTTGGCTCAGGTCATGATCATAGGGTCCTGGGATCGAGCTCCACATCGGGCTCCCTGCTCAGCAGGAAGCCTGCTTCTCCCTCTCCCCTTCTCCCCTGCTTGTGCGCGCTCTCTCTCTCAGATAAATGAACAAAATCTTTTAAAAAATGACTTAATTTCTAACTAATCGATGTGATGACTTTCTTTGATTTCTCCAATAAATCACTAAATAAGAAATTAATATTAAATATTAAAGATTAAATCTAGCAAAGAAATGAGTTAAAATTATTCCATCGGACTGTGTGTTCTGAGTTTTGATTGGGAGAATGCAATCACCGCATCTCTGAGGATCTCTATTCTTTAGGTGTAGTCTTGGTACTGTGGTAAAACGTTTGTCTTTTGCCTCCTTGCAGCCCCCTTAGCTGTATCTCTCCACCCGCTGTTCATCATTCCTACCCACAATTTTCCTGGTGACTCATGGAGCCTATCTTGTATCCCATTCCTGTAGACCTTGATCTCAGCTGGTTGCAGCTAAAGAAGCATAATGTGTCATATCTCTTGGAGGTGGGGAGGGGAGGGGTTTCGGGAGCTTCAGAAACCTTGAGGGGTCAAGCGACTGCAGATACTGGAGGTGGTGCTTCTAAATGGGGCTGAAGGTGGAGGGGTGTGTTCGGATACCACTTCAACTCACACTGGGAAGGCAGCTGCCCACTGTTCAGGCTTGCCTGAGATTTCCTCCCGGACACGACTGCATTTTGATGGAATGAAGGGTTAAAACATGCATGTATTAGGAAGGTATACAGCCTGTGCAAAAAATGTAGGATTCAGATAGAATCAGGTTCAAATCCTAGCCACATCTCTTATTTTATAACCTCCGAAAAGTTCCTGGTATCCTTCTGGGTCTTAGTTTTCTCACATATAATATGGGGATTAAGCTATCTAGCAAGAATTGTGAAGAATAAATACATAAGAGCAGAATGCCTGGCATATGGTGAGTGCTGAGACTCACATGAATTAATACATTTAAGAAAGCCTAGATCCAAGAGAATAAAAAGGGAAAATTTTAGGGGATGGAGGTAGTTCTGGGCATTCTAGTTATCTGTATTGTAAACTCCCAAGACTCAAGATCTAAGGTGAACAAGTGACTTAGAGAAACAGTGTAGCAATGTTAACTCACTTGAGGTCTTTCAGCTGTGTGGCATATAGAAAGGGGGACCACATGCTCTTGTTTGCTTGGGGAAAAAAGGTCCCGTTTGCCCAGTTGTATAAAACACACAGTCCTGCTTTATGCCTGTTGTCCCAGTGTAATTATGAATAATGCCTCCTTTAACTCTTAAAAGGATCCTGATTTGAAGAACAAATTTTGTAGTCACCTACATATAGCTAACGTCAGCCCCATCTCTTTTTAGTCCAATGAAACATTTTACTAGCTACTGGTTTTCTTGATCTTTCCCGATATCCAAGATCCTTGACAATAAAAGCCAATCAATCAAACTGTGCAAATACCTGCTTCAGTATGCTTTCCATCACATACTTCTGTAGGGACAACTCCAGCTCAGGGTCAGACTCCAGCATGCACGCAAGCCTCAGGAGGTCTAAGAGCAAAAGAAGGGGCAGCATCAGGAAAGGAAGCATAGTTCTGCAGAGGTAGAGACAGGAGTCTCCCAGTCCCTGTTCCCTTGGGTAATGGTCTCTGCAGTCCAGTCAGGGGACTCTGGGACATCTCGTGGCCAAAGAGAACCAAAGGGAGTCCAATGAGAAGTTCTTCGAAGTTGCAGATTTCCCAGAATTCGGTTGCATGGAGCTCAAAACCCTGTTGTCATCACACTTCGGAACTTGGGGAGACTTTTACTTTCAGACTTGAGCTAAAGCTATGGCCACAGGGGATGAGAATGGACAGATGAGAGGATGACAACAGAAAAGGAAGACAGAATGAAGGGGACGGCAGAAGTGAAAGAGCAGCATGGGTAAGATTCAGGAGACTTCTGATCTCTGGGTTTCTCATCCCCGGTTTGATACCAACTCATTATGACCCTGGACAAGTCATCTCACTGCCCTGGTGGTCCCCCAGTTCTTCACCTGGAAAAAAAAAGCTCAGTGGGGTTTCATAATCTCTATGGTTCCCTTCACTATGATGGTTGACAGTTCCATACTATGGAATAATATAATAATAATGAGCTCGAAGAAAAAAAAATAAGGGAGAAAACGTGGCAATAGGTTTTCAGCATGGAACAGAATAATAACAGTGCAAAAAAAATGGGATGAAAAATATAAATGAAGTAGTCTGAAAAGTATATAAATTAAAAAGCAAATTCAATTTAAACCATTTATTGAGTATATTCAAAGCCTAGTATACTCAAAATACCATGCTAGGCACTACGTGGGAATAAAAAAGTAATTAGGAAGTTTGGGCTTTTTCCTGGAGGCACTTACTCACTGGACTTTCAAATATAATATGAGTGGAAAAGTTAAATAGAAAAAGAAAAGCTCAAATGGGCTAATAGACTATAAAGAGGAAGAAGTGGTCAATATGAGGTAGTTTAATCAGAAAGGGGTTCACAGGAGAACTAGAGAGTTTTACTGGATCTTGAAAGACTTCTGGCAACTTTCTAGAAGGATTGAGGAGGGCATGCCTAGCAGAGGGACCATGTCAGTGAAAGTCAAGAATGAGCACAGTGTGAAGATTTTAGCCTGGCTGGAATCCCATATGAGTACTGGAGATTAAGAAGAAATGATATGGGGGGGGGGCGCCTGAATGGCTCAGTCGGATAAGCATCTTACTCTTGGTTTTAGCTCAGGTCATGATCTCATGGGTTGTGAGATCGAGCCCTGCACAGGGCTCTGTGCTCAGCAGGGAGTCTGCTTGAAAAATCTCTCCCCCTGCCCCTCCCCCACCCCTCTCTCAAATAAATAAATAAATCTTTAGAAAACAGGAAGAAGAAGTGATATGGAACGGACTATGGAGACAAGGGAGCAGGAGTTATAAAGGTCTAGGCTATTGTTATGGAGACGTATGTGTGCCTATAGTAAAATAAAGAATTTGGTTGGTCCTTGTTCCTGGCACCTGGGAAGTAACTTCTAAATCTTTGGAATTTCTCAAATAATGGGATTGTCTTTGTTCTTCATGGTGGGCCCTTTGGAACACAGCTGAATTTATGCTAAAGGGGTCTCAGGTTGGGGCCAGTTGTGCTGAAAACACCAACTCTGTGAGGAGAGGGTTAGGGCTTTGAGCCATGTGACATGAGCCTGACTTCTGACCTCTGAGGAGGGCAAGGGGTCTGAAGATTGAGTTTAATCACATGGCCAATGATTCAAGCAATCATGCCTACTTAGTAAAACCCCAATAAAAACTGAACACCCCAAAGCCAGGATGAACTGTTTTGGGTTGGTAATCACACAACGATGTGCAGGAAGGAGGATGTGCCCTCAGGACACAGAAGCTTCATGTCTGGGACTCTGCAGACTTTACCCTAAGTGTCTCTTGATTTGGTTGATCCTGATTTGTATCCTTTAAAATCCAACTAAAATCATGAACATAGCACCTCTCTAAGATCTGTGAGTCATTCTAGTAAATTCTTGGGAGCACTGGGGGAACCCCTAGATTTATAGACAGTTGGTCCGAAGTAGGGTGGCCTGGTGATCCCAGAGCTTGCTGTGGTGTTTGAAGCTGTGGCTGGCGGGTGGGGGGGGGGTGTCTTGGAGAGAACGTAACTTATGAAATCTGGGCTACCTCCAGGTACTTAGCATCAGAATTGCAGTGTGATACTGCAGCGCCCAAAATAAAGCCTGAAGAGGCCCTAGATTGAAGGCACCAGTAAGACCTAGGGGATGGGATCAGGGGTGTCACTGGACCTTCTCCATCTCTGAAGCTTTTGGGTTCTTGGCCTTTCCTGGTCAATTTTCCAACAGTTCCCTCCTGCCCCACCTCCAGCTCAATAAAAGTATAATCAACTATTTGTAATGTTCAAAATATGTAAGACCTGTACGTAGATGACGAGGAAGAAGAATGATTCAAAGATGCTTCTGAAGTTTCTAGTGTGGAGGAAGAAACAATTGTGGGAGAAAGGCAAGTAGCTCAGAGTTTAGACATTGTTGAAATCAATTTCTAGGCCCGTGCCGGAGCTGTTCCTACCTGCGGTGCCACATCGCAAACTGAAACTTTGGGAACTGTCATGTCCTGGAAATGCCCCACTTGACCAGAAATGCCATATATCTAGTCAGCCAATCCCCAAATGCCAAGCCAACTCTCCGTCTTCTCAGCACAAACAAGGTTGACTGTGTGGCCCCAGGAAGTTGGATATTTTCTATTTGTTGCTTTCTGGCTCTTAATTGTACATCTTATAAAAGCTGCTTGCCTTCCGCCCCATTTTGTAGGTCTCCTAAAAGAGACTGTCCACTTCATGAAGCATTCAGGTCTATTTACATCACCTAAATTGTCTTTAATAATTTTTAACAACATGTTAATGTTGGAGTACCTGTTTGACATCTAGTAGAGACGACCCATGGGCAGTCTTTTTATGAGTCTAGAAACCATGACAAAAGTCTGGGCTGAATTCTGGCAGTTGGGGCTGGATCTTAGGTGAGGCAAGCAACTTGCAAGACCATGAGTAGTGCCTCCTTAAATTTCGTGCCCTAGGCTCCTCCTTTCCTCATCTTAGTCCCAGTCTGCTGGGAGTCCTAGGAATGTCAAGCATGGATGAATAGAATAGATCTCCAAGAGGTCAGTAGGAAGGACTTAGAGGGTCAAGGACAGATCCCTAGAATTACCAACATTTAAGGAATGGGAAGGAGACTAAGCAAAGGCAGTGGAAACAGGTGGCTTAAGGTGTAAAAGCAAAACTAGGAAAGAATTTTCATGAACCCAAGGAAAGAGGAGAAGCTTGTGTCCATAAAAAGAGAGTAATCTAAGGCCAACCAGCTAGGATGAGGCCTGAAGAGAGGTCACCTGCTTTGGCAAGTTGATGGTCATTGGTGGCCTTGACCTCAACAGTCTCAGTAGACAGGAGAAATGGCTAGAAGCTAGACGTCAGGGGCTCAAGACTGAAGAGTAGCTGAACACATGCCCTTCAAGGCACATGCAATTTTCACCCAAGTTTATTGGGTGAATAAATAAGTAAGATAGAAGAGGAGGCACAGACGTACAGATTACTCTTCTCAGAACTCTGGTGGTGAAAATTAGGAGGGGAAAGTAGGGTTCATAGAAGTTTTATTTTTCCTTTCATCACGGGGCAGACTTGCACATGTTTAGATGAGGGGGAAAGGTCATTGCCAGAGCAGAGATGGAGGGCCTGAGGAAGGTTGTATTTGGAATCACTATAGTGAGGAATGGGAAGGAGGTCCCCTCTCTGTGCTGCTGAGGACTGGGAGCTGTATTGGGGAGGCCAGCCACTTAAAATAGAGCCCTTGGTGTTGATAAGACCCCCCTGACCATTGACAGAGGCAAAGGCTCCTGTCCATGGAGTGTACTTACTTTTGTGGTCACCAGAAGGGTAATAATTCATGAAAGTCATACACTTTGTGAAAAATTCATCAAAGTTAAAAGTAGAAGGTGGTTTTAAGAAATTAACCTAAATAAAGAAAAAAAAAAAGAGAAGTGTTTGGTTATTCTGAGGGTTGTCTGGTCTTTTGAAGAGACTTTCTCAGCAGAAAGGCAGGGCGTATGCTTTTACATGTCCAGGACACGGTAAACAGAGACTGGCGTACTTAGACAACAAAGATCTGTAATTTGGATGTGATCACATTAAAAATCTTTCTGATTAGTCCTGAAGGTCTCAAACTTCAGTTTGTACACAGGGCCACACCAGAGGGCTCACCTGCATACTTTTCCACTCTTAGAACTTTCTTCTTTCTTTCCTTCATAACATTTCAGTGTAAATAAAACCTGGTTAAATTATATATCACTTATTTCTTAGATTATAAGGATAAAAGGAAAAAGGGGGCTGATGCCCAAAAAATGTAGGAGGAGTGTCACCAGCAAGAAGATTCATCCCAAGATCAGGAACCCCATGGTATGATACATGGAGCATGACGCAACCTCAGTTCTGTGGTGTTCTTGCCTCCCACCCCACATGAACACCCTTAATCCAATAATGAGAAAGTATCAGCCAAAACCAAATGGAGGGACATTCATCAAAATAGTCAATACTCTCATTAAGTATCAAGGTCAAATAAGACAAGGAAAAACTGAAGAACTGCTATCGATTGCAGGAGACTAAGTAAAAATAACCACAAAATGCAGTGTGAGATCACGGATAGAATCCTGGAACATTCCACTGAGGATATTCAGTGGGACACTGGTGAAGACCAAAGAAGGCTTTTAATCAGGGAATGGTATCGTACCGATGTTCATTTTCTGGTTTTGACTACTGCACTCTGGTAAAAGATGTTAAGCTGAGTAAGGGATATATGGAAACTCTGTATTGATTTTGAACTTTTCTGTGAGTCTAAAATTAATTAAAATTAAAACAGTTTCTAAGGATATAAGGAATGATTGAAGAAGATGGGGAACAAGGAATTGTGAGCCAGCTAGGTCATGTAGCCTGGGCGGCATTGCAGGGAGAGCGGTGGGCGGGTATGAGGGTGGTAGACTCATGCACAATGTGGGAGAGCCTTTCGCCTCCACCAGCAGGTACCTGGATCTCCATCGCCTTTCTGTCAGCTGTGCGGTCCATTCTGGGGTCAGCTGGTGGCACAGCTCTCCTCCCTGCTACGTACAAAGTCCAGTTTCGCTAACTGGCTATGTCCCAAGGACAGGGCTGCTTACAGTCAGTCTTCAACTTCACCACAGCATTTGCTACTAGGCAGGGCTGTGGGGTCAAGTCTCTCTTCCCTCACTAAATGGCTGCCCCTGCTCCCCTCCTCTCCTCACCCTCAGTGATCCCTTGCCCTGAGTTAGGAGGGTGTTGAGTAGTCAAAGCGACGGCTGATGGCAGCCCTCAAACGACAACCCTCTGCTCCTAGGGAATAGGGGGAAGACCCTTCCTGTTCCTTAAGCAAGGGTCCCAGCTGCGCCAAAGGCCTCCATACCCGGTTAGCACAGAGAAGCCTCATCATTTCCTCTTGAATGCCGGGCCTTCTAAGTCTAACTCGGGCTCTCCCATCCCAGTCTCCAGCCCGAGGGCTTCACGGGACAGGCCTTCCCAGTGGCTTCCTGACAGGCCCCCCCCGCCCCCCGCCCCCCGGCCACAGACTGACACAACTTTCTGCAAGCGGCAGCTTTGCACCTACCTTAACAGCTCTCTGATCTGGAATCCTCTCAATTTCGATCATGCTCCGGTCACAGAGCTGCCAGCAGTTTGGTGACAGAATGACATCGTTCATCTGCGCCATGTTCTGCGCAATGCGCACGTCATCCACCGCCTGCCCAATCACCAGAAAGAAGTTGCGTGTTTCATCTCCAAAGACCAACATGGTGATGTGGCCGGCAGCCAGGGCTGGCAAGGAGGCAAGCACGAGAAGTTCTCGGTTATCCCCAGCAGCAGCAGTTC
Organism: Ursus maritimus; assembly: GCF_017311325.1. Taxonomy (NCBI): domain Eukaryota; kingdom Metazoa; phylum Chordata; class Mammalia; order Carnivora; family Ursidae; genus Ursus; species Ursus maritimus. The sequence goes on from NW_024424452.1 coordinate 72,665,128, forward strand.
TCAGTCAGAATCCTGCGTGACTGTCTACCTCAGAGCCAGTGTAGTTTCTGAAAGTTTCCACAGCTATCAGAAGACGCCTCTGTGCACCCAGGCTTCCAAAGCTCCTCTTTCTCCCGAGCTAGAAACTCGGCTACTAGTGTTCACCTTTCTGGGACATTTCTCTCTCTAGATGGCCCTTTCAGGCCCCAAAGGTATTTTATCCTTTCTTCAATTTACTTGTACTTAAGAGCCACAGAGAACACCCTCAGTAATTCCTTTTGGAGAGGATTTGCATTTTATCAGAAACTGAGGCTTTAACTAAAAAGAAACCCTTAGGGTTGAATGTCAGGCAACAGCCAGAGGGGGAAAGTTTGGGGGAAAGGGAGTAGGTATTCTGACAGTCAGCGTCCCACCCCCACAAAGTGCCCCCTGAGTGTTTTCAAGTTGAGAGATGAAGGTTTTGGTACCAGAGCGACAGAAGATAGAGTGTTGTAAAATACGTCATATATACAAAACGTCACGTGCGAATGAACTACGAGTGATACACAGTTCTTTCAAATGACTGACAGCACCAAGACCTGACAATGATAGTTGTAATAGTCATGACAAAGACTAGTTTTGTGGAGTGGTTATTATGTGCCAGGTATTCTACTCGTTGCTTAAATTCACATTTTGTAAGAGCCTACCAGGTAGAGACTAGGATTAGCCCAAATTAATTAGGATTAGCCCAAATCTGAACTGGTAAAGCGAAGGAGCCCAAACTCCCTCTGGTTAGCCTAATTCCAAAGCTCAAGACGTGATGGGTGGGCTGAGCCACTATGTTCCACTATATTCTGTGTTTTCTCTCCAGGAGAGCGATGCCTCAGGGGTCGGGACCCATTTCCAGAATGCTGGAGCATCTCTCCTTTCTCAGAGCTTACCGATCTTGACTCGGATATCCAGGCCTTCTTCAGACTCCTGCGTCTCAAACAATCCATGGATCTCCAGGCTACATTTAATTACGACTGTGATGATGTTTTTCAGTTGCCTTCGCTCCACCTTCCACAGGGCTAGCAGCGCATCACCTTGAAGGGACAGACACACCGGAGGGCTTCTGAGCGGCCCTGGGAATCCATCTGTTTCGTCTGAAATCTATACAGACACTTACTCTTCAGACATGCCTCAAGCCAGCCCCTGATTTCTCTGAGGTGCCTTCTTTGTTGGAGCCCAGGCACCTCGGCACTCCTTCCTTACCCCTCCCATCTCAGTGAGTCCCCCATACCTGCAAATTTTAAGATGTCTCCTCCAAAAATCAACACTTCTGAGGAAAAAAGAAAATAAGGTAAATCAAACTCCAGTTTCTTAAAGCTAACAAGAAATCATTCTTCATCCATGGAATAGAAATTCGGTCAAGAGAACATCAATTCAGAGAATAAACTTATACTGAAGATGTCTCAGACAAGTCGCTTATGCCCACTGGAGTGTGTTTCCTCAACTGTGGAATGCACACATTGATCTAGATGACGCACACGCTCTGTTTCTGTGAATGGGAAAAGATAGGAAAGAAGGTGGGATTTCTGGTGAGGTCTGAGGACAGCGATCTACTCCCATAATAATGGAATGCTTTTTACTGATCAATATATGTTATAAGCTGGGGCTTGAGGGGCATGGGCGAGTGGACGAGTGGACGAGTGGCAGGATTCCATAGAAGTGAGAATCAGAAAATTGGGAACCCGGGCGCCTGGGTGGCACAGAGGTTAAGCGTCTGCCTTCGGCTCAGGGCTTGATCCCGGTGTTCTGGGATCGAGCCCCACATCAGGCTCCTCCGCTATGAGCCTGCTTCTTCCTCTCCCATTCCCCCTGCTTGTGTTCCCTCTCTCGCTGGCTGTCTCTATCTCTGTCGAATAAATAAATAAAATCTTTAAAAAAAAGAAAATTGGGAACCATTACTATGGCAACTTGGGTTTTGTTTATTACCAACTTGCATTTTGTTCAGGCTTAACAACATATGTGGGCGTTTTTCTCTCTTATTTATGCATCATCACAAATTTGTTGAGCACCGCTGTGCTGAGTGGGACACAAACAGGAATTAGACGCAGTTTCTGCTTTTAAGGAACATTAACTTTTGTCTAGCGGGTGACATTAAGATATTACTAGGGAACTTACAGCCCGATAAAAGACTAGACCCTGAGTTTACCTTAACAGAGCAAATCTTTTTCTTCAAGATTAGTTCAAATGATAATACAAACAAGATGGTAGCAGAGATGGAAAAGTCAGTTGTGCTTCTGAATTCATCATTAGAAGACAGAACACTAATGAGTTAGTTAAAATCACTCATCTATTCGTAGAGCGTTCTCTTAAAGACCATATTTGGGTTATGCTGATGCTCGTTTTTTCAGTCATTGTATATAACTAAAGTTCTTTAAAGGTAATCTCTAATTCAGTCTCTTAACTGGTAC
>NW_024424452.1:72667549-72757329 GCF_017311325.1 Ursus maritimus
ACTCTTTCCCTCAAATAGTCCGTATTAGTGAGGTTCGATTACATTCCTTTACTTGCACGGTATTATATTTCAAAAAAGACTGGTTTTTCACACATTTCATGAGGAAAACAAAGATCACATTCTACCAGGTTATAACCAAAAAATACAGGAACATGGGAAATGAAACATACATAAATCAGAAACCCCTGGGGACACTTACTCTCCACTATTGCACTGATGTAGTGGTTGAGGATCTCCACCAACTGCTCAGCCCCTCGGTCCATGTACATGGCTGTGCTGAACTTCTCAGTCATTGCAGTGAAACCTGTAATAAATGTCCACCTAGTTTCCTTGGCTGCTTGGAGGAACCAAACAGCCAGGAAAAGAGGAAATCACTGGAGAGCACTGAGCCCTAGCTTTTAAGAATGGGCAAGGTTTCTTCTCTATGATCTTCAGCTGGTCAAGTGTCAAACATGCAGCCTCCCTTATCTATGCTTATTATTTTAGGAACCAGGGAAAGGTGCCAGCTCCCTCTTCCCTCCAAATTTCCTCACCCTATACAGGGATGACTGCAATTCCTTTAACTGGTATAGAATTTCCATTCTGTGGGAATGAAAACACACAAAATGGAAACACGTCTGAAGAGGTGGCAAGTTTACTGTTAAGATGAAAACAACACCTGGAGAGACCATTTCCTGAGGTCAAGTCTGCCTGGGATGTGTGTGGGGCTTGGGAGCTAGACTCCGTGAAGTTGGGCAGGGACATGGAGCCTCAAATTCCAGTACTGGGACTGGGGCATCTTAAAGGTTTGCCAGTGACTGGACATGCCAGGGAAGGGAAGACGAAAGGGCCAGGTACACAGGCTCTCCCTCCTCCCTCCAGTTTTCTCCATAGGATTATCAGCTGTAATAGCGCAAAAGCTAAAAAATGGCACCCCACTCTGCAATTAAGCTCTGTGTGTTCACCCACATGAAACATTCCCTCTGTGCTTGCCTGAAATATCAACAAACATCAGGACTCCATCAAAATAATCCACAGAGGGTCGCTCTGGCGAGAAGTCTCCATAGACAATGAGGTCCGGTAAATGCGCTGCTATTCTGACGATGGCCCGGTCCTGTGATTCTTCTCTTCGAGTGTTCATGCTCAAGGCAAATGTTCAGGAATTTATGGTGACAGCAAACAGTCCCCAAATAGACCTTCTATAAAGAAAAGCTGAGAATGCAGGAAATCTGACTTATATTCATTTACCTATTTTCCTATTTCTTTTTCTCCACTTGCTTTGCTCTAAACTGTGGACTACTTATTTAAGTGACTGGGTGGTGATAATGCCTGAAGTGTTGAGTCACACTTGAAAAGGGCCACTTTTCTATACAGAGAATGCTTCCTATGCTGGGCCTCCAACCCTCAACAGCTGTGACATATATGAGCACCATTACAAATGGAATGGAGTGAAAGAGGGTAGCTGAATGAGTCCATGCGTTTTCGTGAAGGGATGAGCCCTCAGCATACAAGTCCTGTTGAAGAGGGGCCAGTGGCATATTCAGTCAGTCTATGCTCCTTGTCCTTCTGTCCTCGTGGTTCATCTTCCTCTCTCCCTCCCTTTTGGTCTCTCATCTTTTCTTTCTCCTTTTTGAAAATTAAAAAAAAAAGTGTAGATGTGAGTTTATGTGGGTGAATATTTATATAAAGGTGAGAAGCAAAGTATCACATACAAGCAAGAGATTAAGTGTATTAAGGTATAGTCTTTTTTTTTTTTTTTAAAGATTTTATTTATTTGACAGGATACAGACAGCCAGCGAGAGAGGGAGGGAACACAAGCAGGGGGAGTGGGAGAGGAAGAAGCAGGCTCATAGCGGAGGAGCCTGATGTGGGGCTCGATCCCATAATGCCGGGATCACGCCCTGAGCCGAAGGCAGACCCTTAACCGCTGTGCCACCCAGGTGCCCCATGGTATAGTCTTAAATTACAAGAGGGAACAAATTCAAAGGGGTGTGTGTGTGTGTGTGTGTGTGTGCGCGCGTGCACGCGTGCACACCTAAGGCTTTAAACTGTAAGTTAAAAGGGAAATGTTGAAATTTTAATTTATTGCCAAGTTAGTTCTAAGAAAACCAGAATTGCCTAAGGCCTTCCTTTGGCTGTTGGAGTCAATTAAATGTTCATGCTTGAATGTTGTAAAAATCATGCTCTATCACCGTGAACAGAAATAGCATACCCAACATTTTCAGACCAATCCAAGTTCCTGGAATAAGAGATACAGATAATAAGAGAGTTAAAAAAAGTGGGAGGGACTGTTCCTGACCATCAGGGAGAAACTGGTTGATAATTTCAACTATACACAGTTCATAGCGGGGTGTGTGAGCATTAGAAGGAAAAAGTGAGACAATTAACATGTATTGTAGACTTAAGAAAAACATTAAAAACACAAACAAGGGAAAACATTAGTATATTTAGCAATCTTTAAAATGTACGGAAACCTCTAAAATTCAGTACTAAATATTAGATATTGAATGACCTTTAAAAGGAAAAACCCTGGTAAACTCAAATATTAAGTGAACAAAAGACAGGGAAACAGGTACCTAAGGTTAAAAAAAAGGGCAGCATTTAGAAACTCAATAAAAACCACAGCATGTACTAGGAACAGTTAACAGAGAACATGTAAGTCAAATAAATAACTTCAGATAGTGAATTTAGTAAGTGTTATAAGAACTTATAGGAAGGTTGGGGAAGATTGACTCCCCAGAATAAGCTGAGACTTAAAAAAAATGCTGAAATTAAGAAAACTTAGAGGGACTGTAAGCCTTTATTAAAAGCAAGGAAATTATTAAAAGAGGAATAACGACAAAGTTTCTGCCTCCTTCACTACGGAGAATTGAAAAGTATAACAAATACTGCTAGGAAAGAATTGAACTCCAAGCTAAGAAGATAGAGATAAAGCACCCAGGCTACTTTTTTTTTTTTTTAAGATTTTATTTATTTATTTAACACAGATAGAGACAGCCAGTGAGAGAGGGAACAGAGCAGGGGAGTGGGAGAGGAAGAAGCAGGCTCATAGCAGAGGAGCCTGATGTGGGGCTCGAACCCAGAACGCTGGGATCACGCCCTGAGCCGAAGGCAGACGCTTAACCGCTGTGCCACTCAGGCGCCCCAGCACCCAGTCACTTTACATAAATTCAAGTAGCCAGCCCCAGATAACCTATATATACAGATACTGAAGGAATGTACAGACATAATGTTGAGAACGAGAGAGGAGTTGGAAAACTGGAGATGGTCACATTCTTTTCTGAATTTCAAAAGATGAGGCTACAGAAAACACAGACTGGTAAATATAATGTAATCAGTCAGTATAAGCTAGGTTTGCTTCATTAACAAATACTCCAAAGTGACAATGGCTTGAAATAACAAAGGATTATTTCCTGTTCCTTTCTTACTTGTGCTACATGTCTATTGTAGGTTGTTTGAGGCTTTGCCCTATTATTGCCTTCACTTTGGGATCCAGGCTGGGACATTCTGACTAGCAAGACAAGGATTTGATGGGGCAGACTCATTCTTAAAGTGTCTTCCCAGAAGTGACATATTTCTCTTCTCACATGACATTGACCAAAGAATATTATGTGAACACAATTTCAAGTAAGTGTGAAAGTGCAATTCTATCATGTGTGCAGCGGGAGACAGAGCTGGAATATTTGTGATAATTCAAATATTTGCTGATATGTGAGCACTTAGATCACCAAGAGGTGATTAAAAGGAGCCATAATGGATTCAGAGCCAAGAGCAAAGTTATTTCCGTTTCTGAAGAGTTATTAAACTTTTATTTTTTTATTTTTTTTAAAGATTTTAAAATTTATTTACTTGACAGAGAGACAGCCAGCGAGAGAGGGAACATAAGCAGGGGGAGTGGGAGAGGAAAAAGCAGACTCCCAGCAGAGGAGGGAGCCCAATGTGGGGCTCGATCCCAGCACCCTGGGATCACGCTCTGAGCCAAAGGCAGACGCTTAACGACTGAGCCACCCAGGCGCCCCTGAAGAGTTATTAAACTTTTAAATCGAGAGAATGCTGTAAAGTATATCTTGACTTTAAATTTCTCACATCCTTATGGGTAAGATACAAAATTATAGCTGATGAAAACATAGTTATCTGTTAACATAGTTAACAGTCCTACCTAAAGGATATTGATTCATGTTCTATTGTTCACTCAGAGGGAAGCCTCCACGGGCATGCTAGAGGACGTAAAGATGTAATTGGAAAGAGAGCCAATGTATTGAATGACAGAATCAGGATCTTAAAATAGCTTTTTTTTAAAAAGATATTTTATTTATTTATTTATTTATTTATTTATTTATTTATTTATTTATTTATTCAACAGAGAGAGAGAAAGAGAGAGAGCACAAGCAAGGGGACCGGCAGACAGAGGGAGAGGGAGAAGCAGGCTCCCCACTCAGTAGGGAGCCCAATGCAGGGCTCGATCCCAGGACCCTGGGATCATGACCTGAGCCAAGGGCAGACGCTTAACGGACTGAACCACCAGACGGCCCAGGATCTTAAAATATCTTCATTGACTGAAATAATAATAAAATTTCAGAAGAACAAAAACAAAGTGCTATATGCAGAATTTTAATGAAATCAAATGCATAAGCATATGGTGTGAAAAACTAGATTTACTGCAAATTCCTTGCTATCTTTTAAAAAACATTTTTATTAAAGCATAACATGTATAAGAAAATGAACAATTCGTAAGTGTATAACTTTATGAATTATTATAAAGTGACCAATGCACGTAATTCCTACAGATATCAAGAAAGAGAATGTTACCAGCACTACAGAAGGTCCTCTCCTGTCATGGCCCAGGCACGCCCCCACACTTCTTCCCAAAGGTAACCCCTTCTCCTTATCTCTAACACCATAGGTTACCTTTACCAGTTTTTCAACTTTACATAAATGGAATCATACCATATATATTCTTTCATTTTTCTCAAATGTTTGTGATATTCATCCATGTTGTATGTATATCAAGAACATTCCTTTTTGGTGCTGTCTAGTATTCAGCAGCTGATTATACCACAAGCCTTTATCCATTGAAGTATTGACCTGTTGGTTGTTTCCAGCTATTAGAAACAATGCTGCTAAGAACATTCTTGTACATGTGTTTTGGTAAACACGTGTGCATTTTGCTTGGGCATCTACTACGGAGTGGAGTTGGTGGGTCACAGGAGACACATATATTGGACTTGAGTAGATCCTGCCAGTCTTCCAAACTGGTTGTACCAATGTATACTCTACAAGCAAGATATCAGACTTCTGAAGCTCTGTATCCCGGCAATACTTGCTATTGTCAGTCTTTCAAAATTTTAGCCATCTTGATAGGTGAGTGGTGGTATGTGTGGCTTTGTGTTTCCCTGGTGGTACTAATGAAATTAAGCACCTTTTCATATGCTTATTGGCCATTTGGATATGTTGCAATCTTAAGGTCCACGAGTAGTGTTCAAATCTGATCCACAGCATTGGGTTTAGTTCTGCCCCCTTTATTTGAAGGTCACTAACAACGGAACATGAGTGATGGGAGAGATTGGAAATGTCAGGAGATGATGACATTCGGGTGAAATGCTAGTTATCGTCAAATATTTGGAAATGTGAAAGTTGTGCAGAAACAAGGAGACACAGGTCCCTGTTGTGCAAAGTCTAATGCAGGCCCCCGCTTTTCACATACTAATTCCTCTACTTTCTCCCGCTGGTAGGGATTGAGTATGGCTAAGCGAGAATAACGTTCACGAGAGGGTTGAGGAGTCAAGGCAGGCTGGCGATTTTTCCTCAGTAGAGGGGGTCAGTTTATCCAAGAACGGGTGATCTTAGTAGTATGGTTTCTGCAGGCTTGAATGTTCTGAAGACGCTTGCGCAGATGTGCTAAGAACTGAGGTAGGACCGAAGACAACCGAGCAGGGCTGAAGCTCTATTTCCTCTCCTGTGGCTGCTCACTGACTTCTTCACCGTTTTTTCTTTGGCTACCATTTGTGAGACTACCAGAATTAGCACAATATATAGGACAGCCAGTTCAATTTAAATTTTAAATGAACACTGAATAATTTTTGAACGTAAATATATCCCAAATACTGCATTTTATCTAGCAACTCTGCTTCCACCCTGTCAATTCTGGCAAGTACCATACCCTCCTGAAATGCACAGTGTAGGCCACCTTGCTTTAGTTTGAACACTGTGTGAAAAGTGGGTTAGATTTATTTTTTGTTGCTCCAAAAGGAGGAACTAGGATCAGTGGCTGGCAATCACCGCGAGGCAAATTTAACAATGTAAACTCCCCAACTGGGCAGTTTAGGAAGCGCTGGATTTCCTTGTGAAGGGCACAGCTGTCTTGCCTGCAAGGTCATAGTGATTCTTACATTTAATGGAAAGATGATTGCTAAGATTTCATTGTTTTAAATAAGGTGATCCGAGAACTTGGGACAGTTTTTTTTTTTTAAGTTTATTACTACTAGGCAAGGAAAGTAGATGCATTTGGCCACTAAGCTGACAAATTTATGAGGGAAACTAGAGTAAGAAAATGATTTGTCCATGAGCTGAAGAGGCACAGACATCTAAAATGAATACCTGAGAAAGTTTGTCTTATGAACACATATTAAACAACAACAGAAAATTTCTATTTTAGAAGAGTAGATTAATATTTACTTTGTGGCACATACATTTCAAGTTATTGAGACCTCTTCATGTGAAGCATTTTACATAGGTTGCCTCAGAACAGCACTGTAAGACAGGCCCCACGACCACTTTATAGACACAGAAACTGAGGTTTGAAGAGATTCATTTGCCTTAGGCCACCCAGCTGGAAAGCCCAGGTCAGTGGGATCTGAACATCCATGTTCTTTCCACCACACCTTGTTACATCCCATTGGTACATGTTTTATGACACTTTGGGGATATTTATGAGCTAGGGAAAAGATGCATTTAATTTAAGAGTACTTTCAATGCATGTTGATAGCACTGTCATCAATTATTTGACCAACTCAATCACAGTCAAGAAGACAGCGTGAACAGAGCAGGCACTGAGGGTAATGAAAGCACCGAGGAATGAGGATACCTGAAAGACTGAAAGAGCAAGTAGGTGGATGAGACCCCAAAGATACACCAAGAAAGAGTTTCCTGAAAGAAGGAAGGAGTATACGGTTTCATTCTACTTAAAACTTGGCAGTATCCAAAAATGAAAATGAAATTAAACATCAATTATATCCATTATAGTTTCTCTAAATATCTCTTCTAGAAAGTTTATGATTTCAGCTTTCATTCAGTTTTTACCACTATGTAAAATCAGGTTTTAAAAGAGCCCAAAGAGGAGATACTCTGAACTTAAAGGGATAATGTTGTGTCAGGAAAGCTAGCCAGCCCACTCTAGCCAAGGTGACTTTCCTCTGAGTTACAAGGACACTTGGTATCTATAAATGTATGTGTCTTATTTTCTATTTAAATATCGTTACTTATCTATTGATCTGCTTAAATCTTCCTGTGAATTGGAAACTGTTTTAAAGACCATATTTTACATGTCTTTGTTTCCTCCAGAGCATCTTCCTACCACCCCCTCACACGGTAGGCATTTGTATTTGAGGACCAATACAAAGCAGGCTATCATGTGAGAAGTTGCAGGACAGAGATAGATAAATAAAGATGGCAAGCCAGAAAAATAGGGTATCCAGGATACCTAAGATGAGGCAACATTTAAGACTTCATGTTTCTAACCTCACTTAAAAGGTTGACACAGAGAGATTTACATCTATCATCTATCTAGGATACCTAGCCCAAGGATTTCCCACTTTCCTCTAAGCTCCAATACCTGCTTTCTTCCCAGAGGGCTGATCTCACCTTTACCTTTGTAACCATTCTTCCTACTGAGACTCCACATACCTCCTTTTTCTCCAAGGCTGAGGGAAACCAGAGCCTAGATCAGGTACCAGATCTTTCAGGAGGGCAGAAAACAGAAAAGGGGCCTGGGTGACATTATTCTGAAGATAGCAGAAGTGCCATGTCCGCGTATGGCCCATAAAATGACAGTTTTGTCTAAAAGCCGTTTTCCAGGCCACACCCTCATCAGCAGCTCATTGTTTCACGCTCACTGATCGTGCTTCTGATTGGCTGGCACTGCTCTCCCCTCCCCCACCTGTCCCAGTGGCCCATTGCTCCTACAGGGACTGGTTGTTTCAGGTTCTCCATTGGGACATGTGGGGCAAGGGTGAGTGAGACTGATACGACCTCAAAGTAGTTTTCGTAACTCTTTCTCTGGCCTCATAGAGGGTGGCTGAAATTAAGCAATAGTAGGTGATTATCATAAAGCCATGTATCTCCTGAATGAGCAAACACCCAATTTTGATTAATAATGATCATGGCTTTTACCAGGACTATGAAATTTATCAGTTATGCATTCAGAACTTTAGGGATTTTCGTGAGATAAATTTTTGTTTGAAGAATTACATACCCATCTTTTTTTTTTTAATGCTTTTTTATTACATTATGCTAGTCACCATACAGTACATCCCTGGTTTCTGATGCAAGGTTCGATGATTCATTAGTTGTGTATAACACCCAGTGCAACATGCAATATGTGCCCTCCTTACTACCCATCATCAGTCTATCCCATTTCCCCACCCCCTCCCCTCTGAAGCCCTCAGTTTGTTTCTCAGAGTCCATAGTCATACCCATCTTTTTTGATTGGTCAAGTGAGCATTTCTAATCATTTTTTAAAAAAGATTTTATTTATTTATTCGACAGAGATAGAGACAGCCAGTGAGAGAGGGAACACAAGCAGGGGGAGTGGGAAAGAAAGAAGCAGGCTCATAGCAGAAGAGCCTGATGTGGGGCTCGATCCCATAACGCCGGGATCACGCCCTGAGCCGAAAGCAGACGCTAAACCGCTGTGCCACCCAGGCGCCCCCCGAGCATTTTTTTTAAAAAATATTTTATTTATTTATTCGACAGAGATAGAGACAGCCAGCGAGAGAGGGAACACAAGCAGGGGGAGTGGGAGAGAAAGAAGCAGGCTCATAGCAGAAGAGCCTGATGTGGGGCTCGATCCCATAACGCCGGGATCACGCCCTGAGCTGAAGGCAGACGCTAAACCACTGTGCCACCCAGGCGCCCCCCCCCCAGCATTTCTAATCAAATTCACCCCAAAGATAATTTGCAATCCAATGTGACATGGATTTGGGTTTCTCAATCCAGTGCGACACTGGCAAAATGTGTTTTAAGAGGGTTGCATATTCTCTAACAGCTTAAATCATGTTTTGATTTTCTAGCTGTTCGTATGTATTACACAACTACAATTAACATTTAGTGACACATATGTAAAACTTGAATTTAAAAAAGCTGAACTGAAAAAGTAAGTAATCATTCTCAAGGAAAGTCCAGCCCTATAATTAAATTTACTGTGTGTTTCAAAATGTTATAAAACACAGTTGTCTTAAGGGAGGAAAAGAGATTCATTTAATTATATTTTGTCAAGAAATTTTTCTAATGTTAGTTGTGGAAACCAGTCTTAATATAATTAGAATCATACCTCATACAATTAAACAGACCCCTTAGGGAGAAAGCCCATTTTAATACCAGTGCTTTCTACTTCTGTCTCATTATATAAACATGCTCTACTAGAAACTATTTTGCTTTATGGAGAGGAACCTGGGCTTTGAGGTCAACCCTTGTTAAGATTCAACCTTTCACCATCATTTGAGCAACTTAAAAAAAAAAAAGACAACCTGTTTACTACCTGGGACCAGCTCTACTGGGATTTTTAGAAGGAAACTCAGTACTCCAAACAGGAGCTCAAATTAAATAGACTGTTGATTATTTCTAGAGTAATCTATGTCCAGTCTCTCTTCATAACAAGGACAAAGGTCACAATGTTGACAGAAAGCTGACTTATGTCCAGGGTACTCTACCAGACACTTTTAATCTGCCCAAAATCACCGATTACAAATCACAGAGCTGGGATTCAAATTTAGGACTCCAGAGCCTTTTCTGCCACATTATATCAATTACGGAATGTAATTCAAAAATTTAGAGATCCTTTGTTACTCTGTGGCTGTAAAAGAACTGCTAGCCATTCCATTACCCACTTCTCACTCTCTTTAGCTCTATTTCCTTTTACTTCCAGCGACTTCACTGACCTTCACGCACAACAGATTATTTGACCTTTTAACCGTCTCTGGTAGACTAGAACAGAAGGAAGCCAAGGAAGGGTCTGTAGGAGCAAGTACGATTTATTATGGGCAAATGGTAGAAAAAAAATGTTACTCATGTCCATAGATAAGTTCCTTAAGTCATATACAAAGAAACACTGTTATTAAAAATTTGCTTTATTTTTCTGTTGAATCAAGTATTAGCCCCCAGTTTACAGTTTGATTTTTTTAATGCCTTCCAAACAGTAGCACAGTTAATATCACCTTATCAATAGCCAAATAATAAATCAAATTAGTCCCAGTGGTTATATCCATATCTAGACTGTTCCGGTGGTCAGGAACTCTTATTTGTTTGCTTTAGCTTTTAGTTCTTGGTTATATCTATAAAGGAAACAGAAAGAAAAATAATTATGAATCGCAATAGATAAATGTGTAAGAAGAAGGGAATGGGTATATTCCAGGTCTTTTTTCTCACTAGTCAAGAGGCTGTATCGTTGTAACTACAATCTTCTCAGGGGCATGCAGGTAAAACAGGCAAAAGGGAAAGTGACTTAAGGATTTTATTTGCATCTGGCTTCCAACTGCCAAAGAGTTTTAACAACTTAAATGACATATTGATTCTCATACAAAAGTATTATTTGGGTGAATATTTTCACTCTTGAATTATGTAAGAGTATGACAAACATGTGAACATATATATAAAATTTAGCAAAATGTGGTCATCCAGAACTTTTTATTTTATATTCACAGAACATCTTTCCTAAGAATAAAATAAATTGGGACTGGGATCCTGTCTAATCACTAAAAATAAAATATACTGTTGTGATACAGGCAGGTTACTGGGTTATTAGCAGGTTGTAAACACTGGGTTAGCAGGCAAGTAAAACTAAGGCCTGTTTTTTCAATTCTCATTAATCTAAAGTAGAATTACCCACAAAGCCATAGAGCCTTTCCTTCTACAATACCCTGAGCTTCATTTGCTATTCTTCCCAGATTACAATAATAGAAGAACAAAAAGTAACTTAGTCCATGGAGTCTACCATACCTCCCAGATTTCTCAAAAGGTTCTGATTTCAAATACTCAACAGTGTTTTTCTAAATGCTCCAAAATCCAACATTTATATTTTTAATTAAATCTCCCAATCTGCTGTTGTGACTGAAAGGTGCCAAAAATCCTTTTGTCAAACTGTATCTGAGTTTTTGTTCTAAAAATAGTTCTGAATGTGGTATGTAGTGTTTTCTTAGCTCTACTACTGAGTTAATATAAGGTTAAAATGAAATGGTGGATGAGAAAAATACTTGTGAATGAAATCACTATACAAATTGAAGTTTATAGTGACATAAGTAAGCTCTAAAAATGCTGGTCAGACATCTGACATACTGTAGAATGAGTGAGTTATTTATTCATCCACGCAATCTGTGCTAGATGATTATGAAAGGATTAAATTATAAACCTAGGGATAGTAAAGATGAATAAAATGAGGAAATACTATACTCTGCAGAACAGAACGCCTTCTGAAAGGAAGGTGAATTATCACTGAGTATTTTCTATTTCTTTACTGAGATCATTTATTTTTTTTTAGTCAAAGAACATTGTTTTGTAATTGAGAAAGATTCTGTGGTTCAAACAAAGCCCGAGCCTTCATCTAAGATGAGCTCACTCCAGATTGTTAACTGGTCACTGACAAATAATGTTAACTACTGAGTACAGGCAAAAATTGGAAACACTGTGGGTTCAGTTCCAGACCACCATGATAAAAGCAAGTATCACGATAAAGCAAGCAAATGAGTATTTGGGTTTCCTGGTGCATATAAACGTTATGTTTACACTATACTACAGTCTATTAAGTGTGTAATAGCAATATGTCTAGAAAAAGAGTACATACCTTAATTTAAAAATATTGCTAAAAATTGCTAACCATCATCTATGCTTTCAGTGAGTTGTAATCTTTTTGCTGGTGGAGGGTCTTGCCTCAATGTTGATGGCTGCTGACTGATCGGGGTGATGGTTGCTGAAGGTTGGGGTGGCAGTGGCAGTTTCTTAAAACAGGACAATAAGGAGCTGCCACATCAACTGACTCTTTCACAAATGATTTCTCTGTAGCATACGATGCCATCTGATAACATTTTATTTCACAGCAGAACTTCTTTCAAAACTGGAATCAATCCTCTCAAACCGTGCTGCTGTTTTATCAACTAAGTTTAGTAATATTCTGAATTCTTTGTTGTCATTTCAAAAGTCTTCTCAGCATCTTCACCAGGAGTAGATTCCATCTCAAGGAACACTTTCTTTGCTCATCCGTAAGAATCAACTGCTCCTCCGTTTAATTTTGATCCTGAGATTGCAGCAAGTCAGATCCATCTTCCCGCTCCACTTCTCATGCTCGTTCTCTGGCTATTTCCACCACATCTGCAGTTACTTCCTTCACTGAGGTCTTGAATCCTTCAAAGTCATCCATGAGGGTTGAAATCGACTCCTTCCAAACTCCTGTTAATGTTGATACTTTGACCTCTTCCCAAGAATCACAAATGTTCCTAATGGCATTTAAAATGGGGAATCCATTCCAGAAGGTTTTCGATTTACTTTGACCAGATCCATCAGAGGAATCACAATCTATGGCAAGGATGGCCTTACAAAATGTATTTCTTAAATAAGAAGACTTGAAAATTGAAACAACTCCTTGATCCATGGGCTGCAGAACGGATGTTGTTAGCAGGCATGAAAAAACAACACTAATCTTGGTGCACATCTTCATCAGAGCTCTTGGGTAACAAGGTACACGGTAGGCGAGCAGAAATATTTTGAAAGGAAACTTTTTTCCCCACACAGTGGGTCTCAACAGTGGGTTTAAAATATTCAGTAAACCCTGTGGTAAATAGATGTGCTATAATCCAGGCTTTGTTGCTCCATTTATAGAGCACAGGGAGAATAGATTTAGGATTATTCTTAAGGTCTTTAGGATTTTCAGAATGGTAAATGAGCTCTGGCTTCAACTTAAAGTGAGCAGCCACATTAGCCCCTAGCAAGACAGTCAGCCTTAGAGCCAGGTATTGACTTCTCCTCTCCAACTATGAAAGTCCCAGATGGCATCTCCTTCCAATATAAGGCCGTTTCACCTACACTGAAGATCTGTTGTTTACTGTAGCTACCTTCATTGATTAACTTGCTAGATCTTCTAATTTGCTGCAGTTTCTACATCAGCACTTGCTGCTTCACTCTGCACTTGTATGTTATGGAGATAGTTTTCCTTGAACCACATGAACCAACCTCTGTTGGCTTCAGACTTTTCTTGTGCAGCTTCTTCAGCTCTCTGAGCCTTCATAGAATTGAAGAGAGTGAGGGCCTTGCTCTGGATTGGGCTTAGGCTTAAAGGAACGTTGCGGCTGTTTGATCTTCTATCCAGATCACTAAAACTTTCTCCATATCAGTAATAGGCCATTTCACTTTATCAATCATGTGTTCACTGGAGTAGCACTTTTAAGTTCCTTCAAGAATTTTCCTTTGCAATCACAACTTAGCTATATGTTGAGCACAAGAGGCCACCTTTTGACCTATCTTGTCGGCTTTCAACATGCCTTCCTAACTAAACTTAATTATTTTTAGCTTTTGCTTTAAAGTGAGAGATATACGACTCTTCCCTTTCACTTGAACACTTAGAAGCCCACTGCAGGCTTATTAATTGGCCTATTTTTAATATTGCTGCATCTCAGGGAATAGGGAGATCTGAGGAGAGGGAGAGAGATGGGGGAATGGCCGGTCGGTGGTGTAGTCAGAACACACACATTCATCACTTAAGCTCATAGTCTTCTGTGGGTGTGGTTTGTGGCGCTCCCCACCCCCCAACAATGACAGTAGTAACATCAAAGATCACTCATCACAGATCACCATAACAAAGATAATAATGACAATTTTTGAAATACGGTGAGAACTACCAAAATGTGACACAGACATGAAAGGAGCAAATGCTGTTGGAAAAATGGTATCGATAGACTTGCTCGATGCAGGGTTGCCACAAACCCTCAATTTGTAAAAATGTGCAAAATCTGTGAAGCACAATGAAGTGAAGTGAAATAAAATAAGGGATGCCGGTACACAGTTTCAAAAATTTCCCAATGCTCACGGAACGCTTTCTGACAAAACCAGTAGCCTTCCTCTAAATATCATTTCCAATACTGCATAACCATACACATTTAGGTCCCACTTTATGATATATAACTGAAACCGAGTGGAGAAAATTACTTAATATTTCATAATTGTGTATGTTGTCTTAAAACAGATTCTACGAACAGGCTATATATCTAGATAATACACAGACAGATTTAAAACCTAGGTAACAAACATACTGCTTAACACTTTTAAGTTAAACCCCCAGACTTTTCTAGAAATTTCTGCTTTAGGCATATCCCATCTTAGCATTATACATGAATCTTAAAAAAAAAAAAAAAAAAGCACTGCCATCTGGGTGGCTTCTGAGGCAGATTTTTCTTTTTACATCTTTGACAGGCTTACCTCCAAATACGAAAGAGTTGAGAAGCTCCTGCTGCCCCCACGAAGAAATTAACAGCAAACAGACTCCAGTTTTTTGGGATAATTACAAGTGAGTATCTTGACCAAATAAACCCTGTTGAAACAAAAAAAAAAATTTTTTTTTAAAAGCACAGGTACTGCTGCAATATCTTTCGAACATTCAATATTAAATTAATAATAAATAGGACCATGACAACATAATAATACAGGATAAAGGAAAAGGAAATGCTATACTTTGAGTCTTTAAATAAAGTCTCTGTAATTCAGTGTTACACAAAAAACAAAACCCACGCCAATTCTTATTCACAGTAACCCTCTTCTGCCTTCTCTATCTATAATCTGATAATTTCCCAGAGACAACACTGTTAATTCCTTTGTGTGTAAGTGTGTGTGTGTGTTTGAGTGTATGTATGTGCTTCAAATATTAAACTGTTAAATAAATTGATGGAAAACAAAATAAGAAATATTGAATGTCCTAAATGGAACACAGGAAGTATTCATTTAATTTACCTGTGGCCATCAAAACAGCAGACTGAGCTGTGCTGAGCTTCTCTGCAGGTCTGGCCATGTCAGCCAATCCAGCACACACCAACCCCTGGAAATATATGTTAACACACAGAAAGAGAGAAGGTATCATGAGTGCGCAGTAATGATTCTTAATTATAAATAAAACATATAATTATTTCAGAGATTTCCACACGACAGTTGCTGTAATTTTAGTACCCATGCAGTAAGGAAATGTATACATATCATCATAAAAAACTACAATGAATGTAGGAATGCTTTTTGAATTCATGTTTTGTTAACCACACCAAACAGCCTCATATACCTGAAAATCAGTAGTGTGTGTAGGTACCCTAACAAATGGTACTTCTTTCACATATGAAATTATATGTTCTTTACACATGTTGGAAACCACTGGTGTGGAGGATGCCTAAAAGCTACTTGAGGTAATTTGTATAGATCCTCCTTTCATGTTTTTGTCAACGTATTCTTTTTTAAAAGTGTAGTGGCGCAGTCGGTTAAGCATCTGACTCTTGGTTTCGGCTCAGGTTGTGATCTCATGCTAGTGGGATCGAGCCCTGTGTCAGACTCTGTGCTCAGAGTGGACTCTGCTTGAGTTTCTCTCTCCTTCTCCCTCTGAACCCCCCCCCCCCGGTGTTCTCGTGCGTGCGCACTCTCTCTCTGGAATAGATAAATAAATCTTGAAAAAAAAGTGGAAGTGTCAGAAAAACTCTGATATAATTTTAGTTTTTAGGCTGCATAATTTTTCTTTAATGTCAAAGTATACAACATGGTCATTTCTTCTCTGCTGTGTTTTTAACACTGTTATATAATCATCTTACTAATACCCCTACCAGTAGCATCACTCAGAAAGTTTAGTAATGAGTCTTCCTTCACTAGAGTATTAGTTATGCTGTTCTACTGCAGACAAGAATATGTAATAAAATGATTTTTATTGATGAAAAATTCAAATATACACAAAATAAGAGACTAGTACAAAGAACCCCTATATACCTACCACCCAGAATTAATAATTACTGAAATTTTGCCACATCTGCTTCACCTCCCCTCTTCCCTTTCTCCTTTTTCCTTTAAGTATTTTAAACCAAATCCTAAATGTCATCAGAGAATATGTTTTTAAGAAATTATTTTTAGGTCTCACTGGGTTTCTAAAAGATACTTTTTTTTTTTTTTTTAAGATTTTATTTATTTATTTGACAGAGAGAGAAACAGCCAGCGAGAGAGGGAACACAGGCAGGGGGAGTGGGAGAGTAAGAAGCAGGCTCCCAGAGGAGGAGCCTGATGTGGGACTCGATCCCAGAACTCCGGGATCACACCCTGAGACGAAGGCAGACGCTTAACGACTGAGCCACCCAGGCGCCCCATCTAAAAGATACTTTTACATGGAAAATATAGATCAGCGAAGGCTTTTGCTCCTAAGTAGAACATAGATATACTTGTGAATTTATACACAAATTTAAACTGACTACAAAGGGTTCTGAATTAATAAATTCAGCAGTACAAGAAAACAACGATTCTGATTTAAAAAGGGGCAAATGGTTACGCAGAAGAGTATAACCAGAGGTAAATCACGGCTAACACTATTTTGCCTCTTGTTAACTTTCACCCACATTCCTGTGACTTTTTTCTCCCAAATGCTTCCTGATTATCCTTCCTATATTCTTTTAGGTCCCAATGTGCGTTTTCTCCATTTCGTATTTGTTCTACTTCTGCAGGGTAGAACACTGCCATTGGGAAGGGGAAGAAAGGGATTGATTGCTACTGTTAATCCACTGTGCCTTCTTGGATAGATCTATGAACACTATGGGCTACAGTCTAACATTTTTTTGGAAGAAGTCAGTGGTCATGATTTTGTTCATGTTCACAGAATATTCGTTATTTTTCTGGGACGTGTAATTGTTCTCTCCCACGAGCTCTCTTGAGCTCTCTTTCTCATGTTTCTAAAAAATCCCTTTCCACTTCTACATTACTCTAACCTTATGTAAATTACCTTAGAAAATCTCACCAAAGCTAATCTCTGCCATTTACTAGCTGTGTGACTTTAGCCAGATTACATAACACTCGCCTTAAATTCCTCATGTGTAAAATGAGAATATTAATAGCTACCCCTGCAAAAGTGATGTATGATTAAATGAGATAATATGTCTTAAAAGTATTTAGCACAGTGTCTGCAAAATATTATGAATACAAACAAATAGTAGCTTATGTCTGTAGAGCAACAGAGAAAAAGGCATACTGTTTTCTATCTTTTCCACCATTACTAGCCTCAGCATAGGAGGCAGATGGTCTGTGTTCCTTTTCATCTTTATTATGAACTTTATTCAAATAGAACTATATAGATTCTATTCAGAGAATGTTTAGAGTAAATAATAAGATTATGTAAAATACTCTTTAACATACACAGAGACTACTAGTTAGATCCACAGTAACTATTTTAAAGGTGGTCATCTAAGTGTTTAAGAACACTTAATGGGCTGTGAAGTTAAACAGATGTGGGCTTTCACATCCTGATGTGTCATTTACCATGACAGTATGTTCAGTCATTTAGCTCTTCGAACCTCAGTACCTTTACCTGGAAGATGGTAATAATACTTCTCAGATTTCTTTTTGGGTGAAGATCAAATACAAGATAATGTATTAAATAACCCAATACAGTTTGGCATCCAGTAGACTCAAGTTAGCTCCCTGTTAAAAGCATGTTTTTCAAATTGTCTGAAGCCCAGGACTGTGATTTTCTTTAAAGATTTTATTTATTTGAGAGAGAGCACAAGCTGGGTGGGAGTGTGGGCGGGGAGGGGACGACAGAGGGAGAGAGAAGCAGGCTGCCCCACTGAGCAGGGAGCCCAACATGGGGCATGCTCCACTAACTAAGCCAGCCAAGCACCCCTAAAGTGAAAATTATACAGGATGCACTACAGTATAATGCATCTGAAGAAGAAAGTGTGGAACTCAAAATAAGTGGATCCATACACAAATAAAAGCTTTAGCCTTACAGATGATTGGCAAATAAATATATATTAAGTTAAAATACAATACTTAAGGTATATGAGTATTGTTTTTTAGGATTATCCACTTTGACCTCAATGACTATTTGGTTTCAACAAAAGTGGCTAAGAAGGACTCCACTCCAGTTAAATTTCTGAACAAGTATAGTCTGAAATTCTTAATATAGAACATACTGTTATGTGTTATGGATAAACTATCATAGCTGAATTATTATCAAATGGTTTGGAATAATATCTACGTACATGAATTATTATCAAATGGTTTGGAATAATATGTACATAAAGTAAATACATAACAAAAGAAGTCTCCTCACCAGAGAACGAGGCACAGTTCCTACTGCTATGCTGTCATCAGAAGACTATGCATGATTTCAACATGAACTTAAAATAGATGGTTTTAAAGGAGACAGATACTCACTTATGAGTATGTCATACAGTCGATGTTTCAAAACACTGGTGGACCAGATTAAAGAAACACCAAAGTATTGATAAAATCAGTAAACATCTAAGTTGTGACAAATCTGAGGTCAAAGAGAACCCCCAGATCTGTTATAGAGTAAATAATTCTTTTTTTTAAAGATTTTATTTATTTATTTGACAGAGAGACAGCCAGTAAGAGAGGGAACACAAGCAGAGGGAGTGGGAGAGGAAGAAGCAGGCTCCCAGCAGAGGAGTCTGATGCGGGACTCGATCCCAGAACGTCAGGATCATGCCCTGAGCCGAAGGCAGACGCCCAATGACTGCACTACCCAGGCGCCCCAAGAGTAAATAATTCTTACTCTTTTGATAACGGGGCTAGAAATAATAGTTAAGCAACCAATTACACCTTTATAGACATATAATTACTATATAATTTCCAGTGCTGATATAGAGAAGAGGAAGAAAATAATAATATACTTTCCATTGTTTTTTTAAAAATCACACTAGTTTTGAATGTTTATTTTTCCTTTGATCTACATTTTAATTAAATTAATAAACAGACAACACATTTTAAACACTAAAAAAAAAAAAAAAAAAAAAAAAAAAAAAGGACTTTAATTCACACTCCTGGGAATAAATGCAGGATTACAATGGAATGATAGAATTTAGTGTCCAATTACATAGATGACTCTCATTCAGTAATAGGGCAACAAAAACATATATCAAATGTACATAACTCTTGTCTTTAGTAAAAGAAAGTGAGTGTAAACTACTTACTAATTACTTACCAAGTCAAGAAAAAATCAGAATGAAGTGCCAGGGAAGCACATGAAGTTAAGGCACCATTATTTTCAGTTGTAAACTTCAGTGACTGGCAAATATTTTGAAAAGACTTTAAAGACAGGGCTTTAAAGACAAGGGTGATAAAAAGCAGTATTATTTCCCCCTACGCCAATAAACTACGTAGTAGTTCTGAACATAGCTACCTATTTTTCGTGTTTGCTTTTGGCCCTGTGAATAGCAAGCAGCTGCATTTTCTGGTAACATCCTGCATCTTTCCTTTTCTTTGCTGTTTGTGAATATACACAGTGGTAAAGATTGTAAAAGATGCAAAACAGGAAAACAAATATGTGTGTCTGTGTAAGAAACAGCGCCAAATAGAGGGCTGACCTGACAGTACTGTCAGACCAAACTACAGCTAGTTTTCAATGCTTCGAGTGAGCAGAACCATTAAACATGATACGCTCAAACTTCTTTTTGTTTTAACTGATGGGACCTTTTCTCAATATATTGTTAAAAAGAAAACCACAGGCCCAAAGTGGCGTCACTTAGGCCAAGTCACCAACACCTAATGTAACTGCACTTTCAACCTCCCCCAGAAATGGAGTCCTTAACCAGTCAGTTAGGAATTTTCTGGTCAGCACCAATGAGGTAATCTGTCACCTGGACCCGCTCCCCATCCCCCAAAGAAAGAGGAGATAATTCACCTACTAAGATCCTTTCTTTTGTCTCCAAATGAAGATGACCTCACCTGGAAATAATCCTTTTTTCTAAAAGTTTACGACTTCCTTGTCCTGCCTTGAAAAAAACTCTTTCTGTGGCCCTTGGGAGCTCCCCTCAACTTGCTAAATGGGATGCTGTCCCATTGATCAAATTTACTTGGTTAAATTTTGATTTTTAACGATATAAATAATAATAATAAAAAGAACTGCTCCCTAGTTCTCTGTAAAATGTAGCTCCCAACCACTAATCTACTCTAGTCATTTTACCTAAGGGGAAAAAATGGCAGATTTAACTTGCCTAAGGTCATAAGATGGAGGGATAGCCAATTCTAACATTCTCAACTACTTAGATTTTACAACTGAGTTTCTGAAATTGTTCTGACAATTTAAAGCAGTACATTTATGCAAATTAAAATAGTCTACACCTCAACAACAAAAAAACAACTCGATTAAAAAGTGGACAAAAGGCTCGAACAGACATTTCTCCAAAGATATACAAATGGTCAATAAGCACACGAAAAGATTCTCAGCATAACTAATCATATTAGAAAATGCAAATCAAAACCACAATGAGCTACTACTTCACACCCATTAAGAGGCTATTCTAAAACAACAACAACAACAAAAGTAACAAGTGTTGGCAGGCGATGTGGAGAAATTGGAATCCTTGTGAATTGCTGGTGGGAATGTAAAATAGTGCAGCTGCTCAAAGTAATACTGATTGAACAATTCCACCTCTAGTTTTATACCTCAAAGACCAGGAAGCAGGGACAGGAATAGATGTATGCCCTTACTCCCAGCAGCATTATTCACAATGGCCGAAAGGTGGAAGCAACTCAAGTGTCCATCAACAAATGAATGGATATGCAAAATGTGGTATCTATACAATGGGATATTATTCATACTTTAAAAAAAAGAAAAGGAAAATCTGACGTTACAACATGGATAAACCCAAAGGACACCGTGCTAAGTTAGCCAAGCAAAAATAGACAAATCCTGTACGATTCCACTTATTTGGGATACCTCGAGTAGTAAAATCCATAGAGACATAAAGTAGAATGGTGGTTGCCAAAGGCTGGGGGAGGGGAATGAGGAGTTGTTTAACTGGTACAGAGTTTTAGTTCTGCAGGATAAAAGGAGCTCTGGAGATTGGCTGCACAATGATGTGAATTCACTTTACACTAAAAAAATGACTAAGACGGTACATTTTATGTGTAGTTGACTACAATTAAAAAATAAAAAAGCCTACAGACCAGTACTTTCCAAATTTTAGAAGGCATCAAAATCACGTGGAGGGCTTATTAGAACACAAATAACTGGGCTCCATCCCCAGAGTTTCAGATTCAGTAAAACTGAGATGGAGTGCAAAAATCTGCATTTCTAACAAGTTCGTGGGCAATGCCAATGCAGTAGGTCTACGGATGACACTTTGAGAACACTGCTATAGGCCAAAACTGGCCCTTATAACATAAAATCAATGACTTGTTTTATTGTTTCCACAACTACCTCTTTTCAGCTAAATGAGAACTCCAGGAATGGAAACTCTTGGCCTAAGGTCCTGGAGTCAGGATTGGACTTGGAGTCAAGAAGTCCTAAGACTTTACCATTTACCAAATGTTAATACATACCCTTGGATAATCTTTTCTGTTTTTTGAGACTAACTTTCCTTGCCTGTATCTTGGTGTTGGTATCTTCAGTTCACATACTAAATTAATAATAAAAGTTAATCTGGGGGGGTTCTAATCAGTTTCATGTTTGACTTAGTCATAAAATCTTAGAATGAAGTTTCAGTTCCAAGGGCCCACAATTAACAGGCTTTAAAATTTTTTTTTAAAAGATTTTATTGATTTGAGACAGATAGAGAGCATGGGGGGGGGGTGTAGAAGGAGAGGGAGAAGCAGACTCCCCAGTGAGCAGGGAGCCCAACATGGGCTTGATCCCAGGACTGAGATCATGACCTGAGCTGAAGGCAAACGCTTCACCGACTGAGCCACCCAGGCTTTTTGATATCAATTATGTTCCCAGAAGGCCTTTTATCTAAGGGGTTCAGAACAAATTAAGCAGGTAGTGTGCTTTATGCAGTAAAAATGACACATCTGAGATTATTTGAATGAAATAATCTCCAGCCATGAATATTTAAAAAGTACATCTTTCATAAAAATGTCTTCAAATTAATAAGGTCCTTTTAAAGAATATTTTTTTCAGTACCTTCTGCAAAAACTCAAGACTTACCCATTTCATAATTGGAGCCCAGAAAAAAACTGTTTTGGGACCTGGGAGGAAAAAAAGAAAAATTTAGAAACGAACCAACTGTTTTATATGTCTCTTTTTTTTCTTTTCAAATTTTTTATTTAAATTCTAGTTAGTTAAAAAAATTCTAGTTAGTTAATATACATTGCAATTTTGGTTTCAGGAGTAGAATTCAGTGATTCATCACTTACATACAACACTCAGTGCACATCATAACAAGTGCCCTCCTTAATACCCATCACCCACCTAACCCATCACCCACTCACCACCTCCGACCAGCAACCCTCAGTTTGTTCTCTATCTTTAAGTCTCTTACGGTTATACATGTCTTTTAACAGCCATCACCACGTTTCAAAATCCCCAAAATTTAGCAATTTATTTCTAATCATCTGTACTACCCTTTCTGCATTCTGTGTATTTGTTAACATTTAGAAAGTCACTACAGTGTCAACCTTACATACAAGTTGTGTTGATTGCCTTGTCAATTACTTGTATTTTTGTGACCTGTTAAAAATTATCAAAAGTGTAGCGGAGATAGTCTGGAAACCATTCCCAAAGCTTTGTCTTGAACATGAAACCTTAATGTTAGTTCACTCAAGGATAACCTCCGAGTTGGAGAAATTAGAGATATAGAGATTTTGTGATATGAGCCTCAGTAACTATAAGATATTCACTAATTCTATTAATATTTATTATTATAAGTGACATGTTGCCATATGTATGATAATAAAAGCTCTTATAAAAAGTCTATATATTCTAGTAAAAAAAATTTTTTTAAAGATTTTATATATTTATTTGAGAGACAGAGATAGAGCATGGGGTGGGGGCGGCAGAGGGAGAGGGAGAAACAGGCTCCCCACTGAGCAGGGAGCCCACATAGGGGCTCCATCCCGGGAACCTGAGGTCATGACCTGAGTTAGATGCTTAACCGACTGAGCTGCCCAGATGCCTCTCTAGTGAAAAATTAATGAACCTAATTTTAAGGTTCACATGAGAAAGGGGAAAGACTTAAGATCTCTTAGCTCTGTAACAGCAGGGTTGTTAATTTTAGTTATCCTGGTATCCACTGGCCTTTTGCAAAATGTTAAGTAAATGTTGGTAGCACTGAAAACAATTCTGGTTTCTTAGATAAAGTAGAATTTAAGAAATGCAGTGTTTCAGAGCTGGAAGGAAATTCAGAGTTCATCTAACCTAAATCCTTCATGTTACCATGAGGCTCAGAGCAGACCCATGACCTAGTCCATGCGGGCAGCCAGGAAGCAGCAGAACGGTGCCTGGAACCTAAGCCTTCTAGCTCTTTAACTACGTAACTGCCCACTCTGAACTCTTCCAAATGATGTATCTCATTTAACCTTCCCGAGGCTACAGGGGCAGGAAAGAAACAGACTTTGGTCCATGATAATTTAAAATATAACTAAGCATGCTAAATCCAATATAGATCAGAGTACTTAATATGATGAGTATGCTATCACACACTGGATCAACTAATACATTTATGTATGTATGTATGTATGTATGTATTTATTTATTTTTAAAAGATTTTATTTATTTATTTGACAAGAGAGAGACAGCCAGCGAGAGAGGGAACACAAGCAGGGAAAGTGGGAGAGGAAGAAGCAGGCTCCCAGCAGAGGAGCCCGATATGGGTCTCGATCCCAGGATCCTGGGATCACGCTCTGAGCCAAAGGCAGATGCTTAACGACTGAGCCACCCAGGCGCCCCCAGAATATAAATTTCTAATCCTATTTTAATTAAATTTTAGCCCAGGTCACTGGTTCTCAACCAGGGGGGGGTTTTTCCCCCCCCCCCCCCCCCCGGGAGAAATTTAGCAATGTCTGGAAACATTTTTAGTTGTCACAACTGTCATGGTGGCGCTGCGACTCTTACTGATGCCCTCTAGGTAGAGGCCAGGCAGGCTGATAAACAGCCTCCTGTAACAAATAATCACCTAGCCCCCAAATGTCAACAGAGGAGGGTAAAAAACCCTGGTCTACGTGGGCTGACAAGCTAGGCAAGCATACAACTAGTTTCATGGTGTTTAATGACTCTAAACCTTAGTTTATGCTTAGAATATCCCAATAGTCTGCCTTGCCTTCATCTGGCTAACTCCTAACATCCTTTGAAAACTTACCTTAGATTTCATCTCCTCAAGGAAACCTTCTTTAACATCTCCAGGTTACATACAGTAAATCCTCCTTCTTTGAACCCCCAAAGCGCCTCTATACTGCTCTATTGTTTTCTGCACTTAACAACTAAAACGATTTATTTATGCATCCGTCACTTTAACTAGACAAGGTGAAGACAAGGCCTATTTCTTAGATTTCCTCAACAAATAACATATGTGAACAGAACTGAATTGGATTAACCATGTCCAGGACAGGTGTTAATCAAAGATATTCAAATTTTAAGTCTGACCAGATATGCCTTGATACTGTTTCATCAAGGGTAGAATCTGCTATTTACTCCTCTCCAGGGACATCAAGTTCCCTTCACATCATGGCTGTACTAGATTTTCACTCATTAGTTACTCTACTCTTAGACCATGACACTCCCCTATCTGGCTCCTGAAAATTCTTCCCGTAGAGTCTGATGCCATAATGCACTGATCCCGTAAGTCAATCTTTTCAAACTCTCTAGTTATTTTATTTAGCCTGAGTTTCTGAGATTCCTATCACAGCACAGCTAGCTTATTTCTCTTCTCCATATACGAAGTCTCTGAGTCATATGCAATATCAATTACTAAGTTTACTTTTTAATCCCTGCAGGAGGCTTGGCTTCATCACTCAAGGGTCAGTCAGCACATTGTTTTGGTCTCTGGCTTTGAACTTCTCAGCCAACTCCTCTCTTCCTATTTCAAAACTGATGCTTCCTCCTCTGCCACCTTCAAAATTGTTTCCTGAACAATGCCTCTAGGTTCTGGCTTCTTTATAAGCTTCAATATTTGATCCTTCAGAGTTAATGAACAGTAGAGCTTTTCAGTGTTTGCTCGGTAACTAATTCACTCAACTGCCCCAAGCCAGATGATAGTTTTAAAATAGTACCCGTCCCTCTCGCTCACAACCAAACCAAACAAAAAAACTTCAAACGTGTAATTATGGTTGCTAGAACCTGGACCAAGAGAGGTATGAATATTTTAGTTAGTGAATAATTTTAAACTATAAAACAAACCTTCAATTATTTTAACAACAGCTAAGCACTAAATTTAAAAATATCATTAGCAAATATGTATTACAAGACACTTTTTTTTAAAAAAAGATTTTATTTATTTATTTGACAGATAGAGAGCACAAGTAGGCAGAGAGGCAGGCAGAGGGAGAGGGAGAAGCAGGCTCTCCGCTTAGCAGGGAGCCCGATATGGGGCTTGATCCCTGGGATAGTGACCTGAACCGAAGGCAGCTGCTTAACTGACTGAGCCACCCAGGTGCCCCTATTATAAGATATTCTAAATTTCTAATATTTCTGAGATATCAGAGGATGCTGACAAGTGACACAAATAATCAGAGTTGGATATCTATATATGCAAACAAATAGTGTTTTCTTCATTGTTAAGAAAAGGAAAACAGCAGCTTAGCAATACCTGTCATCATACAACGGACTAACAAAAAATTTTAAAGAAAACTTATTTTAGTTCACTTTTCCATTTTACCTTACTAATCATTTTCTACCTTAAGAGTAAAAAAATCAAGTAAATGTAGACGTATGAATTCAGGTACAGAGGAAAAACTTCCTTCTTGGAACAGAATAACTTTACACACATGCAAATAAGCACACATACAAATACTGAGTTGAGATACTCACTATGTGCCAATGTGAAAAATAAAGTTTCTCATTTAATGCTTTTCACTATCTCTTCCTGTCCCTTTCAGACCATTTCTCTATGGTTTGCAGCTTTTCCACGGTCCTCAACATTCTTCTAAGCTCCGGATACCGAGCAATCCCCTCTTCACTACCATGTGAGAAACACTTACAAATCCTTAGAATTTGTAAATGTTACTCCCTGACATAGATATGGGCTGTCAAAAGTTACTCCCTTTTATTTGTACTAGAACTAGTTCTGACTTCACACTAAGAACGTGACTAGACTACCATTTTAGAATCATGTAATCTTTGTATCTTTTGAAAGGCCTTGGAAACAGCCATCACTCAGCACCCAGAACGTCAAGGGTATATAATGATTCTTAAAATGTCGATTGAAAACAGGCTTTGGTACAAATGCCAAAGTAAAATAACAGGTGAAACAACTAGCTAAAATAGCTAATAGGCATTTTAGGGTTGATACATTTTAATTATTTGTTCGGTTACAAAGAATCAATGACTTTTAGATTTAGAAAGTTGAAACCACCTCGTTCAGGCACTCGTCTTAGAGATCAGGTAAATGAGGCCCAGAGACAGAGAATTGCCCACGTAAAATACATAGCACAGCAAGGATTAAAAACTAAGATCCCCAAATCCTAACTTAACAATAATCACATAGTTTTCCCCAATGAAATCTGAGTTTCTTTAAAGCTCTGAAACTAAGAAAAGCTCTAGCAAGAAGACCAAACTGTAGATTATTATAGCTGAAAAGGACCTTAAAGATAATCCAAGCTCCCTTATTTTAACAGATGAAAAAGAAAAAGCACCTAGATCTTAAGTAATCTGTTTTATCTCAGGTAGTTCCAGATAGAGCAAGGAGATCTCTTTGATCCACCTCTTCTTTCTAATATGTCCTACCATACTTTAAACATTTCATACCTTCTTATAACCAAAATTAATATTCTTGCATGACTTGGAAATGTCAAATTATTTATAGCTTTCCTTAGGTCTTGCTTCTCCTTTGGTATATCTGTTGAATCAAACTAGGTGAAGGATAGTCTTAATTTCTTAAAATTAGTTTAAAATCAGGTTAGTAGACAAAAGTTATACTAAGTGTCAAACGAACAACTACAGCTGGACTATATTCGTTTTATAATCTCTTCTGAGAATTTAAAATCTCAGGGCGCCTGGGTGGCTCAGTCCTTACGCATCTGCCTTTTGCTCAGGGCCTGATCCCAGGCTCCTGGGATGGAGCCCCGCATCGGGCTCCTCCGCTGGGAGACTGCTTCTTCCTCTCCTACTCCCCCTGTTTGTGTTCCCTCTCTCTCTGGCTGTCTCTCTCTCTGTCAGACAAATAAATAAAATCTTAAAAAAAAAAAAAGAATATAAAATCTCTGTGAGTAGGCATTTTTATTTTATTCACTAACATATCCCAAGTGCCAGAACAATACCTGATATTCAGTAGGCCCTCAATAAATATTGAATAACTCAACTTTCTTGGTAGCTACTGCTTTAGAGATACCCTACTTTTCATCGATACCTCACAGTTATATGTGAAATCTCAACTTTCTATTTTGGTTCTCATTCTTTAATTTTAAGGGTAACAGAGGTTATTACTGTAAAAAAATGATATATGTATATCCATATATTTAGCATATATAAACATAATATATATTAGATATGATATATAATATAATCCAGATATCTAAATATCTATGTATCTATTCTAGAAGATTAAAATTCTTCAAACAATCTCCGAAGCAAGAAAAGAAACTAAAAGAAATGCTAAGGAACTATGTTAATTTGTAACTATGTGGGCATTTACACTATTTATTTATTTGATCTACATCTGGCTTTATTTACATATAATAAAACAATATATACGCTGAACTAAATTGCATTAGACTGTCTAGTATAACACAACTTCCCTTAGTATTTAACTTTGAATTTTTATGATAAAGATATTCCCTTATGAACACAGCTAATATGGGTTCATTTATTATGTTTTTATTTTATTTTTAAAGATTTTATTTATTTGACACAGAGAGAGAGAGAGAAAGAGAGAGAGAGAGAGAGAGAGAGTGTGTGTGTGTGTGTGTGTGTGTGTGTGTGTGTGTGTTCCAGTGGGGGGAGGGGCAGAGGGAGAGAATCTCAAGTGGAGTCCATACTCAGCGTGAAGCTGGATGCTGGGCTCAATCTCACTACCCTGAGATTATGACCTAAGCCAAAATCAAGAGTCACACACTTAATTAACTGAGCCACTCAGGTGCCCCTGTTTTTATTTTAAAACATATACTTTAGCTATTTAAGCTATAAAGGAAAAAATAATCTTACGTAGGAGAAAAGCAAATATTACTATTACTGAGATCTTACAGTAACTTCTCCAGTGAGCCTTCACAGGGAGAATACCATGTAATGCAGAGAATTATATTCTCAGCAACAGGACACTAAGCACCGCAACAGATTTCACAGAACTACTTTTTCAAAAGTTCTTCCACTTAAGCCAAAATGTAACTCAAGAAAAGCAAAGCTACGGTGAGGTTCATAAAATGATATGGTTTAGAAACCTGTTTTTCTGGGCTAAGTTGAAGGATAGTTTTTATTTATTTTATTATTTGTTATTATTTTATTTCCCTCAGTTTTATTGAGATATAATCGGCACATAAGACTGTATTGGTTTCAGATGTACAACATAATGACTTGATATATATTTATACGGCAAAAGTATTACCACAATAAGTTCAGTTAACATCCATTGCCTCACTTAGCTCATTTTTTGTCCTAAGAACTTTTAAGATCTACTCTCTTAGCAGCTTTCAAATATATTACACAGTATTGTTAACTATAGTCACCACGTTGTACATTATATCCCCCAAACTTACTTATTTTATAACAGGAAGTTTTTACCTTTAGACCACTTTCTAGGATAGTTTTTGGATTCTTCAGAATCCTAGTCTCCTAACTACTTTTGAACATTGGGCCCTGTCATTAAAAACCCTTTTTTTGAGCATACATCCCCTACATATATATTGTATACATTTATAAACTATATATAACTTACATACATGTATATATGTTGACTCCGCAGAAGTCAACTGTGTTCGACATTGTGTATATGTATAACTAGACTAATTTATTTTTATATTATATATACAGAATAGAAAATTTAAAAAGATAAAATAATAGTAAACATTAATAGAAGCTGTATGGTTTTCTTCCTACATTCCAATGTTTCATTTCATGTATACTTTGGGACAATTCACCCCTTTCGGGACTCATAAATACAAAGGAATGACACTCTTTCACTAATGATGTTCCCCCCTCCAACTAAGCTTTTAAGTAAACACAGGGCAACATGACTTCAAGGTTATTTCTCTGACAAAAACCTGGAGTAGAGCTATGCAGCTGGTTAGTGTAGAGTCCCTTACGTTTACAGTCAGGAGTGATGGTAAAGAGTGACATACCTTATGACACTTGAACTTGCTAGGACACACATTTGGTTAGAACTCTATTCTTATTCTATAGAGGTAGATCACAGTGTGCCAGGAACAACACATACGTGAATGATGAAGGCCGTAGGTCTAACTATAATATATGTCATTATGATATAATAATATATAACAGTACTGTAACTCTAGCATATATCTATATAAAGACATATTCTTGTTTCCTGACTGGACATTCTGCCAGTGATACAATTAAATCTCAGATATTTAGAATTTGCAATGTATGATATCCAACTGTTAATATCCTAGCCTTGTATATCATTGTAAAAACCTCCAGTATGTGAATGTAGTCTAAGGTTTAAATGAGGATTCAATAACATACTATGACGCAAAATAGTACACAAAAACCTTACATAGTCACTCTGATGACTCTTGGAGCAATCATCAGTGTTTCCTCAGATTTTATTCAATACCAATTAATCAAGTTATGTTTTTCATGCTTCTCCATTTCTCCGTTGGTGTGTCTACAACTTTTTAATCACAAATACTTTTGCAATGATAGATATTCTTACTATGTATACTTGTTAAAAGCTTAGATGGGGGGGAACTAACATTTTTGAGTCTAAGTGCAAACACTTTGCTAAATGTTTTAAAGCCATTATATCATTTAATTTTCACAACAATCCTTAAATGATGATAATTATTATCCCCATTTTATACATCAGAAAAATAAGGCTTGGGGGCTTTAAGGTCAAGGTCACACAGCTAAGATTTAAACCTATCTCTGTCTGGCTTCAGAGCCTAATTCTCCTTCCCCTACACTGAAAATGGGGTTATAATAACGGAACTAATCCAAGAATATCCAGATGAAATGCACTGTCTACAAATGAAAGGTAATTCCTCTTGCTTCTGAAAGGTGACTAAAGCAATAATTGTAAGTGGTTAAAGCCAAGGCCCTGGAAAAGATCACTGTAAAACTACCTTTTGCTTCTGCATTAAAGTAGTTTAAAATTGCTCCTCCTTACCCTGCCCTTATCCTACAGCCCAAATACAAAGCTTAAGAGGGTCAAAGTTGACTCCACAGAATTCAGTTGACTCTAAAACCCAGATTACCACAGAAGCATTGCTCAACCCTCCCTCCTGAAAATCTTTGTCACAAAATACAGCCCACTCCAAAAAATTGAGTGTTAAAAATCTAAAAAGCAAATAAACTAAGCTTCTTAAGAACTCTCCTTAAACTCTCCTTCAAATTTTATAATGGGTACCAATTTTATAATGGGTGAAGTATAAATATTATACTTTAGTATAATATTATTATACTATTCATCCCATCATCAAACTGGATATCACAGTCTGTAACCATCTCAGATTCCAGAGACCTGCTTCCCAGTCAAATATGTGGAAAAAAGACAACTTTCCTAATGACGCTAACTGCAGAGAGAGATTTAACTATGTAGGGAAAAAAGGTCACTTTTGGGTTGCACTTCAATATTTCAATTTATAACACATTTTCTCAGCTAAATCTTAGGCTTGAAGGAGACCTCGATACCTCCGGTTTTAGTTCCCAGCCAAATATTATTACAGCCTATTTTATAGAACAGGCAACAAAACTAAATCTTAAAGAGTTGGAAAGATTGGGATCTTCCAATTTCTTAGAGAACTATTTTTTTTTTCAACCACAAGAACACTGTTTTCCAACAGGACAAATGCGAGCTAACATTTGCTAGGCATTTATGAAGAATCAGACACATATGTTATCTTTAACTTTCACATTAAACAGATTTTACAGAAACTAAAATATCTAGGATTTCGCCCAAGGTCACACCTATATAGTAAGAGGTAGAGCAGAATTAAATCCGGGTCTGTCCTCATGAAAAAGTCTACGGAAAGTCAGCTCAGTTAATTTCATAAGTAAGGACAGCCTTAAACAAACTGGACCTATGGGACGAGGTATGACACCGACTCTGAAACCCGGGAAACGCATCTGCAGGCCTCTGCCAGCTGGAGCTGAAGGAAGTGTGACCTTTACTCCAAACCTTGAGGTGCGATAGAACGCCTCTGCTCTGCGTGGATCAATATACCACTACTCGCGGAGGGAAAGAGGAGAGAAGGAGAATTTCGTGGGGGCACAGACCGATCTGGGGCGGCGGAAAGGGAGAAGGATCAAAGCAAGAGGCCCGGTCCGGCTTTGGGTCGTGCCTAAGGGATGGGGTGCAACGAAGGTCGCGAAGGGCGCTCACTCGGGAATCACAGGTTTATGAGAGATGTCGAACGAGGTAAAGTGATAAGCAGGTTGGATGGGAAAGTGATAAGCAGGTTGGATGGGAAAGTGAGACGGATTCACTTGAAGGGAAGGTGTTGGGGCTGTGGGTGATGCCTCCAGCGGCAGAGTTGTCCGTGGCCTCTAAAGGTCTATTTTCGAGGGAGAGGGAGGGAAGGTCTCGGTGAGAGCTATTCTGGGTCTATTACCTGCCGGGTGGTTGTACAGCGGCCTCAATTTCTCCGGCAGCAGGAGCTCCACTTTATCGAGGACCCGGTGGTACGTGGCCCGAAGGCCCCGGACGCCAGCGGCTGACATCTCTGCGGACGAGTTGGTCGTGGGCGGTCGAGTGGGAGAGTGGCCGCGTGCTCCTCCTTGGATGACAACGAAGGGCACTCGTCACTTTCTCCTGCCACAGTGCCTCTCCCCTACGGTGCCCTTCCCGCGGCTCAGGCTGCCCGGGTACGAACCACCGGGTGGCGGGGGCCCAGGAAAGATTGAGGGGGCGGAGGCTCTGCGACGGCCCGCCCCGGGTACGCCTCCTTCCCTCCAGCCGCCGAGAGGGAGGAGGAGTCATGGCAACAGGTGCCTGAAAGACTGCCTCAGCAAGCCAACCCCCGCCCTAGCGGCAGCACGCCTGCGCAAGCGGAGCGACCCACGGTGATTGGCCCGCCCTGCGGCGCGGGCGGGGTCCAGCGCGAACCTCCAATTTCTCCTTCCTGCCCTCGAGGCCATGTTGGAGAAGGGAAAGTGAAGCTGCACAGGTTCTAATCCCCTTTCGCTTTAAGATAGCCCGTAGCTAAAATGGGCATTTTGGGCCTTCAGTGCCCCAACTAAAGATG
Source organism: Ursus maritimus (assembly GCF_017311325.1). NCBI lineage: Eukaryota > Metazoa > Chordata > Mammalia > Carnivora > Ursidae > Ursus > Ursus maritimus. Next base: position 72,700,268 of record NW_024424452.1, read on the forward strand.
ACGCTGCACAACGCTCTTGCTTCCTTTGGAATGAGAGTCGTGACTGAGAGACTTCCTATCTCAGCTTCTCTATTTCTCATTTGCCCATACAGAATCAAGGATTTAGCTACAGTGTCCCGAACCCACTTTTCTCGGGTGAGGGCAACCTGAGCGTACAAGGGCCTCAGTCCCGGGGCGTGGGGGTGGGGGGTGGGGGGGTGTCATCTCGCGAGAAAGGCTTGGAAGGGAGGGCGTCGAGAACGAGGAGAGGGAGGAGTCGCGGCCGCCTCCGCCTCCGCCTCCTCCTCCTGTTGGAGGGGGGCCGAGGGAGGGGACTGTTGCTGATCTCTGGATGTTCGGGGTAGTCTGAGAAGGAGAGTATGAGGCGAGCTCCGGCCCGGGTGCGGCCGGGCTTCGGGGGCGAGGGCTCTGCCGCCGCCATCTAACTCGCTACTCCCGCGAGGCCCGGCGCGCGGATGGTGCCGGTGCGGCTCGGGTGTTGATCCGCGTGTCCCCTCCCCCTTCTCCCCTCCCCCACGCGGTGGTCTCCCCTCCTACCCCGGCCCGGCAGAGCCATGTCTCGGGGTGGCTCCTGCCCACACCTGTTGTGGGACGTGAGGAGAAGGTCCCTCGGGCTGGAGGACCCGTCCCGGCTGCGGAGCCGCTACCTGGGTGAGCGGGGGCCCCGGGGGCGGAGGCGCTGAGGTCGCCGCCCAGAGGTGGGGGAGGGGGCCGCGCCGCGGGGGCTGTTGGAGGTGGGACAGCGCCTCGGCAGGGACGCCCCGGAGACTCTGGGGTGCTGGGTGGACGTTGGCCGACGGACCCCGTGCCGGTGTCTTCCCACGGCCAAGCCCCCCTTGCATGCTGCCAGCCGCCGCCCTTGCTGGGTTTTCCTCGGGGGGCCGGATGGGCGGCAGACGCTACTGGCCAGGAAAGGTGTTGGGGGCGCGTGTGGAGTGGGATTCGGGAGAAGACTCGCCGAACCTCCCGGAGCTGCTTCGTTTCGAGCCAAAGTTGGCGCTTGTGCTCTTCTCCAACGCTCTCCCCGCTCCGCCGAAGGACTAAGTTTTTGTTGACAGCCCCCCCCCCCGCCCCCTGCTTCAGTCTCCGGAGGGCTTGGGTGTCGGGTGCGACGCGATGACCACCTTCAGGGACTTCACGCTCCAGACGGACTCCGCGTAAACTGTTCTGAGGCTCCCAGCCAAAACCTAAAAGTGATAGCTGAGCTCTCCCCACCCCCGCGCGCCTTCCCGGTTCCACTGTGCTGTTCAGTTCGTTTTGACCGCTTTAAGGAGGTGTAGGGTTTCACGTTCCCATTCCCACCCCTGAAAACACACTTGGCATTTACTGTTTCTTAGTTAAGCTTTCTAAAAACAACCTTCAATACTTGAGGGAACAGTATTCCACTTTTTTTTTTTTCGTTTTGGATAAGGTGATTGTGTGAGGATTCTGGGTCAAGCTAAAAAAGTCCAGTATCTTCAAAGTGGACGTATTTAGTAAGCGTCTTTTTTGTTTCTTCCTCTGCAGTCTTTTCAGCACATTTTATTTTTTTTTATTTGAAGGTAAGACGTCATTTAAAACTTTTTTTTCTTTCTAGTTTTGTCACTTTTTGCTAGGTAAGTATTGTTGATGGCATTTGGTTTTGCCTTCAAGTCGATAAAAGAAAATGAAATCTCCTTACACCTAACGGTTCTGGTTTGTAAGTTATTTGGGAGAACTGAGCAAGCATTTTTTTTTCTTATTGTTTTTTAGTGTCTCAAGTGACATATGAATTGTATTCATATTCTCGTTGTACAGACTTAATAAAAATGAAGCAGAAATCCCTCTGATTCCCTCCCATTCCAGTTTCTCACACACAGTCTTAGAGGTAACACTGTTATCTGTTCCCTGAATATTTCTCCAGACCTTTTTCTTTGCGTTTTTACAAGCTCATATATACATATAGAAATGCTATAGTTTTGTGTGTGTGTGTGTGTATGTGTGCATATGTGGTGTCCTATTGTAAACATTGTTTTGCAGCTTGCTTTTTCTACATTAGGTCTTGGAGATCTTTTCAGCCAGTAAAAGTAGACCTGTTCAGTCTTTTAAACTATTGCATAGTATTTAACTGTATGAAGCACTGTAGTCGACTCAAATCTTTCCCTCTGTAAATGCACCTTGGCTGTTACTGAAGCATTGCAGTGAACATCCTTATACATGCTTGTGTATTTGTTCTAGGATAAACACCTAGAGTGGTAATTAATTGTTTTAAAATTAAACATCAGTAGAAAGTGATTTTTTAAACCGTTAACCTAAAAAGATGTGCAATATGTCTTTTAATATTTGTTGAAAAATAACAATTTTAGCTTGATGAAACCAACTTTAATACTGTGTTCTACAGGAGTAAATTTGTTTGGTCCTGTATTAGTTGGACTGTGTAAGTACTGATTTATATAGATTTAAATATTAATTTTTTTTCTGATTCATTTAGTTCATCTATATCTATGATAGTTAAAATATGAAACTACACATTTCCTTTTTTCCCTTCCTCCTTTAACTCCCTAATGCGAGTGGAGTTTACATTGGGTAAAGGGAAATTGAAGAGCAAGAGTCCATTGACTTCAGTAGAAAGTCTGAATTACAGGTTTTCAAAACACACGGGTAGTTTTTGATCTTAAATAATGCTTTAAATGTGTTAATAATATATACTTTATAATTAGCATATTCTTGAAACGGCATCCTTTAAAAGTGGTTTTCTAAATATTTGAAAATAGCTTGTGAAGTAATTTCTTGGCCTTAGTAGACCTTCTTTACACCATTACTTTATCTAACTCTTCCACACCCCTGTGCTAATCTTGGCTTAGCATTCAGGAAATAGTAAATTCCACTTTAGTAGTGCCTGAATTAATGAGTTTTTAAAAAATAATATTTTAAAGTACTTCTCCAAAGCTTTTTAAAAAGCCCAAGTTCAAGAGTTTTAGAAAGATTCCTTTTTTGAGACTTGAAACATTTTGATTGTTTATAGTATTGTAGGTTATTTTTCCAATTTATTTCCATTATTTGTATTTTTAATAATGAATTACTGCTAAGTAAATAATTCACAGAATTGACAGATTTTTCTTGTAACATTTACATTTCAAATTATTTCACTATAGCGTGTCTTACCGATAGTAGTATTCAAGCTTTTTAGGTGATTTTAAATTTGATTAATTACTACTTTTCCTCCTATCAAAACTGGAGTTCATAAAACATCTTTTTATATTGTGGGAATGAAGATAAATAATTTGTTGTATGTTATTTTTTTTTTAAATTTTTATTTGAGAGAAAGTGTGTGAGTGAGCATGAGCACAGGTGAAGGGGGGGCAGAAGGAGAAGCAGACTCCCTGCTGAGCAGGGAGCCCGATATGGGGCTCCATCCCAGGACCTGGGATCATGACCTGAGCCTAAGGCAGCTGCTTAACCAACTGAGCCACCCAGGCACTCCTGTCATACGTTATTTAGAAGAAAAAGATGTTTACTTACAACCTCCAAATTCACAAGATGCACCTGAACCAACAGACTGTTGTTTGGCTTACCATGGATTCAGAGGCTAGGCCAGCTATTGTAATCTTTATGTGCCTGATCTAAATTTCAGTGTAGTATTTATCTTTTTAAAGAGTAATTATCAAAGTCCAGAGTCAGAAACACCTGTAGATTTAAATGTTTCAGTTTCTTAAGATATTGTATATCTCTAGAGTAGTGCTTTTGGAATTGAGTGATTATTATAGTAACTTATTGGTCACATATTATTTATATACACACACAGGCACACAACTTTATAAAGATAAACATTGCTTGTAAAAGACACTGGTTTCTGTACATTTCCTCTTTCTAGTCATATTCCTCTCATTTTAAAGACTTGGCCACAACCTGAATTTATACTTTCTAACCCTTCTACATTAAAAGACAGTAACTGGCAAGAGTAAAGGAACTTTTCTAGGGAGTTGTTTGCCATAATGTATAGTATAATATAAAATGCTTAAGCTATGATTAGACAGTGTCCTGGTCAGCTTGGGCTGCTGTGACAAAATAGCATAAACTGGGTAGCTTATAAACAATAGAAATTTACTTCTCACAGTTGTAGAGGCTGGAAGGCTGAGAGTAGGATGCTCACATCAGGATCTTGGTCTTACGAGGAAGGCCTGCTTCCTGGTGCTCTCCGTGGTCTCTTTTATAAGGGCACTAATCCTAACCTAATCATCTCTCAAAGATCCCACCTCCTAATACTATCACCTTGGGGATTGGGATTTCAACATAGGAATTTTTGAAGGGACACAACCATTCATACTATAGCAGGCAGCCAATGATACCTTTATACTGGAGTTAGGAAGTCTATGTCATTTGAATATCATTGGAGTCAGTATGTATTGAAATGGATAATTTTGCATTGGATTTTTTTTTTTTTAAGATTTTATTTATTTTAGAGAGGGAGAGAGTATGCACAGGGGGAGGGGAAGAGAGAGGGAGAGAGAATCTCAAGCAGACTCCGTGCTCAGCACAGAGCCCAATGCAGGGCTCGGTCCCACGACCCTGAGATCATGACCTGAGCCAAAATCAAGAGTTGTATGCTTAACCGGCTGAGCCACCCTGGCGTCCCTGCATTTAGATTATTCTTTAGCATATCCTGAATACATGTACATTACGTAGTTCTTCATAATGTGTTGCCAAGTTACAGTATATTATATGAGAGCCCGTAAATTCTGATTTATGCTTCATTGTTAGCTACTGGGAAAAAGTTCGTGGAATATTTGTATTTTGTTTCTTTAGTCTTGAAATCTGAGTGAAAGTTGAAAGATGTCTGATTTTAGGGGCGCCTGGGTGGCACAGCGGTTGAGCGTCTGCCTTCGGCTCGGGGCGTGATCCCGGCATTATGGGATCGAGACCCACGTCAGGCTCTTCCGCTGTGAGCCTGCTTCTTCCTCTCCCGCTCCCTCTGCTTGTGTTCCCTCTCTCGCTGGCTGTCTCTCTCTCTGTCGAATAAATAAATAAAATCTTTAAAAAAAAAAAATTCTTATTTCTTTGGGTAATACGTGCTGGGGATTGCTGAGTTGTATAAGTGTGTTTAACTTTAAAAGAAATTGCTAGACTGTTTTCAAAATAGTTGTACCATACTGCATTCCCACCATACTCGGCATTATGAGTCTTCCTACTTTTAGCCTAAGTATGTAGGTATAATAATATCGTTATCATTTTAATTTGCATTTGATTTATTCCTGATGATTAATGATGTTGAATATCTTTTCATGGCTTATTTGCCATCTGTACTTCGGTTAAATGTTCAGATTTCCCTACTTAGTATTGTAAGAATTCTTTATATATTCTTGATACAAGTCCTTAATCAGATACATTCTTTGCAAATATTTTTCTCCTAGTTGGTCTTTTCTTTTTCTTAACAGCATCTTTTATAGTTCATGTTATGTGTCCTATTTAGGAATCTTTACCTAATCCAAGGTCACAAAGATTTATACTGTTGTGTTTTTTTTTCTAGAAGTTTTCTATTTTTAATTCTTAATTTAGGTCTATGAACAATTTTAAGTTCATTTTTATATATGCTGTGCAGTTGTTCCAACATCATCTGTGAAAGAACTATCTTTTCCTCTTTGTTGAAAATTATTCGGCCGTATATGTAAATTAATGTCTCTACCATGTTCCATTGAGGTAGGTGTCTGTCTTTATACCAGTACTTTCTGTCTTTATAGTGAACATTGAAATCAGCTTACAATATTTTGGATTTAGTTCTTTTTGTTCAAAATTATTTTGGCTATTCTGGCTTTTCATTCCCATATATATATATTTTAAATAAACTCTACCCCCATCATGGGGCTTGAACTCATCACCCAAAGATAAGGAAAGAATTATGTGTTCTACTGACTAAGCCAGCCAGGCACCTCTCATTCCCATATAAATTTTAGAATCAATTTTATCAATTTCTGCAAAAAAGACTGTTGGGGTTTTGGTTGGCATTTTGTTGAATCTATGTTATTTCAGAGAATTGTAGTCTTTACAATATTGAACATTTAACCAATGATGGTCATTTTTGTCTCCAATTATTTGGATATTTCATTTCTCTCAGTATTTATTCTTGTAACATAATGTTTTTAGATCATGTTGTTTTTTAATTTCAGTACCCAGTTGTTCATTATGGGTATATTGAGATACAGTTGATTTTTTGTTTGTTTGCTTGTTTATTGGCCTTATATCCTGCAACTTTACTAAACCTGGTTGTTATTTCTCTTGCTCCTCCTCTTCCTCCTCCTTCCTCCTCCTCTTCCTCTTCTTTTTAAAGTAATCTCTACCCCTAACATGAGGCTTGAACTCAAAACCCTGAGATAAGAGTTGCATACTGTACCAACTGAGCCAGCCATGCACCGCAATTACTTACACTTTTTTTTTTTTTTTGCAGATTTAGGGGATTTTTATGTAGATAATGTAACTGCATATTAAAATAGTCTTGCTTCTTTCTTTTTCACCTGTATTCTGTTTTTCTTCTTCTTTTTTCCTTTTTCTTCCTTAATTGCACTGTCCAAGATTGCCCCAGAATCTTGAATGGAAGTACTGAGAGTGGGCATCCTTGCCTCATTCCTCATCTTGGAAAGCATTTCAGTTTTTCAGTATTAAATATCTTTTTTTTTTTTTTTAAAGATTTTATTTATTTACTTGACAGAGATAGAGACAGCCAGCGAGAGAGGGAACACAAGCAGGGGGAGTGGGAGAGGAAGAAGCAGGCTCATAGCGGAAGAGCCTGATGTGGGGCTCGATCCCATAACGCCGGGATCACGCCCTGAGCTGAAGGCAGACGCCCAACCGCTGTGCCACCCAGGCGCCCCAGTTTTTCAGTATTAAATATCTTGTTAACCATGTGTTTTTTGTAGACACGCTTTGAAGAAATTTCCTTTTTTTTCGATTGCTGAGAATGTTTATTATGATTAGCTGTTGAATTTTGTCAGGGTTTTTTCCTGCATCTATAAACTTGATTATATGATTTCTCTTTCATTGATTCTGTTAATTTGGTATATTAGCATGTTGAATGATTTTTTAATATTGAACTAACATTCGATTCCTGGGCTAATACTACTTGGTTATGATAAATTATCCTTTATATATTGCTGGCTTGAGTTTTGGTAGAAACTTTGTGTCTGTGTTCATAAGAGATATTAGCTTATGGTTTTCTTATAACTTACAAGTTTGTAATTATAGCTTATAGTTCTATTTTTGCCTGTTTTTGATATCAGGATAATGCTGGCCTCATAAATGAGTTGGATGTGTTCTTTTTTTCTAGAGAGGTTGGATAGAATTGAAATTACCTTTTCTTTAAATATCTGATATATTTCATCATTAAAGACTTCAGAGCTTGGAGTTTCTCTGTGGGAAGGTTTTTGTTTTTTGTTTTTTAACTAGGTACTTTTAAAAATTTTTTATTTTGAGATAATTATAGATTCATAATGCAGTTGTAAGAAATAATTTGGAGAGATCCTATATACCCTTCAACCAATGCTGCCAATGGTTATACAACTTATACAACTATGTTACAATATCACAACCAGGAAGTTGACATAGATAAATGCATGAACCTTATTCACATATTTCCAGTTATATATGTACTTATTTTTGCGTGTGTGCGTATATTCTATGCATTTTTAACATTAATTTTAATAGATTAACATGGGTATCACCACAATTTAGGTAGGGAATAGGTCCGTCACAATGATCCTTTGTGATACCCTTTTATAGCCACAGCTACATTCTTTTCTTCCTATTGCTAATAATCTCTGGCAGTCATTAATCTGCTTTCCATCTCTATAATTTTGTCATTTCAAGAATTTTATGTAAATAACATATATGTTAACATAAATAACAGCATGTAACCTTTTGAGATTGGCTTTTTTCACTCAGCATATTTCCCTTAATGTTCATCCACGTTGTTGTGTGTATTAATAGTTTATTCCTTTTTTTGTTGATTAGTATTTCATGATATGGATACATGGTTATTTAACCGTTCACCTGTTGACAAATATTTGGATTGTTTCCATTTTTGACTGTTAAGTATAAAGCTGTTATAAACATTCAGTTTTGTATGAACATAAGTTTTCATCTTTTTGGGAGAAATGTCTAAGAATTACAATTACTGGGCTCTATGGTAAGCACGTTATTTAATTTTGTAAGAAATGCCATACTCTTTTTCAGGTACAGCTACACCATTTTACATTCCCATCAGCCATGTATGCGTAATCCAGTTTCTCTGCATCATCTCTAATAAGTATATAGTGATAATTCATGGTTTTAGTTTACCTTTCTCTAATGGCTAATGTTGAGCATCTTTTTATGTATTTATTTGCCATCTTTATATTTTCAGTGAACTGTTTCTTTATGTTTTTTTGCTCATTTTCTCTTTGGATTATTATTGTTTTTTACTGTTGAGTTTGGAGCCTTATTCATATAATTTAGGTACTAGTCCTTTGTCAGATTTGCAGTTGTTATATATTTTCTCCCAGTCTGTAGCTTGTTTGTTCATTCTCTTCACAGGGTCTTTTGCAGAATAAAGGTTGTTGACTTCAGTGAAGTGCAATTTATCAGTTTTTGCTTTTATGGATTATGCTTTTGGTATCATGTCTGAGAACTCTTAATCTATCCCTAGGTCCTAAAGATGGTCTCCTGTGTTTTTCCCCTAAACTTTTATTTAAGTCCAGGGTCCATTTTGCGTTAATTCTTGTATGATGTGTATGGTTTAGCTTGAAGTTCACTTTTGTGTCTGTGGATGTCCACTTGCTCTAGCACCATTTGTTGAAAATGAAAAGGCTGTATTTCCTCCACTGAATTGCTTTTGCACCTTTATTAAAAATCAGTTGGGCATTTTTGTGTGGATCTAATTCTGTGTTCTCTATTTCCCTTCACTGATCTCTGTGTCTGTCCCTCTGTAAATACCATGCTGTCTTGCTTATTGTAGCTATATAGTAAGTTTTAACACCAGGTTGAGTGATTTCCCCCCCTCCCTTAGTTTGTCTTTTTCAAAATTGTCTTAGCTATTCTGTGTCTTGTGCCTTTCCTTATAAATTGTAGGATAGATGTGTCCATATCCCCAAATTACCTTGCTGAGATTTTTTTTTTTTTTTAAGATTTAATTTATTTATTTGACAGACACAGCCAGCGAGAGAGGGAACACAAGCAGGGGGAGTGCGAGAGGAAGAAGCAGGCTCCTGGCGGAGGAGCCCGATGTGGGGCTCGATCCCAGAACGCTGGGATCACGCCCTGAGCTGAAGGCAGATGCTTAAGGACTGTGCCACCCAGGCGCCCCACCTTGCTGAGATTCTGATAAGAATTGCATTGGATTTATGTATCAGTTAGGGAAGAACTGACATCTTTTATTGTGTTAAGCCTTCTGATCCATGAACGTGGTATACTCTGTTTAGGTTGTTGGTATCTTTCATCAGCATTTTGTAACAATCAGGATACAGATCTTCAACATGCTATATTTATTTTTTTATATTTATGTTTAAATATTTAATTTTCTTTGGAGCAATTACAATTTTTTATTTTAAGGGAGTGGGGAGGGACAGAGGGAGAGAGAATTTTAAGCAGGCTCCATGCCCAGTGTGGGGCCTGACTTGGGGCTCAATCTCACAACCCTGAGATCATGACCTGAGCCGAAATGAAGAGTTGAATGCTTAACCAACTGAGCCACTCAGGCGCCCCACAAATGGTTTTGTGTTTTAAGTTCAATTTCCACACGTTTGTTGTTAGTATATAAAAGTGCAGTTTTGTGTATGTTGTGGTCTTATATCCTGTGACCTTGCTGAACTCACTTATAGTTGTGGGAGGGTTTTTTTTTGGTATATTCTTAGGGATTTTTACATGGAAAATCATGTCATCTTCCAAAGGGACTGTTTTATTTCTTCCTTTCCAATCTGTAGGTCTTGTCTTTTTTTTTTTTTTTTTTTTTTTTTTTTTTTGCATTATCATATTGGCTAAGACTTCCAGTACAGGCATATCTTGGTTTATTGTGCTTCATTTTACTGCACTTTGCAGATACTGCATTTTTTTACGAATTGAAAGTTTGTGGCAGCCCTGTGTCAAACACCAGTTTTCTAATAGCATTTGCTTACTTTGTGTCTCTGTGTCACATTTTGGTCATTCTCACAATATTTCAAACTTTTTCATTATTACAATAATTGTTACGGTGATTTGCAATCAGTAATCTTTGATGTTACTATTGTCATTGTTTTGGGGCCCCATACACCATGCCCATATAAGACAGTGAACTTAATTGATAAATGTTGCGTGTGTTCTGTCTGCTCCACTGAAAACTCTGGAATGGATTCCCTGTTCTAGGTGCGAGTAAGAACATTTTTGATTCACGGGAAGAGGTCAAAATATCAACATTGACAGGAGTTTGGCAGTTGATTCTAATCAAGGACTTTGAGTGGTTCAACTCTTCAGTGGAAGAAATAACTGCAGATGTGGTAGAAATAAATAGCAAGAGAACTAGTATGAGAAGTGGAGCCTGAAGATGGGACTGAACTGCTGCAATCCAGGATCAAAATTAAACCGATGAGGAGTTGATTCTTACGGATGAACGAAGAAAGTGTTTCTTGAAATGGAATCTACTCCTGGTGAAGATGCTGTGAGGACTGTTGAAATGACAACCAAGGATTTAGGATATTACACAAGCTTAGTTGATAAAGCAGTGGCAGGGTTTGAAAGGATTGACTACAGTTTTGAGAAGTGATTCCTTGCGGGTAAAATGCTATAACAAAATAGCATCACATGGTACAGAGAAATTATTTGTGAAAGGAAGAGAATTGATAGGCAACCTTCATTGTTGTCTTATTTTAGGAAGTTGCCACAGCAAACCCAATATTCAGCACCCACCACCCTGGTTAGTCAGCAGCTATCAACATTGAGACAAGACCCTCCACGAGCAAAAAGTTTAGGACTTGCTGAAAGCATAGATGATGGTTAGCATTTTTTATCAAAGTACTTTTTAATTAGGTATGTACATTGTATTTTTAGACATAATGCTTTGCACACTCAACAGACTACAGTATAATGTAAACATAACTTTTATATGCACCGGGGAACGGAAAAATTCATTTGATGCATGCTTTATTGCAGTGGTGTGGAACCAAACCTGCCGTATCTATGTTTAATGATAGTGGTGAGATTGGGCATCCTTGTATTATTCCTGATTTTAACTGGAAAGTGTTCAGTTTTCCACCATTAAATATACCAGAAAATATAGGTTCTTTTATAGGTACTTTTTATCAGATTGAGAAAGTTTCTTTCTATTCCTAGTTTGCTGAGAGTTTATGAATGGGCTCAATCCAAGAGGCAGAATCATTAGAAGATACACATACATACATAGACACAAAGATGTGTTACTGGTATTTGGTCTTATATCGTGGGAACTCATTAAACTGTCTTTGTAAAGTTATTTTCTAAATGTCTGATGTTGGAGCTTGACATCCTTTGGACAGACAATTGGGAAGGAAAGATGATTGTAAATTGGGGGTAGGAAGGACAGACTTGAACCCATGAAGAGATAGGATCTGTGTTAGTCTCGCTGTCTCCAAACTTACTGATGTTCTACAGGGATAGTCTGGGGTGTTCTGTAGGGGAAGCTAGCACCTTTTGTCAGTAAAACACACAATTCCCTCTGTATATTAAGAAGCTAAAGGAGGATTCATGGGAAGGTGGGACACACCTAGGCCTAGTTGTGCTCATTCCAGGAAGGTGAGCCTAAGATAGGTAACAACACTTGTATAACAGCAGGAGCTTTGCTCCAGCCTTCTGAGGGTAAAAGTCAATATGGCTGTTACTTTACTTCCACCCACCAGTCTTGTGCAAAAATGACTAGTGATTCATTCAAGAAGAAATATACAGGGAAGGAACTCTGGGAATATGGTTCAGTGTGAGTTGACACGTTACAATGCCACAGCACTTAATGTTAATTATTTATTAGATGGGAGGGGGTTTCCTGCCTTTCCCTCAAGGATAGGCAATGTATGCTTTTATCCCTTCTCAGGGCAGTTGCCTTTGCCTGAAAAGAGAGTGAGAGTTTCCTGCCTCTCTTAGAGGTAGTAGGCATTTGCCGAGGTCATTTCTTGCTGGGGTTTCTTGCTGGCTTAAGGCTTTTGTTTCCCCTGAGAGAAGGGCCTGAAAGGTGAGTGGAGTTTCACTCCTGTGTCCCACCAAACAGGGACTCTTTCTTGCCTCCTGCCCTATTTTCAGTTTTGTGAATTCTTAGTGGAAGCTAATGGAAAAGAGCTGGTGGCTAAATGAGGACTCTGCCTGTGTCTAGAATCTCAGAGATTCTCAACCATCTCGCTAGCCCACAATTGGTTTTTAAGCGTTTGTTTGAATTTCACTGTTTTCTTCTTAACATACTTTGATGGCAATCCTCTTTGTCCTGTGCTGTCATAGATGAAACAGTTCTGTGTTCTGTCTTACCTCAAAGGTAGTTTTGTCACCCTTTGATTTTCAGTGCTCCTGGTTAGCTGATAAGATGCCGTGGGAGCCAAAGGGGAAGATTATTTCAAGGAGATAGCAGTCAGCTATGACAGATAATACTATGAGGTCATGAAAAATGTGTCTTGCAAGGGCCCACTGGTTTACTGATAACCTGTGATTTCTAAGAACAAAACCAACAGAGAGGAGGGGGCCATAGGGGCAGTGCAGGGGAAAGAGCTGACAGTGAGCTAGGGAAGACAGCGTGTGGAGATGACTGGGAAGTTTGGCATTAAACACAAAGTAGCTCAAAGGGGCAATAGTGTAGTAAAATGAAAAATTTTGTTAAAGTGCTTTTCCATTTCTTCTCAATATCACCAGCCTTATTCTTTTCCCTTAATCCGCTGAACTTACCTCAACTCCTAAATAAGTTCATTTAAAAAAAAATCATTTCCTCTCTTTTCAGGCAGTATTAACTTAGAACAATCCCACCTGTACATAGGGACAGAACTAATTTTAAGTGTATAGTGTATCAGGCATAAGTTTTGAGTATGCTAATTAATTTACTCCTGACTATAAATCTGTTCCCATCAAATGTAAAACTTATACAAATGTAAACTAAGGCTCTGAGGTTCAGTTTTGCTCAGCTTATGCGTAGCGTGTTCCAAGTGAAGCATTTAAACCTGGTCGAACGCTTAGATCAAGCATCTCAGTCTAATAAAGGAGGTGGGTATATCGGTTATAAAGCTGTTTAATAAGTTATAGAGCCATTTCAAATGAGCAGCAGCTCTGTATTGTCCTTGCCAGAGGTTCACCCTGTATTACTGAGGGAAAACACGTTATAGAACAGAGTGAATACTGTAATCCCACTTACTTAGTCACTGATTCAGCAAATGTCTGTCAAATGCTTATTTTGTCATAGGCACTTTTCTGAGCACTTAGGATACTTGGGTGAACAAGAGAGTTTCTCTTTTTCTTGAGCTTATAGTCTGTTAAGATAGAAGAGAATGTCAAAGCAGTGATAGAATTATGAGAGACAGCGGGGGTTTCAAGAAAGACTTGAGTAGGAAACCACAGGGATAGGTAAATTCGTCTATAACAAGTATGTAATTGCTGGAGACGATTCTCCATGTCTCTTGCACTGATGCACATTTGTGAGCAGAAGCACTGGCTCCTTTGTTCTGGACTATCTTTTCAGTGATTTATAAATAGGGAACAACTTGGAAGTTAAAGTATCTCCTGAAGCAGAGGGCAGATTTATTTATCATCCAGTATAATAAAGCTAATGTCACTTTTTGGGACAAAGGCCAAGCAGGTTTGCTTGATATTTTATAAAATTTGGGTTCCCTCAAGTTCGGGCTTCCCCAGCTGTGATTCAAGCCCACTGCATGTACAATATTCACCCAGACTGCTCCCCATTGCCCTGTGGGAATTGGGAGACAAGGAACCAACGAAACCTGAAGCTTACACTGCTTGAGTAGAAAAATCTTTTGTCTCTAACTTAGGAGTCTTGTGTCTTCTGTCAGCATTCATGAGATGGTGGCAGGTACTCAGCTTACAAGTAGTCTAGACTTCACAGTTCTTGATAACAGGTATGAGTTTATTTTTATTTTAACTTGAGGGGGCTCAGTTTTTTTAAACTTACAGTTCTTTTTTGTTTCGTTTTTATTGTTTTGTTTTTCTGATTTAAATTCAATTAATTAACATACAGTGTATTATTTGATTCAGAGGTAGAGTTCAGTGATTCATCAGTCTTATATAATACCCAGTGCTCATTATATCACATGCCCTCCTTAATGTCCATTATTCAGTCACCCCATTCTCCCACACCACTCCCTTCCAGCAACTTTCAGTTTATTTCCTATGCTTGAGAGTCTTTTATGGTTTGTCTCCCTCTCTCGTTCCGTCTTGTTTTATTTTTTCTTCTCTTCCCCTATGGTCCTCTGTTTTGTTTCTTAAATTCCACGTATCAGTGAGATCATATAATTGTCTTTTCTCTGATTGACTTATTTCACTTAGCATAATACCCTCTAGCTCCATCCATGTCGTTGCAAATGGCAAGATTTCATTTTTTTGATGCCTGCGTAATAATATTCCATGGTATATATACACCACATCTTCTTTATCCATTCATCTGTTGATGGACATTTGGGCTTTTTCCATAGTTTGCTATTGTGGACATTGCTGCTATAAACATTGGGATTCAGGTGCCCTTTCGGATCACTACATTTGTATCTTTGGGGTGAACTACCAAGTAGTGCAGTTGCTGGGTCATAGGGTAGCTCTATTTTCAACTTTTTGAGGAATCTCCATACTGTTTTCCAGAATGGCTGCACAAGCTTGCGTTCCCATCAGTGGTGTAAAACGGTTCCTCTTTCTCCGCATCCTTGCCAACATCTGTTGTTTCCTGACTTGTTAATGTTAGCCATTCTGACTGGTGTGAGGTGGTATCTCATTGTGGTTTTGATTTGTATTTCCCTGATGCCGAGTGATGTTGAGCGTTTTTTCACGTATCTGTTGGCCATGTCTTCTTTGGAGAAATGTCTTCCTGTCTTCTGCCCATTTCTTGACTGGATTATTTGTTTTGGGGGTGTTGAGTTTGATAAGTTCTTTATAGATTTTGGATACTAGCCCTTTATCTGATAAGATAGTTGCAAATATCTTCTCCCATTCTGTTGGTTGTCTTTTGGTTTTTTCGACTGTTTCCTTTGCTGTGCAAAAGCTTTTTATCTTGAAGAAGTCCCAGTAGTTCATTTTTGCCTTTGTTTCCCTTGCCTTTGGAGACGTGTCTGGCAAGAAGTTACTGTGGTCGAGGTCAGAGAGGTTGCTGCCTGTGTTCTGCTCTAGAATTTTGATGGATTCCTGTCTCACATTTAGGTCTTTCATCCATTTCGAGTCTGGTTCTGTGTATGGTATAAGAAAGTGGTCTAGTTTCATTCTTCTACATGTGGCTGTCCAGTTTTCCCAACACTATTTGTTGAAGAGACTGCCTTTTTTCCATTGGATATTCTTTCCTGCTTTGTTGAAGATCATTTGATCATAGTTAACTTTTAGTTCTTTATGGCGTCTATCAGCTCCTATTTTTCGGTAGTGCATTTATTTACTAAAAGGATAGAGGAGGTTTACACTAGTTTGTTCTGGAATCACATTTAATGGGGTGTGGAAATAATACAGTCATTTTGATTTCCAAAGTCACATGCAGAAATATCATTCAGGAGCTGTTATGTAACTGTCATGTCTCAGTGCATGTTTTTATGTGCAGGTTTCATGTGTTCTTGCTAGAAGAATTAACTTTGTCTTCTGTTCTCGTGTCCCACCATCATTTTCTCTAGACAGAGATGGTTAGAGCCCTGTTTTCAAACCTAGATTTTAAAAATTTGGAAAAAATTTTTTGTGCTTCTCCTTTTTTTAAAGAACTTTAATGAATTTTAATTACTGTCATGTTGTTAATTTGAATAGTGTTTCTTAACTCTTTTTTTAAAAAGATTTTATTTATTTATTTGACAGAGAGATACAGCAAGAGAGGGAACACAAGCAAGGGGAGTGGGAGAGGGAGAAGCGGCCTTCCCTCCAAGCAAGGAGTCTGATGCGTGGCTCGATCCCAGGACCCTGGGATCATGACCTGAGCCAAAGGCAGATGCTTAATGGCTGAGCCACCCAGGCGCCCCTTAACTCTTAATTGTAACTCAATAGGATTGCCAAGCCTGCTGTTGGCCAAAGGGGAAAAAATTTTAATGTTATCTGTTTCCTACAGTTAGCGTCTTTTTAAAACTGAAAACCAGATTTGAAAAGTTAATTATATAAAGTACAACCAGTTCATGAAAATACCGAATTTCTTTTTTCTTTTCTTTTCTTTCTTTTTTTTTAAGATTTTACGTATTTATTTGAGGGAGAACATGTGAGAGAGAGAGAGCAGGAGCAGGGCGAGGGGTAGACAGAGAGGGAGAAGCAGACCCCCCACTGAACAGGGAGCCTGATGCGGAACTCGATCCTAGGACCCTGGAATCATGACCTGGGCCAAAGGCAGATGCTTAACAGACTGAGCCACCTAGGTGCCCTGAAAATACTGAATTTCTGTTGGTTGTTTTATTCCAATATGTTTAGGAACTGTAGAGCATTCCCCCACACACAAAAAAGAAAAAAATTCTTTAACCTACATGTTCATCCTTTACCTAGCCAGCTTACCAGTTATAAGCAAGGAGAAAGAAAACAATTTGGCTTCAAGAAGAGCGTGATCTTTATGTTGAATGGCAAGAAAACATAATAGAGAAATCTGTCCCTTGTGACAGTATACAGAGAGCATAGTCGAATTTAATTATATTTGAGATCTCATCAGCCTGATTACTTAGCTAATTATTGTTCTTTGTCATATATTCAGCTTCTTTTCATTACAGCTTCTGAATAAACATGAAGCTTTTTGGTCCTTCTTTGGTAAAGATGATTCATTTTTTAAAGGGAAACAAATTTCTCTTTTTCAAAGGGATTTGTTCTGTTTTTGCAGTATTGTTCTGCTATTGATGGACATTTAGGCTGAGTTTATTTTATATTTTGCTGCCATATTTCATCATTGAAGATGAACCTTCAAATACTTTAACATTTCTGAAATTGAGATGTGTTTGAAAATAGGTGGTATCTTATAAAACACTGTTTGCCAACCTAGTTAAGATTTAAAACCCTATCCCCCACCCCCAGTCCTTTCTTACCCTCTTTCTCTGCTTTATTTTTCCATATAACACTTTGACCAAGTGACATGTTGTTTATTCTTTCAGTAAGCTTATTAGAGTGCGGGGATCTTTTTCTCTTGATTTCACCACTGTACCCCTATCTCCTAGAACACCACCTGGAGTGGAGTGATTTCTCAATAGATTTGTTGAATGAGGGGTTGAATGAAGAGAATATTTGAATGATTAATGTGGTCCAGACACTGTCCTTGGATGGCTTAATCCTTACAATAACTACACGAGGTAGGTCAGAACTACCCAATGAGGAAATGAGGACTAAGGACGAGGTTAATCTCCCCCAGTATCACTCAGCTTGCAAGTGGAGGAGTAGAAATTAAGACTTTCCTCATGCTGGATCCTGGGCTCTTAACCTTATTGTTATCCTTTTCTCAACAAAAATGACTTATAATTTATTTAGTTCTTTCTTTTTAAACAGGAAGAAGAGAGTTTATCCAAAGACTGAAACTTGAAGCAACCCTGAATGTACATGATGGCTGTGTAAGTAATAATTCCTAACTATGAAGGACTTTAATACCAAGGGCTCAAATATTTGATGAAATGCCCCATCCTTCCAGAAGAGATTATGTCTAACTATAATCAAATATCTTAAGGAGAATAAAGTTTTACATTAAAACATAAATATATTTTGATTTAGAAAAGTATATGGGAGGGTTTTTTTTTGTTTGTTTTTTGTTTTGTTTTTTTTAAAGCACAGGCAAGTTTTCTAATATTGTCAAAAGGCTTCCAAGGGAAAAAAAAGGCTTCCATATCTTTCAGTCACTGCTTTTATGAAGGTCACTAATGATTACTTGTGGTTACTTCTTAGGAAATTAGACATTAATTGAACCACATGTTCTTTTTTGAAATATTTTTTCTCTTGGTTTCTGCTCTCTTTGTTCTCTTTGTATCTCATTAACTCACTGCATCTTCTCTGTCTTCTTAGCTGACTCCTCCACTTCTAGGCCTTCAATGTTGTGGATGTATCAAGACTTTTCTGGCTTCTCCACCCTTTTCATGTCACTTTTCTAAGACATGCTCTCCTGTCCCATGGCTAAAAAAACACGACTTCTATCTCCTCACTTCTTCCCAGAACTCCAGATTTGTGTATCCAGCTCTCTACCTCACATTCCCAGCTGAATGTCTAATAGGCATCCCAAATTTAGCAGGGCCAAAACAGAATCCTTTTCCTTTTAATTTCTGTTATGAAAATTTCAGCCATGTTTTCGTATACTCACCAGGTGGATTTGGCAATGATCAAGCTTGGGACACATTTTCCATTTCATTTTTCTCTTTTTTTCCTTAGCGAATATTTCAAAGCAAATCCCACATACTGTGTCATTTCACTTCTATATGTAGCCTAAAAGCAATGGACATTTTTTTATGTAACTAAAATGCCAGTATGTAATTTAACAAGATTGACAGTATATTTTTGGTATCATCTGATAAACAGTCCATAATCAAATTTCCCTCATTGTTTAAGATGTCTTTTTATAGGGGCGCCTGGGTGGCACAGCGGTTAAGCGTCTGCCTTCGGCTCAGGGCGTGATCCCGGCGTTATGGGATCGAGCCCCACATCAGGCTCCTCTGCTATGAGCCTGCTTCTTCCTCTCCCACTCCCCCTGCTTGTGTTCCCTCTCTCGCTGGCTGTCTCTATCTGTGTTAAATAAATAAATAAAATCTTTAAAAAAAAGAAAAAAAAAGATGTCTTTTTATAGTTGTTTGTTCAAAAGAGGACCCAGGCAAAGTCCATTCCTTGATTGCCATGCCTCTTAAATTGCTATTAAACTAGAGCAGGCTTCCTTTTTTTTGTTCCTGCCATTGACTTGTTATGGAATCTGAGTCAGTTTTCCTGTAGACTGTCCTACATTCTAGATACTAATGTGGTTTCTTGTGTAGTCGTTTGACTTGTTTTTATATTCTTTGTATTTCCTATAAGTGGATGTTACTTCTAGAGGTTTGATTAGACATAGATGCAACTTTTGTGGCAGGAATATTTACAGATGATACTACTATATGCTTCAAATTATGTCAAATAAAGAGGCACAAAATGTTTGTTCTACTTTTAGTAATGCTAAGATTGATCATAAGATTCAGGTGGCTATAACAGCCAAACTATAGAAAGAGCCCAGATGTCCGTCGACAGATGAATGGATAAAGATGTGGTGTATATATACAATGGAATATTATTATGCAGGCATCAAAAAAATGAAATCTTTCCATTTGCAACGACATGGATGGAACTAGAGGGTATTATGCTAAGTGAAATAAGTCAATCAGAGAAAGACAATTATCACATGCTCTCACTGATACGTGGAATTTAAGAAACAAAACAGAGGATCCAGGGGAAGAGAGGAATAAATAAAACAAAACGAAACCAGAGAGGAAGATAAACCATAAGAGATTCTTAAGCATAGGAAACAAACTGAGGGTTGCTGGAGGGGAGGGGGGCGTGTAGGGATGGGGTAACTGGGTAATGGACATTGGGGAGGGTATGTGTTGTAATGAGCACTGGGTATTATATAAGACTGATGAACCACAGACCTATACCCCTGAAACAAATAATACATTATATGTTAATTAATTGAATTTAACTTTTAAAAAATGAAAAAAAGAGATATGTTCACTGTTACATTTATTTGTTCCAGTCACATTCATCTCTTCACTGTTCCTTAAATACGCCAAGTACACCTCTGCTTTATGTATTTTATGCCTTCTACTCAGAACTCTCTTACCGCGTATATTTGTAAAGCTCACCTCCTCATTTAGTTCTCAGTGTTACCTATCAGAGAAGCTTTCCCTAACCACCCTAGTCAAATAGCTCCCCATCCCGATCAGTATCTTTCTTGTTTTTTTTTCCTTCACAGTGCATATCACTATCTTACATTATAATTATTCAAACATATTTATTTATTTGTTCATAGTATATACACCTGCCCCAGAACACGGGGCCAAAAAAATATGTTTAGAAATTTATTTACTTCATCTAGTGTCAGAAGTGCCTAGTACTTATGTGGCACTTATGGTTGAAGAGGCAAAGTGTGTGTTATGTGTTAGATTTTGTGTCTTCTTTAAGGGTCTAAGGTCACATCTTTCTCCCTACCCAAAGGAGGACTTTCTAGTATTAATTTCAGATGGATTCTCCCATGACGGACAATTGCCTTTATGATATTCTCAAGTTTTACAAGCTGTGGATTCTGTGTCTTCTCATTTTTAAATTTACTTTCAGATTTTACTGAGTATATTCTCAAAATATTTTTCTAAGGGTGAGTGGAAAGTAAACTTCTTTCAAGCTTAACCATATTTTTTCTGCCTTCACACTATTTTTAAAACATGTTGTCCTTATTTTTATCCTGCATTTAATTTTAAGAATAGGTAATACTTTCTCATGGTATAAAAGTAAATTATTTTTAACAGTATATAAAAAGTGGCTCCCACCCTTGTTTCTGTCTCTCCCATTCCTTTCTGCTCCCTAATACGTATAACCACTTGTTTTAGTTTTTTGGATATCTTTCTATTTTTTTCCATCTTCCTTGAAATATTATTTACCTATAGCATTGTATGAGTTTAAGGTGTACAATGTGATGATTTGATACACATATATGTTGTGAAATGATTACCACAATAGGATTAATTAACACATACATCACCTCATGTAATTACCATTTTGTTGTGGAGGTAGTGCTGAGAACATTTAAGATTTACTCTCTTAGCATCTTTCAAGTATACAACATAGTATTGTTAACTATAACCACCAGCCATGCTGCACATTAGATCCCCAGAACATACTCATCTCATATATTAGATGTATATTAGGTACATAGCTCCCCCTTAGTTCTGTACATTAGATCCCCAGAACTCATCTTGTAACTAGTTTGTACTTTTTCAATAACAGCTCATTTCCCAGCTGCTGCCAACCACCAACCAGTCTACTACCTGTTTCTACCAATTGGGTATTTTTAGATTCCAAATGTAAGTGATAGCAGACAGTATTTGTCATTCTCTGACCCTAAGGGTTCATCCACGTTGTTGCAAATGACAGGATTTCCTTCTTTTATATGACTAATATTCCATCTCATATACACACCACATTTTCTTTGTCCATTGGTTCATAGGTAAACACTTAGGTTCTTTCCATGTCTTGGCTATTGTGAATAATACTGCAGTGAACATGGGAGGTACAGGTCTATCTTCAAGATAGCGATTTCATTTCTTTCAGTTATACACCTAGAATAGGATTGCTGGATTATATGATAGTTTTATGCTGAATTTTTTGAGAAACCTCTATACTGTTTTCCACAGTGGCTGCACCAATTTTACAGCCCCACGAGAGTGCACATACACTCCCTTTTCCCCACATCCTCACCAGCACCTGTTCTCTTGTCTTGTCTATTTTGATAATAGGCAATAATTCCAGTAGGTGTGAAGTGATATTTCACTTTGGTTTTGGTTTGCATTTCCCACATGATTAGTGATGTCGAGCACCTTTTCATGTGTTTTTGGCTGTGTATACTTTTGGAAAATGTTTATGTAGGTCCTTTGGCCATTTTTAATCAGATTATTTGTGGGTTTTTTTCTTGTTACTGAGTTATATGAGTTCATTATGTATTTTGTATATTAACCCCTTATCAGATATATGGTTTGCATGTATTTTCTCCTGTTCTGTAGGTTTCGTCTTCATTTTATTGGTTTCTGTTGCAGTGCAGAAACTTCTGAATTTGATCTTTGCTCTTGTGGTTTGTGCTTTTGGTGTCCTATCCAAAAAAAAATCACTGCCAAGACCAAGGTCAAGGAGTTTTTTCACTCTGTTTTCTTCTAGGGTTTTATAGTTTCAGGTCTTATGTTTAAGTACTCAATCCATTTCAAGTTAATTTTATTTTATTTTGCCTGTGAACATCCAGTTTTCCCAACACCATTTATTGGGAAGATTGTGCTTTCCCCATTGAGTATTCTTGGCTCCTTTGTTGTAAATTAACTGACCATATATATATAGGTTATTTTTTGGGTTCTGTATTTTTTTTCCATTGGTCTGTGTGTCTGTTTTTATGCCAATACCATACTGTTTTGATTACTGTAACTTTGTAATCTAGTTTAAGTCAGGAGGTGTGATGCCTCCAGATTTGTTTTTCTTTCTCAAGATTCTTTTGGCTGTTTGGGGTCTTCTGTGGTTCCATACAAACTTTAGGGTTTTTTTTTTTCTATTTCTGTGGAAAATGCCATTGGAATTTTGATAGGAATTGCCTTAAGTCCATAGGCGGCTTTGGGTAGTGTGGAGACTTGAATAATATTCAGCCTTCCAATACACGAAATTGGTATATCTTTCTATTTATTTGTGTCTTCTTCATTGTCTTTAATCAGTATTGTGTAGATCTCAGTGTATAGATCTTTCACCTCTTTGGTTAAATTTATCCCTAAGTATTTTATTGTTTTAGATGCTATTGTAACTCAGCATGAGATAGTTTATTGTTAGTATGTAGACATGACATGCAACTGGGGATATTTGTTTGTTGATTTTGTATCTTGAAACTACTAAATTCATTTATTAGTACTAACAGTTTTTTGGTGGCATCTTTAGAGTGTTCTATGTATAAGATCATGTCATCTGCAAACAGAGACAGTTTTACTTCATCATTTCCAATTTGGATGCCTTTTATTCTTTTTCTTGCCTAATTGTTGTGGACAGGATTCTAATACTATGTTAAATAAAAGTGATGAAAGTCCTTACTTTTCTTGTTCCTGATTGTAGAGGAAAAGCTTTCAACCTTTCACCATTGAGTGTGATGTTAGCTGTTGGCTTGTCATATATGACCTTTGTTATGGTGAGATATGTTCCTTCTGCATTCAATTTGTTGAGAATTTTTATCATGAAAGATATTGAATTTCATCAGGTACTTTTTCTGCATACATTGAGATGATCATATGATTTTTTATCATTCATTATATTATTGTGGAATATCACATTTATTAATTTGTGTATACTGAACCATCCTTGTATCTCAGGGATGCATTCCCCTTGGTTATGGTGTTTGAGCCTTTTAATGTGCTGTTGAATTCGTTTTGCTCATATTTTGTTTAGAATATTTATATCTATATCAGAATATTGGCATGTAGTTTTCTTTTCTTGTAGTGTCTTATCTGGCTCTGGTATCAGGGTAATGCTTGCCTCAGAAAATGAGTGTGGGCATATAGTCTCCTCTTCAGTTTTTTGGAGAGTTTGAGGAGGATTGGTGTTTATTCTTCTTCACATGTTTGGTAAATGATTAAAGCCCCTGAAGCCATCCGGTCCTGCGCTTTTTTGGTTGCTTTTTAACAGTTTTTGATTACTGATTTAGTCTCCAGAAACAAAAAAAATTACTTGTTTTTGGCCTATTCAGATTTTTTATTTTTATTTTTTGTGATTTTGTCTCGGTAGGTTATTTGTTTCTAGTAGGTTGTCTAATTTATTGATATATAACTGTTCAGTGTATTCCCTTATAATCCTTTGTCTTTTTGTGGTCTCAATTATAATATCTTTCATTTATAATTTTTATTTATTTGGGTCGTCTTGGTTTTTTTTCTTGGTAAGTGTAGCTAAAGGTTTGTCAATTTTGTTTATCTTTTCAAAAAACCAACTTTTAGTTTCACTGATCTTTTGTATTGTTTTCTTAAATTTTGGCCTTAGTTTGTTTTTCTCTTTCATTCATATGTTAAGTTCTGTTGCTTATTTGTGATCTTTCTTTTTTCTTAGTGTAGGCATTTATTGCTGCAAAATTCCTGCTTATAACTGCTTTTGCTGCATCCCATATGTTTTATTTCTATTTTCATTTATTTCAAGACATTTTTTAATTTCTTCTTGGACCCACTGATTGTCCAAGAGTATGTTATTTAATTTCCACATGCTGGTGAAATTTCCAGTTTTCCTGCTGTTAATTTCTAGTCTTATACCATTGTGGTCAGAAAGGTACTTGGTATGATTTAATTCTTTTAAAATTTGCTAATATTTGTTTGTGATCTATCATGATTTATCCTGGAGAATGTTCAGTGTGCACTTGAGCAAGGTCTGTCTGCTACTGTTTGATGGACTGTTCTGTATATGTCTAAATCTTGATCTGAAGTATAATTCATTTCTAATGTTTTCTTACTAATTTTCAGGTCTGTATAATTTATCCATTGTTGAAAATGGGGTATTGAAGTCTGCTACTATTGTTTTTGTAGTTTGTTTCTCCCTTTACATCTGATATAATAATTAAAAAAAAAAGTTTAGAGTTTGCTTCTCTGTCTTTTGGCTAAAATGTAGTGTAAAAAATGTTTAGACATTCTAGTAGATATCTAGTGATATCGTGTTGTGGTTTTAAGTCTCTGTGCTGTCTAATTTTGCATGTTCATTTGTATGTCACAGACTTTCTAAACTCACTTGTTAGTTCCAGTATTTATATTGTCTCTAATTTTCTGAAGACATGGTACGGAATTCTCATTATTTATTTTTTTTTAAATGTTTGGCAGAATTCACCAGTAAAGCCATCTGGGCCTAGAGTTTTCTTTGTGGAAAATTCTAACTGCAATCCCTTAATAAAAATAGACTCTGTATTGAGTAAATTTTGTTTAGCATGTGTGTTTCAGGGATTTTGTCAGTTTCATCCACATTGAATTATTGGCGTAAAGTTGATCATAGTATTCCCTTAATGTTTAGGTATTGTAGAATGTGTAGTTAGTGATTGATGTCATCTTTCTCATTCCTCATATTGGTGGTATATATCCCTCTGTCCCGTCTTTTCCCCTTGATTAGTCAGGCTACATGTTCATTAATTGTATTTGTCTTGTCAAAGAACCAGCTTCTAGTGTTTTTGTTCATGTAATTTTTCCCCCCTGCTTTTCTGTTTTCTTTTGTTTCATTGATTTCTGATCTGATATTCATTATTTCCAGCCTTCTGCTGACTTTGGGTTTCATTTGTTCTTCTTATAATTTTTTTGATTGCAAGCTGAGGTCATTGATATGAGACCTTTATCTTTTCTAATATAGGTATTTTAGTGCTATAGGTTTCCTTCCAAGTTCAGAGTTAACTGCAACCCATAAATTGGGTTATGTTGTGCTTTCATTTTCATTCAGTTCAAAATACTTTCTAATTTATTGGGTAATTTCTTTTTGGATATCTGTTATTTTGTAGTTTCCAAATATAATGATTTTCATTTAATTTCCATTTTGTGGAATACATACTCTGTATTAGTTGAAATCTTTTAAAAATATTGAGATTTGTTTTATGGCCCATAAATATTTTCTATATTGGTAAATATTTTTTGTGTACTTAAAAAGAATGTATATTTAGGGTGCCTGGGTGGCTCAATTGGTTAACCATCCGACTCTTGATTTTGGCTCAGGTCATGATCTCGGGGTTGTAAGATCGAGCTGCATGTCAGGCATGGAGTCTGCTTGAGATTCTCTCTTCTCCCTTTCCCTCTGCCCCTTCCCCCCTGTGCACGCATGCTCGTGCTCTCTAAATAATAAATAAATAAATAAATAAATAAATAAATAAATAAATAAATAAAATCTTAAAAAAAAAAAAAGAATGTGTATTCTGCTGTGTTTTAGTTGTTTCAGATGTGATAGTAAATCTGGTCCATGCTGCTCTGTCTTGACTGAAAGTGGAAGTCTGTTTTTCTTTTTAATTTAGATACAGTTCATGTACCATAAAATTTACCCATTTTAAGTATGCAGTTCAGTGTGGGTTTTTTTTTTAGTATATTCATAAAGTTGTACAATCATCACCACTGTCTAGTTCCAGTACATTTTCACCATCTGAAAAAAAAGTCCATACCAGTTATCATTCACTCCCATTCCCCCTCTACCAAGCTGTTGGCAGTCACTAATCTACCTTCTGTCTCTACAGATATGCCTAGTCTAGACTTTTAAAATACATGGAATCCTATAATATATGGCCTTTCAGACTGGCTTCATTCACTCAGCATTATGTCTTCAAAGTATTTACATGTTGCAGCACATATCATGATTTCATTTTGTGGCTGAATAATATTTCATTTTATGGATATTTTGTTATGATCAAATGGATAGTCACATTTGTTTATCCATGCATTAGTCGATAAATGTTGGGATTGCTTTCACTTTTAGCTCTTAGGAATAATGCAGCTATGGGTTTTTGTGTACAAGTTTTGTTTGGTACATGTTTTTAGTTCTCCTGGCTATATCCCTTATTGTGGAATTGCTGGGTCACAGGGTAACTCTGTTTTAGCTTTTGAGGAACTGCCAAATTGTCTAGTGACATGATTTTGCGTTCCTATCAGCAACGCATTAGGGTTCCAATTTTTTGACACCCTAGCTAACTCATTATTTTCTGTTTTGTTTTTTTTTAATTATAGCCATCCTAATGGGTGTGAAGTGGTACTTCATTTGGTTTTAATTTTTATAAAGATTGATACCTATGTTTTCTTCTAAGAGTTTTATAGTTTGGAGACTTAAATTTTATCATTTTCACTTCATTTTTGTATATCGTATTCCTTTCTTGGGTATATCCAATTGTCCCAGCTCCATTTGTTGAAAAAGTACTCTTTCTCCATTGAAAGGTCTTGGAAATCTTATAAAAAATTACTTGAACATAAATGTAAGGGTTTATTTCTGGACTCTCAGTTCCATTCCATTGATTTATGTGTCTATGATCCTGACAGTACCATACAGCCTGATTACTATAGCTCTGTAGTAAGTTCTTTTAATTTCTTTCTTTTTTTTTTTTTTTTAAAGGTGGCCTTGTTTTATGTCTCTGGGTATAAAATGAATTAATTAGGGGCGCCTGGGTGGCACAGCGGTTGGGCGTCTGCCTTCGGCTCAGGGCGTGATCCCGGCGTTATGGGATCAAGCCCCACATCAGGCTCCTCCGCTGTGAGCCTGCTTCTTCCTCTCCCACTCCCCCTACTTGTGTTCCCTCTCTTGCTGGCTGTCTCTATCTCTGTCAAATAAATAAATAGAATCTTTTTAAAAAAATGAATTAATTAAAGTAAATTTAAAGAATAAAACGTAACGACTCAGACGTTTCATTGTGAGTTTACAGAATATTGTGTTTGCTAAATGGCAGTTATGTATTTTCGATAGGTTAACTGGTAAATACTCCTTACCATAAGACACAATTTTATTAGTGATATAAATTTTGAGTCATCAGTTAACTGAAAGATGGCATACTTGTTTATATGTCCAGTTTACTTAAATTTATTTTTTGCTTTCTTTTTAGGTTAATACAATCTGTTGGAATGAGACTGGAGAATATATTTTATCTGGCTCAGATGATACCAAGTTAGTAATTAGTAATCCTTACAGCAGAAAGGTAAAGTGGCTTAAAATAAATCTGTTATTTAATGAGAAAAATTAAGAAGCTAAAAATTAAGAAATTGTAAATAATTATGGAATGGGCATTTGTAATAGACTATCCTTATTTTGCTCAAGGTAGTTATGTAATTTGAAAATTATTACATGACTGTCCCTTAATCTTCTTAGGAAAACAGTAGATTTCACCCAGCTTTTGGCTCTAGCAAATTTAAATATGCTTCATTTTATCTACGTGGGTAAAATTGCCAAAAGTAACATTATCTCAGTAAACCATTCTTGGGGGGAAAAAAGACAATGTGATTGCTTTTTTCTTTCATGCTCACAAAATCTACTCTTCAGCTAGGTGGTTTAAGAAACATTTTATCAGTTTGCAAAAACAGTATCTAGGCTCTAGTTGAAATGCTTCATGATATTTAATACCATAAACTGGCATAATCGTTTGAGTTTTAGGATTATGTAATTAGGATTATGTTCTGATTTTTATTGGCTCTTCTTCTCTGTATATGGAGAAACTATACACCTATTTTTGTATCAGTGAGAACTTGGTAGATTGGCAAACCAAACTTATTTAATAGTAGCTATCTTACAGAATAAATTATTCACATATTTCTTATTTTTCCACATTTAAACAGTTAAGATATTTAAATAAATGTTTGTGTTCCTTCAATCTGAATGAGGTTCATATTGAAGATATCCTTGATTAAAAGACTGGTCATAATTTAATTTCAGAGATAGCTTTACTTAATTGTACTGACTTAGCAGAGGAAACTTGAGGTTTTCAAATACTAGTTGTGTTAGGTCTGCAATTATTAGGTCTTTTAAGGTGCTTGTACCCAATTCCACCCTGGAGCTTAGGGCCTGGGTTGGTTGCACATGGAAGCATTCTGATTCCCCAAGTGTGGAAGCTCTGAAAAAGACCAAAAAACTGTCGTCTTGGGTTTTAATGGAGGCTTCATTACACAGTCCTGATTGACTAAGTCATTGGTTACTGACTGATTCAACCTCCAGCCCCTCTCCCCTCCCGAGTTCCAATTCTCAAATCTCATGATTGCTCCTTTTGGCAACCAGTCCCCACACTTTGGTAGGGTCCAAAAGTCACCTTCATTAATAACAAGACACCCATTTCACCTTTATGTCTCTGAAGCATTTTCAAAAACTATTGACGAAGACCATATATATATGAGAAATGTATTTTGGTCATCTGGATGACCAAAGGTATATTTCTTATAAATCATTATGTTATACTAGGACAACCTTTTCCTTATAGTAGAGGAAATTTCCTGCAATGATGTATATGTGGAATGCTCTTTGACCATTACTATCAGAGTTTTAATGCTTACAGTATTAAGAGCAGCTGACTAGACACCAAAGGAATAATTTTTTTGTTTTTGAAAAGATGTAGAGCTTCACTCTTTAAAACATTAAAATAAAAAAATTAACTGTAGTAAAATACACATAACATAAAATTAACTATCTTACTTTTAATATTTCTATTCAGTGATATTAAGTGTATTTACGTTGTTGATACTATCACCACATCCAGCTATAGAACGATTTTGATCTTGGAAAACTGAAACTCTGTACCCATTAAACAATAACTCCTTTTTCTTCCTTCCTCCCTTCCCTTGGCAACCACCATTCTTTTTGTCTCTTATGAATGTGACTACTCTAGATACCTCATGTAAGCATTTATACAGTATTTGTTTTTCTGTTGCTATTTCATTTTTCACGATGTCCTTAATATTCAAATATGTTGCAGTATGTGTCAGATTTTCTTTTTTCTTATGGCTGAATAATATTCTGTTGTATGTAAATACACATTTTGTTTCCATTCATCTTTCAGTGGACACTTGAGTTACTACTTCTACCATTTTGATATTGTGAATAATGCTGCTATGAACATAGGTGTACACATATATCTCCAAGTCCCTTCTTCCAATTATTTTGTGACTATACCCGATAGAATAATTTTTAGAAGATCTTGTTTCTTTATTTGCTTATTTTTGGAAAAAGGACATTCATTGTGATGCATGGTTCCCAATAGAATGTATATTTGAAAAGTGATTACTTTCTCTTTTCCAGTTTAAGAAATGAGTAATCATGGGGCGCCTGGGTGGCACAGCGGTTAAGCGTCTGCCTTCGGCTCAGGGCGTGATCCCGGCGTTATGGGATCGAGCCCCACGTCAGGCTCCTCTGCTAGGAGCCTGCTTCTTCCTCTCCCACTCCCCCTGCTTGTGTTCCCTCTCTCGCTGGCTGTCTCTATCTCTGTCAAATAAATAAATAAAATCTTTAAAAAAAAAAAAAAAAGAAATGAGTAATCAAATAATATTTTTAAAGAGTTTAAATATAACAAGACTTTATCTTTTCACATATTGGTCTTAATAGATCTAAATTTGCTATCGTATAGGAATATTTAAAAAAAATTTAAAATGCAGATGATTAATTACATAGGAAAAGAAAGTGTTTTGATCCTGAGTCAAATATTACCTGTTCTTAAAGTTTGACTCTATTTTTATTTATTTTTATTTATTTATTTTTTTAAAGATTTTATTTATTTATGTGACAGAGAGACAGCCAGCGAGAGAGGGAACACAGCAGGGGGAGTGGGAGAGGAAGAAGCAGGCTCATAGTGGAGGAGCCCGATGTGGGACTCGATCCCGGTACGCCGGGATCACGCCCTGAGCCGAAGGCAGACGCTTTAACGACTGCGCTACCCAGGCGCCCCTGACTCTATTTTTAGGTCCTGTGAGTTCAATGAAAGATTAATTTAATGCAAATAAAAGTTTTGAAACACTTTTTTTTTAATAGAGTTAAGGGGTTGGAGGTGTTTTTATTAATGGTAACATATCCTAATTTTATATATGGTATGTCTCAAAAATATACAAGAGAGAAGTTTCTTTTTCCAATAATTATAGTCTAGTTTATTTGGACCAATCCTTCCACTGAGAACAACTAAAATATTCTTAATTAAAGACTTTTTAAAAATTGTCCTAAAAAAATTGTCCTAAAAGTAACAAGAAACTTGCCTTGATAGTAAGGGATTATCAGTCCAAAATGGAAGGGAAAAAGTGAGTCCAGAAGAAGTGAGCATGAAAGCTACATTCTCCCTGAAGATGTTTGTCAATCCAAGCATTTATAAACTTTAGTCTTGATGGCCTTGAAGGTCAAGGTGGACCGAAACAAAGCTCAGGACCCAAATCAAGTATGGATTCCTATAGCAGACTCTCCACAGTATGCTGGGACACTCCCTTCCCCAAAAGGGCCACCTCCTTAAGGTACAGATGAAACGGAAGGAAGGTAACCTTGTAATATCTAATATAAAAGAAATCCTGCATATGCAAAATTTTTCTTGATTTGGCTTCAGCCAGCTACCTGTAAGTTCTCAGAGCATAGCATGTTTCTTTACTCTGTGTTTTGCTTGCACTATTCTTTCTTCGTGGGATGTTCTCCTGCTTTGCCATGTACCTCCCACCTACTTGGCAAATTTAAATCCATCCTTCAATTCTTGGCTCTTAGCTGTAGTATACCTCTCTAGTTGCCCTAGGCAAATGTAGGCATTCCTTCCTGTACTCATCGTACTTTGTGGATGATTAGATTATTATATTATGTTTGTTTGCATGTTGCTCACCATTAGACAGTAATTTCTTTGGGACAATGACAGTTTTTTTCTTTTTTGCTTCCTCGACACTTAGTAGTTTACCTGCCACATAGTAGGTGCCCAATAAATATTAGTAAAGGAAAGGCAAGGAATTTCTGTATTCAATTTCTTAGGTAGGGGTATGGGTTGAATTTAGAGAGGAGTGATTTTTACCAAGAGATTGAAGAACCAATATTTTCTATCTGGGTACTCCTGGACCAAGCTTAAGGTTTATTTTATTTTATTTTTTAATTTATTTTTGCGAGAGAGAGAGCTAGTGTGGGGGGGAGGGGCAGAGGGAGAAGCAGACTCCCTACTGGTTGGGGAGCCCGATGTGGGACTCAATCCCAGGACCCTGGGATCATGACCCAAGCTGAAGACAGACGCCTAACCAACTGAGCCACCTAGGTGCCCCAAGCTTAAGTTTTTGGAAGCATTGTATGTGACATGATGAAAGAGGAAAGAGATACCTGCTTGGCCAGCTAGATTAACCTGATGATCAGTAAAGTCATAGATGTTACAACTAGTTCACATTCACATTTATTACTAATTCCAGTTATCAATATGTCATTTACATCATCAATTAAGTTACTCTGCCAACTTTTACCTCTCTAGGCCATTATTCTTAGGTGTTTTCTGAATAAGTATTTTAATGCATTGATTCAAGGAAAGCATAAATAAGAAAATAAATCCAGCTATCAAAAATAATAACCACTTGCAATTGCATATCATTTAAAATTTTTTTTTCTTTTTTTAATTAAAGATTTTATTTATTCATTTGAGAGAGAGAGAATGAAAGAGAGAGAATGAGAGGGGGGAGGGTCAGAGGGAGAAGCAGACTTCCCGCTGAGCAGGGAGCCGGATGCAAGGACTCGATCCTGGGACTCCAGGATCATGACCTGAGCCAAAGGCAGTTGCATAACCAACTGAACCACCCAGGCGCTTTGCATATCATTTTTTAAAAAAATCAACCTTATCACTGTTTACCTTCAGTAGAATGCATACCTATATTGATTGTATAGTTTCAGTTTTGACAATTAAAAACAAATTCTAACCTTTGTTGGAATTACTAATTGTATACACATGAGTACTTGTTCTTCCAACAATTGTCTATTAATAAATTAGGGAGAGAGTGGTTCAAAATGAAGTTAACATGGTGGGCAGTGGTCAGACAGTAGGCTTGATAGGCAGTATTAAGGAGTTTACATTTTAGTGTAATTGAAATAGTTACTGGAGTGTATTAAACATGCAGGTGATATGATTTGCATTTTTAAAAGATAGCTCTGGCTGCTGTTTGGAGAGTAGAGTTTGAGTAAGATCAGAAATAGGAGATAGGAGGCCATTGAGTCATAGCAGTGAGAAGAGATGTTGGTTTAGACAAAGATACTGGCATCGAGGTGATGAGAAGTAGTTTGGAATGTATCTTGGACCTGAATTTGCTGGTGGATTTTACATATTTTATATTTTATGTGTGTGTGTGTGTATATGTACAGTATATATTTTACTGTTTTATAGTGGATGAGGGAAAGAGATGTGAAGGATTATTCTTTAGTTTTTGGCTTGATCAACTGTGTGGGTGGGTATTGCTGCCATTGAGATGAAGACGGAGAATACTGGAAGGGGAGTAAGTTTGGAAGAAGACATCTGAAATCAAGAGATTGGTCCAAAAGGAAAGAGCTTCAACTCTTTACTCTTTAAATCTTGATTACATTAATAAAGAAATCCATCTCAATTTGTGAATAATATGTGATATGTCAGTACACATATTAGTGTATCGAGCTCTTTTGTTTCTGAAGCTAAATGGAGATAAATCATGAACTGTTAACAATAACGTCTGCTGAATGTGACTAAAGCAAAGCCGAAGGCCTGTCGGATGAAGAAACTAATACATACACTACACAGTGACTTTTATATAGTTAGCTACTTGGTAAACCATGCTAAAATAGCTGCCAGAGTTAAAGGTCATGATATCTGTCTCGTTTAAAGGCTTTACATTAATTATTCTCTGTGTTATTTTTTATACCTTAGTCTTACAGATCTTAGTGTCTTACACTTGAAGAGAGGAATAAAAGATTTAAAAATATTTCACAGACAGTTTTATCCTCCATTGGCTTTGGTTGATGCAGGTGCAAAAGACACCCCCCTTTTTTATTTGACCCTAATTATATGTGCATTATATGTGTAAGATTTACTGTGGAGTAATTTATGGTACTTAGCAAATCCTTATTTTGGCTATAACCCTGTAACCTAGGTCTTAAATAAAATGAAGTGACTTAAATATTCAAAGTGGTCAAGGTAAATAGCTGCTAATATTCATCCCAGATGTATTTTACGATTTGGTGTGGTAGTCTCTGATAAGAATTTGGCAGTTAGTGTTATATAGTAAATACTCACTTAAAACCAAACCCAAAATAAAGTTGAAATATATTTTCCTAAGTTTGTTTTAAAATTTAAAAACGCCTGGAAAAATTGAAAAAAATAATACAGTGAACATCCACAGATAGGTTTTTTTTTTTAAAGCAGTTGAGCCCAAGTTGGAGGCATCATGCTCTTCATTCATGAATGCTTCGGCATATATATCTACTAAGAACAAGAACATTATTTTAAAAAATACGTAATATTGAATATGAAGTTGATCCCTATTACTTGTGGATTTCATATTTGCAAATTTGCCTACTCATTGAAATTTACTTTTTACCCCTAAGTCAATACTTCCAGTTGCCTTCCTGGTCATTCATGGCCATGCACATGAGCAGAGTGGCAAAAGAATTAAGTCACTCAGTACACACATCAACACTCACATTACCAGCTGAGATAAACAGGGCGGCACTCTGACTTATTTCAGCTCTCATACTGTAAACGTACTGTATCTTTTTCGTGGTCTATTTCATGTCTCATTTTTGCATTTTTGTGCTTTTTATTGATGATTTCACAGTTTAAAATGTCCCCAGGTATCATGCTGAAATACTGTCTCATGGTCCTCAGCACAAGAAGCCTGGGGTGTTTCTTATGGAGAAAAAAATGTTAGATAAGCTTCTTTTAGGCATGACTTAGAATGCTGTTGGCCATGACTTCAATGTTAATGAGTCAACAGTATATATTAAATTAGGTCTTTAAACAGAAACATGTAAAACAATGCTGTGTATTTATTGACTGATTGAAGAAAATGTTGTAGCAAGAGGCTCAAAGGAACCTAATCACATATTTCCCTTGGAGCAGTGATTCAGTACTTGTTAATTCAGTGTTGGCAGTGACCTTTCAGGAACGATGAGAGCCAACTATATGCTATTATATATATGATTTTCTATCTGACGATGTACACACATAATACATACACATGTGTACATTTATGGTCTGTATTCACATTTTCTCTTTTCTTTATACTGTCCTATACATGCCTCTTTCTATCCAAGCTCCATCCATCATTTCACATAGTTGTCATATTGCCTTAGTCTCTTTAGGATACTTCGTTCAACTGTTTGGTCTTTCATGATAATAATATGTTAGTTGTTTTACCGTTGTATTAATATAGAAGAACAGTTGTTATATAGAATGTTTCTCAGTTTGGATTTGTCTGATTGTTTCTTCATGAATAGATTAAAATTAAAAACATTTTATTTTATTTATTTTTTTTAATAATTTTTTATTATGTTAGTCACCATACAGTATATCCTTAATTTTTGATGTATTGTTCCATGATTCATTATTTGCATATAACACCCCAGTGCACCATACAATATGTGCCCTCCTTAATACCCATCACTGGCCTATCCCAACCCCCCACCCCTCTCCCCTCTGAAGCCATTTTAGCTAAGAATTCTCCACAGGTGACATTGTGGTACATGATATTAGTTTGTCCCCTTACTGGTAATGTTAAGTTTGATCTCTCCATTGTGTAGGTATGTTTACCCTTTGCAATTAATAAGCTGTTTGTGAAGTGATATGTTGAGACTGTGTGAATATTCTTTTTCATAACAATCTTTCTTACATTGGTTTTAGTGTTGATTCTTGCCTTAATCAGTTGTTAAAATGTAGTTACAAAATAGTGATTTTTTAATTGTCATTCCTTCTACATTTATTAATTGACATTGTTTTGTAAATAAGAACATTTCCTTTGTCCCTTCCACTTTTTTGAAAAGATCACTTTGGGATTATAGGTTTTTTTTTAATTCAGCATATTAGAATTTGTTACTGATAATGCTTTTTGATGCTTAAATTACCCCAGTTGTTCGGTGGGGCACTTAAAGCCAACTTTGTCTGTATTTTGATGTATTCTTATTTTTTTGAGCACATTTTTTAAAGCACACCAGCTTCCTATTG
The DNA here is from genome assembly GCF_017311325.1 of Ursus maritimus. Lineage (NCBI taxonomy): Eukaryota > Metazoa > Chordata > Mammalia > Carnivora > Ursidae > Ursus > Ursus maritimus. Next base: position 72,735,690 of record NW_024424452.1, read on the forward strand.
CATTAAATTCTCGTTGTACATACATTGTGGGGATGTACCATAATTTATTCAATAAGTCTCCTGTGCTTTGCTGTTATGAATAGGTCATTAAATAACTTTGTGCATTTTTTCTTGTATAGACTTGTCTGGTCAAAGGGTGAATGCGTGTGTGGTTTTGTGAAGTACAGCTGAATTCCTCTCTGTTAGTTTTGTACCATCTAGTTCTCCCCCCAAAAATGGTGAAGAGCCTGTTTCCCTGTAGGCTCACTTACATAATGTGTTGTCAAACTTGAATTTTTGCCAATCTGAAAAGTGAGAATTAGTTTCTCACTGTAGCTTCAGTTTGCATTTCCCATTTGAACAAAGTTGGATATTTTCTCACATTGTTAAAGGCCCTTTGTATATCTTTTTGTGGACTATGTATTCAGATCTTTTGCCCATTCAATTAAAAAACCTCAAATTTTGTTTAGTTTCTTTCTCTCAATTTTTAAGCACCTAATATTAGGGAAATTTGTTCTTTATCTTCACTGTATGTTGCAAATATTTACATATTTATTTTAAACTTTATTTCTGTCACAGGAATTCTAGTCTTTGTTTATTTTTAACGATTGTATTTATTTGAGAGAGCACGAGTGAGGGAGCACAAGCAGGGGGAGTGGCAGAGGGAGAGGGAGAAGCAGACTCCCCATTTAACAGGGAGCCCAATGTGGGGCTCGATCCCAGGACCCTGAGATCATGACCTCAGTGGAAGTCAGACGCTTAACTGACTGAGCCACTCAGGCACCCCACAGTCTTGAAATATAATTAAGGAAGGAGATGTTGGGACTTCTGCTGTAGTTTCATCTTACCATTTCATGATTCATTTAAATTCGGTTTATTTTTATTTCTTTATCCTGGAAGGGAATAACTAAAAATCATATAGTAAACAGTTTCAAAAGTAAGTCAGAGGGGCGCCTGGGTGGCTCAGCTCGTTAAGCATCTGCCTTCAGCTCAGGTCATGTTCTCAGGGTCCTGGGATCGAGCCCCACATTGGGCTCTCTGCTCGGCGGGAAGTCTGCTTCTCCCTCTCCCTCTGCCGGTACCTCTGCTTGTGCTCTGTCGCTCACACTCTCTCTCTCAAATAAATAAATAAAATCTTAAAAAAAAAAAAAAGGTCAGGATGGTCCTTTCTTTCTCCCCACCCCTGTACCTTCTCTCCAATCCTAAAAGTAATTTGTGTGAAGTCAATTACCTGAGAAATATAGGAAAATATTTTATAAATAATGAAAATCATCTATTCTTGTCTCTTGTTTCTCTCTCTCCCTAATGAGTCAGATACACCAAATAGGTGGAAATATATATATTTAATTTTCACAGCACTGTTCCTGTTTATGGTACTTACTCTTCGTCACATCTCAGAGAGAAAAAAAGAAAATATGTGAGATTTTGATTTTTAAAAAAATTACATTAGTTTGGAATCAAATGATAATTTTTTATTGAGATAGTAAGAATGTTAATGAGAATTTATTCCTGGCTATGATTATATTAAATATGAATGTTTCTTTCTAGGAAATAATAAATTACCAAGAACTTCTTTTCTGTGTTTTAGGTTTTGACAACAATTCGTTCAGGGCACCGAGCAAATATATTTAGTGCAAAGTTCTTACCATGCACAAATGATAAGCAGATTGTGTCCTGCTCTGGGGATGGAGTAATATTTTATACTAATGTTGAGCAAGATGCAGAAACCAACAGACAATGCCAATTTACGTGCCATTATGGAACTACCTATGAGGTACAGTATTACTGTGATTTTATATATATATATATATATATATATGTATATGTACATATATATATAAACAGCATGTAGTTGTATTTTATTTTCCCATCCATTTTCACAATTTTGGCTTCGAACTGGAGATTTTAGTCAATTTATATTTATTGTGAGTAGTGATACATTTGAATCTATTCATTTATCATACTGTTTTCTATTTGTGTGTGTGTTTTTTTTAATTTCCTGTATACATTTCCCTCATCCTTTTGTCTTCCTTTAAAATTGCTTGAGGATTTTGCTTTTTGTTTATTTTGTTTCTGCTACTTTTATTTTTTTTTTTTTTAAAGATTTTATTTATTTATTTGACAGAGATAGAGACAGCCAGCGAGAGAGGGAACACAAGCAGGGGGACTGGGAGAGGAAGAAGCAGGCTCATAGCGGAGGAGCCTGATGTGGGGCTCGATCCTGGAACGCCGGGATCACGCCCTGAGCCGAAGGCAGACGCTTAACCGCTGTGCCACCCAGGCACCCCATGTTTCTGCTACTTTCATGGAAGATAGACATTCATGTTTCAGAAGAATAATTAACAAAGCCTGAAATAAATAAATACCTTTGCCCTTCTCCTGAATTAAGCACCTTAGAACATTATAATCTCTTTATCCCTTGTCCAATTTTACATGCTTATGTTGTTCTGAATTTAGTTTTATCTTTTCTCTCATAAATTAAATATTATCATTATGTCATTAGCTAGTATTTGTTTAGATTTACCTACATATTTATCCATCCCTTTGGCTCCTCTACCACAGATTGTCCTTATAGGCTCACTGTGTACCTAAAGTACATTCTTTCCAGTTCCTTTAGTGAGAGGTTAATAGAAACAATTTTCATTTCCTAGTGTTCTTCTCTTCATTCCTTCCTTCCCTTTTCATCTCTTTCCAGAAAATGAAGAATTTTATACCAATTCGTCAAGGGTAGTTTTGCTGGATATTTGCTGGATATCTAGTTTGATAGTTATTTTATTTCAGATGATACTCCACTGTGTTCTCACTTTATTGTTAAAATTGAAAGCTCAGTCATCAGTCTATCTGTGGTTTCTTTATAGTTAATTTGTCTCTCTTCCTTGGCTGCTTTTAATTGTGTTTTTCTTTGCTGCTTTTTTTCCTTCATTAATATCTCCACAGTGTATTTAGGTTTGGGTTTCCTTTTTATTTGTCATACTTGGAATTTATTGATGTTTTTGGTCTGAGAAATTGGCATCTTGAAAAAATGTGGGAAGCTTGCAATCAATAGGTCTTTGGTTATTCTTTACCTTTTCCATTTTTTTCTCTTGTAATTCTGATTAGATGTATGTTGAGTTTATTCCATCTTTCATTAAACTTTGTTTTTTTTAATTGAAGTACAAAACACATAGGCAAAGTACATAAATCCGAAGTATATAGCTTAGTAAATTATCAAAAAGTAAATCTATTAATGTAACAACTACCTAAGGTCAAGAAATATAAAAGCATTAAGTATCCCAGAAGCCCTCTTATTCTGACTTCTAATAATTTGTGAAATTCATTCATGCTGGGTGCAGTTATAATTTGTTAATTTTCATTGCTGTATAGCATTCCATGGTGTGAATGTCCCATGACTGATTAATCTCTTCTACTGTTGATGAAAATATTAAATTTGATTTCCCATTTGGAGAACATTCCTTTACGTGACTCTCAGTACATAAATGCATGCACTTCGTTGGGTAGATACTAGAAGTAAACTTGCTTGGTCATAGGACACCTATTTGTTTATTTTAGAGGTATTACCAAATAATTTTCCAAAATAATTATAACAACTTATATTCCTGCCAGTAGTATATAAGAGTTCCTATTGTTGCTCATCTTTGCCAACAATTGGTATTATTAGTCTCTAATTTTGGCAACTTACATAGTGTCCTCTTATGGTTTCAAATGCCTTTCCCTGTTGATGCTGCTGATGTCGTGCATCTCTTCATGTGGTTATTGGCTATTTGGATATATTCTTTTGTCAGGTGCCTATTCAGATGTCTTTCCTAATCTTCCCATTGGATTTGTCATTTTATTTCATTTTTTACTTATAGGAGTTTCTTAATCTCTTTTGCATATGAACCTGTCTTTTCCTACTCTGTGGCTATATTTTCACTTTCCTAATCGTGTCTTTGGATGAACAAATGTTTTAATGTTGTCTAATATTTTGGTCTTTTCCTTTATTATGAGTCCTGGTCAAAATATTTTTTCCTATCTCGAGATTATGGAGATATTCTATTTTCTCTTTTAAAAAGTTAATTGTTTTGTCTTTGCATTTAGATCTTATAATTCACCTGGATTTGATTTTTGTATTATTATGAAGTTGGAGTAAACTTTTTTTCTCCATATGGATTTTTGTATTAACATAATTTATTTCTTGGAAAATTAAATCAGAATCCCAAATAGCATACAGACGAAGAGGCATTCTCTAGAAGGACATTTTAACAGTATATACCCATTTGCCAAAGGTGTTTTTTGCTGAATACATATACATTGTAGTTGGAATAGAATATTTTTTCAAAACTGAAACTCTATCCATTGAACAGTTCTGCTCTTCCCTCTTCCCTCCGCCCCTTACAGCCTCCATTTTATTTTGTTTCTGAGTTTGCTTGTTTTTTGATATCTCATATAAGTACAATCATGCAGTGTTTGTATTTTTCTGACTGGTTCATTTTAGTTAGGATAATGTCCTCAAGGTTCATCTATGTCAATCTGTGACAGGATTTGCTTCTTTTCTAAGGCTTAATACTTTCCCATTGTATGTATATCCCATATGGTCCATTTACTTGTCAGTGGACATTTGGGCTGTGTCTACCTATTGGTTATTGTAAATAATGCTTCAATGAACATAGGGGTGCAAATTATCTCTTTGGGATCCTGTTTTAAATTTTTTGGGTGTATATACTCAGAAGTGGGTTTGCTGGATCATATGATAATTCTATTTTTAATTTTTTAAAAAGATTTACTTATTTTAGAGAGAGAGTGCAAGCATGGGGCGGGGGAAGGGAGAGGCAGTGGGGAAGGGAAAGGATTTCAAGCAGTCTCCCTGCTAAGCTTGCAGCCTGAGGCGGGGCTGGATCCCAGGACCCTGAGATCATAACCCAAGCCGAAATCAAGAGTTGGACGTTCCACTGACTGAGCCACCCAGGTGCCCCTTATTTTTTATTTTTTAAGGATCCTCCATACTGTTTTCCATAGTGGCTGTTCCATTTTACATTCCCAACAACAGTGCATAAGGGTTCCAATTTTTCCACATTCTTGTCAACATTTGTTATTTTCTCTTTTTTTTAAGAGTGACCATTTTAATGGGTGTGAGCAGATATCTCATTGTGGTTTTGATTTACATTTCCTTAATGATTAGAGATGTTGAGTATCTCTTTTTGTGCTTGTTGGTCATTTGCGTATCTTCTTTGGAGAAATGTCTGTTGAAGTCCTTTACCCATTTTTAATTGGATTGCTTTTTTGTTCTTGTTGAGTTGAAGGGGTTCTTTATGTATTTCACCTATTAATGGCTTATTGATAATAGTGTTTGCATGTACTCCCATTCCATAGATTTGTTGAAGATAGCTATTGTAAATGAGATTGTTTTCTTAATTTTCTTTTCAGATTGTTCATTGTTAGTGTATAGAAAAAACTGATTTTTATGTGTTGATTTTTGTAACCTGCAGCTTTGCTGTATTCATTTACGAAATAAACAGTATTTTGTATGGGATCTTTAGCATTTCCTACATACAAGATCATATCATCTGCAAACAAATAATCTTACCTTTTCCTTTCTAATTTCAATGTTTTTTCTTTTTTCCTTGACTGATTGCTCTAGCTAGAACTTCAATACTATATTGAATAGACATGATGAGAGTGGACATTCATCTCTTGTTCCCGATCTTAGTGAATAAGCTTTCGGTGTTTCACCATTGAATATGATGTTAACTGTGAGATTCTACATATGGTCTTTATTAGATTGGGGTAATTTCCTTCCATTCCTAGTTTGTTGAGAGTTTTTATTGTGAAGAAGTGTTGTGTCAGATGCTTTTTTGGTATCAGTTATGATGATCATATGGTTTTTGTTCTTCATTATGACATGTTTTTGGGTTTTGGGGTATGTTGTTGAAGAGTTTTACATCAGTATTCATCAGAGACATAGTCTGTAGTACTGTGTTCTTTTAGTATCTTTGTCTGGTTTTGGCATCAGGATAAAGTTGTCCTCATAGAATGAATTTGGAAGTGTTCCCGTTTCTTCAGTTTTTTTGGGAAGGGTTTGGGAAGGATTGGTGTTAATTCTTTAAATATAGGTAAAGTTCCCCAGTGAAGCCATCTGCTTCTGGGCTTTTTTTGTTGTGATGTTTTTGATTACTGATTCAGTCTCCTTCCTAGTTATAGGTTTGTTCAAATTGTTTATTTCTGGGCACCTGTATGGCTCAGTTGGTTAAGCATCTGCCCTCAGCTCAGGTCATGATCCCAGAGTCCTGGGATCAAGTCCCGCATCAGGCTCCTTGCTCAGTGGGAGCCTGCTTCTCCCTCTCCGTTTCCTTCTCCCTCTGCCTGCCGCTCCCCCTGCTTGCGTTTGCTTGCTCTCTGTCAAATAAATAGATAAAATCTTTTAAAAAATTATTTATTTCCTCATGATTTAGTTTATGTTTCTAGAAATGTATCCATTTCTTCTAGGTTGTTCCATGTGTTGTATAATTATTTATACAAGTCTCTTAAGGTGCTTTTTATTTCTGGGGCATAATTACTGATGTCTCTTCTTTCATTTCTGGCTTTTGTTGAATCTTTTCCCTTTTTTTTCCTTATTATTCTAGGTAAGAGTTTTTAAATATTGAAGATATTTTTAAAAATCCAACTTACTTTCACTGATATTTTTTCTATCTTCCATTTCCTTTATTTCTGCTTTAGTCTGTTATTTTCTTCCTCTTCTAACTTTGGGTTTCATTTATTGTTCTTTTGTTAGTTTTTTTGTTTTAAAGATTTTACTTATTCATTTGACAGAGATAGAGACAGCCAGCGAGAGGGAATACAAGCAGGGGGAGTGGGAGAGGAAGAAGCAGGCTTCCAGCGGAGGAGCCTGGTGTGGGGCTCCATCCCAGAACTCCGGGATCATGCCCTGAGCCAAGGCAGATGCTTAATGACTGAGCCACCCAGGTGCCCCTCTTTTGTTAGTTCTTTGAAGTGTAAAGTTAGATTGTTGATTTGAGATCTTTCTTATTTTCTAATGTATGTGTTTAATGCTATGAACTTCCCACTAGTAGTGTACTATTTACATTTAAAGTAGTTACTGATAGAGAAGTACTTACTATTGCCATTTTACCTTTTTTTTTTTCCCAGTACATCTTATACTGATTTTGTTACTCTTGTTTTTATGTTTCACTGACTTTTTTTCTAGTGACATCCTTTGATTCTTCTTTTGTGCATTTCCTGTAGATTTTTTCATTGTGGTTAAAATAAGGATTACAGGGGCGCCTGGGTGGCACAGCAGTTAAGCGTCTGCCTTCGGCTCAGAGCGTGATCCCAGCGTTGTGGGATCGAGCCCCACATCAGGCTCCTCCGCTATGAGCCTGCTTCTTCCTCTCCCACTCCCCCTGCTTGTGTTCCCTCTCTCGCTGGCTGTCTCTATCTCTGTCAAATAAATAAATAAAATCTTTAAAAAAAATGATTACATAAAACATTTTATAGTTATAGTAATTAATCTTAAACTGATAACAAATTAACTTCAATCACACACAAAAACTACTCCTTTATATCGTTCCCCTACTTTATATTATCACTCACAGATTACATCTTTCTGTATGTTGTATTTATTGACATAGTGTTGTAATAATTTTTAATGCTTTTATCCTTTAAATTCTATGCCCAAATTAAAAGTGATCTACACATCACTATTTATAGTATTATGGATTTCTGTATTTGTCTGTATATTTACCTTTATCAGTGACATTTATATTTTTATACAGTTGTGTGTTGCTATCTAGAGTTTTTTGTTGTAACTTGAAGGATTCCCTTTAGCAGTTCTTGTAAGGCAGGTTTTGTGGTGATTGACTCCCTCAGCTTTTGCTTGTCCAGGAAGGTCTTTATTTCTCTTTCACTTTTAAAAACAATTTTCCTGGATATAGTATTTTCGGTTTGCAGGGTTTTGTTTTTTGTTTTTTTCTTTCAGTATTTTGAATATATTATCCCACTCCCTTCTGGCCTGTAATGTTTCTTCTGAGAAATCCACTGTCTTATGGGAGCTCCTTGTACATGATGATTTGTATTTCCCTTTCTGCTTTCAAGAGTCTCTCTTTGACTTTTTTTTTAAATAAAGATTTTATTTATTTGAGAGAGAGAGAGAAAGCACAAGTGGGGGAGGGGGAAGGTGGGCAGAGGAAGAGGAGAAACAGGCTCCCCGCTGGGCAGGGAGCCCAGCATGAGGTTCGATCCCAGCACCCTGGTATTGTAACCTGAGCCGAAGGCAGATGCTTGACCGACTGAGCACCCAGGTGCCCCTCTCTTCAACTTTTGACAAGTTGTCTGTGATATGTCTCAGTGTGTACCTCGTTGGGCTCATCCTATTTAGAGTCCTTTGAGCTTTTTGAGTGTGGATGTCCATTTTCTTTGGGAAGATTTAGGAAGTTTTCAGCCATTATTTTTTCAAACAAGCTCTCTGCCCCTTCTTTTTCTCCATCTGGAACTTCCGTGTATATTGCTCAGCTTGTTGTGTCCTGTAAGTCCCTTACGGTTTTCTTCACTTTTCTGCATTCTTCCTTTTAGTTCCTCTGACATGATAAGTTCAAGAGTTGTCTTCAAGTTTGCTGTTTCTTTTTTCTGCTTGATCAAGCCTGATGTTGATCCCCTCTCATGAATTTTTAAAGTAATTATTATATTCTTCAGTTCTAAAATTTCCATTTGACTCTTTTTTCAAGTTTTGATGTCATTGGTGATATTCTCATTTTGTTCATGCATTGTTTTCCTAGTTTCATTCAGTCATCTGTTTGTGTTCTCTTGTAGTGCATTGAGCTGCTTTAGGATGATCAATTTATAAATTCTTAGGTAATTCATATATCTTATTAGAGTCAGTTTCTGAAGATTTATTTTGTTCCTTCGATAGGGCTGTTACACTGTATGTTGGTGTGTCTTGTTTGTTGTTGTTGTGATTTTTGCTTTAAAGAAAACAGCCATCTCTCCTGGTCTTTATAGATGGGTTTTGTGCAGGGGAAGGTATTCACCTGTCAGCCCAGCTAGAGATTCTGGAGATCCCTTAGACTTTTTAAGACAATGTTTCTTCTTTGGTCTTGTGTGTATGTGTAATTTTCCAGTTATTGTGATCTTGCTCCTTTTCCTGTCTGCAATACTGCAGGTTTTTTGGTGCTTCAGTGAAGTCACTGAACTCTTTTATTCTCAAGATATGCCAGTTTTATGAATGCTGAGTCAAGCAAGACAGAAACTAGTCCATTGGCAGCCTTTCTCCACCTATAAGCTGGAGTGTTGAACAGACATTCCACTCTTCTTTTTCCTATCCAGTGGAGAAGCTGCAGGTTGGGCTTCCTCCGCCCCCCAGTATTGAGCTGTGTTGCCTTGGGGGAGGTGCTGAGATGATTAAAATGAAATTTTCTTACTCCTTTCAATATGACTGTACTTGGCTTTGAACTTGACTGGTGTACTGCCTTCTTAGCTTGTCTTTGGCATTTTCATAAAGGCTTTTTGACTTTTTTTTAATTTATTTTTTTGAGAAAGAAAGAGAGCATGCACGAGTGGGGTTCAGGGGCCTCGATGGAGGGGCAGAGGGAGAGAGAATCCCAAGCAGGCTCCCATGCTCAGTGTGGAGCCTTCCTTGGGGCTTGATCTTACAACCCTGGGGTCATGACCTGAGCCAAAATCAAGAGTCCAACACTTAACCACCTGAGCCATCCAGGTGCCCTAAGGCTTTTTGACTTACGTTGTTATTAAAAGTCAGTGTTTCTGTAGAGGAATAAGTTGAGGCTTTCTGTTCTGCCGTCTTGCTGACATCACTCTCTTTCCATATGGATTTACCCACCATCTTTTATTGAAATATTGGTTTTATTCCCCATTGGTATTCAGCATGCCATTAATTATAAATTAAGAATTCATATATGCATAGATCATTTCTGTACTCTATTTTGCATGCTTGGTCTATTTGTACTTTTTAAAGTACCAAATTATTTCAATTGCCGTAGCTTTGCAATGACTCTTGATATTTAGTACATTTTCTTGTTCCTACTTAAAGAACATTTAGACTGTTCTTTATTTTTTGTGTTTCAACGTAACTTTTTAAACCAGTATATTAGTTTCCAACAAAAAACAGTTTGCTGGAAGTTGGATTGTGATTATACTGAATTTAAAGATAAATTTAGGGCAAAGTAATATCTTACAATTATTGTATATTCCAGTCTATGAGGACAATATATTTTTGCATTTATTAAGGTTTTTAATTTCTCTCACTAATATTTTATAATTTTTATTGTGGCATTACTGTACAAATTTCCTTAAATTTTTTTCTTTAAGTGTTTGGTATTTGGTACTATTGTAAATGTTATCTTTTTAAGTATTTTAGTTTTTAAATGTTGCTGGTATAAAAAATACCATTGACTATAGTATTTTAAAACTAACAATCTTTTTATTCACTTATTAATTCTCATAATTCAACTATAGATTCTTTCGGATTTTCTATCTACACAGTCATATCTTTTTTGCATTATGACATTTTTTTTCTTTATTTTCAGCCCATATACCTTTTGCTTCTTTTTCTTGACTTACTGCATTGGTTAGTACCTCAAATGTGATCTTTAAATGAAACGTTGATAGCAGATTGCATTTCTTAGTTCCTGATCTCACAGCGAAAGTTTTTCCCTTTAGGTCTCATATTTGCAAAAGTATATTTCATAGATGCTTTTTATCAGATTAAGGAAATTCCCTTCTGTTACTAGTTTGCTAAGAGTCTTTATCTTGAATAGATGTTGAATTTAGAAAGTTCTTTATTGAGGCTTAATTGACATCATAAACTGCATACGTTTAAATTATATAATCTGGTAAGTTTTGAAAATTTATTATCCCTTGAAATCATTTCCATAGTCAAGATAATGGATATATCTGTTTGTCCAAGAATTTCCTTATTCCCATTTTTATTCCCTGTCTCTTAAGTAAGGCCCTACTTACCCCCACATTCTTGGGAAATGACTGATCTTTCAATTACTGTAGATTCGTTTATATTTTTTGTAGAATTACATAGGAATGAGATTATATATTCAAACCTTTGGTCTGATTTTTTTTTCACTTAGCATAATACTCATGTTTGGGATTCATTCATGTTGTTTAGAGTATCATTAACTAGCTTTTTATTTCTGAGTTGTATTCCTTTAGAGAACTATATCACAGTTTCTTTATATTTCATCTTTGGATGGGCATTTGGGTTGTTTCTAGTTTTGGGCTGTTGCAAATAAAGCTATTTTGAATATTTGTATTTGAATATTTGTCTTTGTGTGGACATGTACTTTCATTTTTCTTTGGTGAGCACCTAGGAATAGAATGACTGAGTTATATTAGAAGAATAAGTTTAACTTTTTAAGAAACTGCTGGACTGTTTTCCAGAGGGGGTGTATCACATTACATTTCTATAAGCAGTGCCTGACACTGCCAGTTGGTCTGCATCCTTTTTAACACTTGTTTTGGTCAATCTTTTTTATTTTAGACATCCTAATAGATATAAAATAGAATCTCTTGTGTTATTAACTTTTATTTCCCAATTATCTAATGATGTTGAGCATACTTTTTATGTGCTTGTTTATCATCTTTATATATTTGGTGAATTGTCTGTTGAAGTCTTTTGCCCATTGTCTTAGTGGTATTTTTATTTCTCATTATTGAGTTTTGAGGGATTTTTAAAATATATTCTGGATATTTTTCAGGTATGTGATTTATAATTTTTCCTCCTAGTCAGTAGCTTGTCTTCTCATTTTCTCAATATTGTCCTTCCAAAAGAAGTTCTTAATTTTCAGGAAGCCCATTTTATCAAAGTTCTTTGTTTTTATGGACCAATGTTATATCAAAAAATCTTTGTTTAACCAAAAGTCACAAGGATTTTTTCCTAGAAGTTTTATAGTTTTGTGTTTTACCCTTAGATCAATGATCCATGTTGTGTTAATTTTTTAAGAAAGTATGAAGTATTGCTTGAAGTTCATTATTTTGCATATGGATACCCAGTTTTCTGACACTGTTCTTTCTTGATTGAATTTTCTTTGTACCATTAACGTAAATCATTTGGCCATATGTATTTTCATCTATTTTTGGTCAGTACCTATTCTCTTCCTGTGACTTACCATTAAGCCTCTATCACACTATCTTAATTACTATAGCTTTATAGTAACTCTTGAAGCCAGTATAGAAGTCCTTTGTTCTTCTTTTGCAACATTACTTAAGGTATTTTAGTTCTTTTGTATTTCCACATACATTTGATAATCAAATTGTCATTTGTAATAAAAATCCTGCTGGAATTTATTTGAAATCTATATATCAATTTAGGGAGAATTGACAATATTAAATCTCCCAATCCATGAACACAGTTTATCTCTGTTATTTAGGACTTTAATTTTATTCAGCAATGTTTTATAATTTTCAGTGATGTATCTTATATATCCTTAAGCATTTTATATTTTTCATATTATTGTAAATGTTAATGGTTTTTAAATTTTCAATTTCTAATGGTTTTGTTGCTAGTATATAGACATACAGTTGATTTTTATATATTGACCTTGTATCCTGCAACTTTTCTAAATTCACTTATTCTAATAAATTTTTTAAGAATTAATTACATACGATTTTCTACTTAGATGATCGAATCGTCTATGAATATAAAAACAATTTTACTTCTTTATTCTTTATTTTATTTTATAAAATAATAGTGATGTCTTTCAAACCCATCTGTTTAAATGTTTAATAACATTACCTGTACTTTCATTTTCATCTACAGATTATGACTGTACCCAATGACCCATATACTTTTCTCTCTTGTGGTGAAGATGGAACTGTTCGGTGGTTTGATACACGCATCAAAACTAGCTGCACAAAAGAAGACTGCAAGGATGTAAGAATCAAATTTTTATATAAATGACAAAAAATTAAGATTATAATTAAAATTGGACAGTAATCTCTGGGTTAGAAGATTATGGGTGAATTTGTGTTAAATTTTGTTGGTCTAGCGTAATTACTCAGTGTTTTAGTCCTATATTTGGGGGTGATTTTTATTTTTTCTCTTCAGAATGCAATTTGCATTACTCAGATATTGTTTGTTTTTTTCAGCCACTAATTAAATTTATATTTCCATCTGTATTTTTTGTTTAAGTTGGTTTATAGGGAAAATATACAATATTGTATTAGAAGTTGGTGTTGAAGTTGTGTAGCAAACTGTAAAGAAAAAAAGAATTTCCCTTAGAGCAATAAACTGTGGAGGAGGAATATTGACTGAGTGTATTTATTTTGGTGTCGCAGAAGCTGAATTTGTTGGAAACACTGATAGAAATCTGAAAAATAAATTAAAAGAAACCATGTTGTTTTTCCTTCTCATTATCATACTGAGTTAGGATTTCTGAGAAAGGTTATTTCCTTCTAATTAAAAGAAAAATGTTTTAAATGTTAAAATATTTCAGTGTTTTAAATCTTTAGAGTAGCCTCTCTATGGCAATGCTGTGTGTGATGTTGTTTTATCTTTCATAGGATATTTTAATTAACTGCCGACGTGCTGCCACATCTGTAGCTATTTGTCCACCAATACCATATTATCTTGCTGTTGGTTGTTCAGATAGCTCAGTACGAATATATGATCGGCGAATGCTGGGCACAAGAGCCACAGGTAAAAAGCTGTATGTTAAAGAAAATATAAGATTCTGCCAGTTCAAAGAATAAATCTTTATGATATATTTGCAGTCTTAAAATTTCATTAGTTTCATACAATTCAGTAAATACAATGTAGTTAAACTATATGGATTATTATAAAAAATCCCATTTTACTAAGGTGCCTGGGTGGCTCAGTTAAGCATCTGACTTTTTTTTTTTTAAGATTTTATTTATTTATCGTGTCAGAGAGAGAGAGCGCACATAAGCAGGGGGAGCAGCAGGCAGAGGGAGAAGCAGGCTTCCCCCTGAGCAAGGAGCCTGATGTGGGACTTGATCCCAGGACCCTGGGATCATGACCTGATCCAAAGGCTTAGCCGACTGGGCCACCCAGGTGTCCCAAGCATCTGACTCTTGATCTCAGCTCAGGTCTTGATCTCAGGGTCGTGAGTTCAAGCCCTGCGTTGGACTTCACACTGGGCATGGAACATACATACATACATATATACTTACATAAAAATAGCATTTTACCAAGTTTTTATGACTCTATCAAGGTGATACTTTTGCAGTTTATCACTTTAAAAAGTTGTAACAATTGATGTATTAATTTCCTAGCGCTGTCATAACAAATTACCACAAATTGGGTGGCTTAAGATAACAGAAATTGATTCTCACATTTCTGGGGGTTAGATGTCTAAAATTAAGGTGTTACAGGTTTTCTGTTGGCGGCTCTCAGGAAGACTCATGCTTCTCTCCTAGCTTCTGGTGGTTGCTGGCAATTTCGGCATTTATTTATTTATTTATTTATTATAATTTTTAAATTTTATTTTTTTAAAGGATTTATTTATTTATTAGAGAGAGAGAACACAGAGGGAGAGTGGGAGGGAGAAGCAGATTCCCAGCTGAGCAGAAAGCCCAACGTAGGGCTCCATCCCAGGACCTTGAGATCAGGGCCCAAGCCTAAGGCAGACGCCCAACCAACTGAGCCACCCAGGTGCCCCCAATTTTGGCTTTTAAATGTTCCTTTCACTCTCTGCTTCCACATGTACGTGACATCCTCCCCTGTGTGTATCTGAATCTACATTTTCCTCTTCTTATTAGGACACCAGTCATACTGGATCTAGGGCCCACCCTAATGCAGTATGACCTCATTACATCTGCAAAGACCCTATTTCCAAATATTCCAGAATCATTCTGAGTTCTAGATGGACATGAATTTGGGTGGGGGGGGGGACACTATCAGCCCACAACACTTGGCTTTCCTGATTTCTGTTTGTGGTAGAGAGGAGGGTTAGGGAAGAACAGTGACTTGGCTACGTGTTCATGTACAGCACGTTTATGTCCAGTCAAGTACTGTCAGTGATGCTGCAGCACTGACGTTGAATCTCTCGTAAACTCCTCATTTGCTGCTCATCCATTATGGGGTGAAACCACCTCCGAAATACTCAATTTAAAGCCAGGTTATTAGCATTTTCTCAGTAAGGGAAGGCCAGGATTATATACGCACACACCCACCAAATCTACATACATTTATCTATTTTCACATATTTTATATTGCTAAAAATAAAAGTGGACTTGGCCAGAAACTAACAATGTCAATCTCAATGTCAATTTATGCCCAGTAAAAGTGGACATAGATTATTGAAATGGGAAGACTAGCTTGTGGGCGCCTGGGTGGCTCAATCAGTTGGTCATCTGACTCTTGGTTTCAGTTCACCTCACTATCTCAGCATTGTGAGATTGAGCCCTGAGTTGGGCTCCACTCTGGGCATGAATATTCTCTCTTTCCCTCTCCCTCTGCCCTCCCTCCATTCGTGTGCATACTCTCTCTCTATTAAAAAACAAGAAAGAGTTAAAATAAAAAGGAAGACTAAGTGTTTTTTCGGGGGGTTTTGGTTTTTGTAACTGTGAGAACTCTTTATCTATTTGGATATGCACTTTTAGGGGAAGCAGGTAATATAAGATGAAATTATAGGCTAAATTATTATTTTTCAACAGATGGGACATAATTGACATTTTGGGCAGGACAAGATCTCCTTTTGCGGGACTCTTGGAGTTTAGCATTCCCAGACCTCCAGGGGCAAAAAATGCCAGTTGGACCCCTCCCTATCATATTATATTACATTGTTGACTGTTAAAATTAATTAAAGTTGGAATAATGTCCCCACTCTGTTATTTTATAAGAGGAAACTTTCACAAGGGTGCCTGGCTGGCTCAGTCAGAAGAGCAGAATTTGAGCCCCATGTTGACTATAGAGATTACTAAGATAATAAATAATAAATAAATAAACTAAAAAAAGTTTTTTAACCTAAAGCAAAAGGTAAATCATTTTAAAGGGAAAATACTATTTTATCTAGTATGCTAATAATAAAAGCTCATCTATTTATGTTATAAAAATTTTACTATCTTCATTGGGGGAAAAGTTTTAGAAAATGAAAGAGTGTAACTGTAATCAAAAATCATTTTAATTGATTAAATACCTCATATTTAGAATAAAACATTTATGTAATCTGTAAAACATTTATATAATCTATATACTTCCAGACACTCAGGAAATTTTTTTTGAAGCTATGTAGCCTTTATACTCTATTCTTTATATTTTGTTATAAAATCAGACTTTTGAGAAAAGAGCCTCTTCTAGAAATAGAATATGATAGTTTAGATTTTATATTGCTACATTAAATCACATATCTCATAATTCAGATTAAGGGCTTTTAAAATGTTTTTCTTAAAAGATTTACACAACTTCCTGTTTTCTTATTTAGGGAATTATGCAGGTCGAGGAACTACTGGAATGGTTGCCCGTTTTATCCCTTCCCATCTTAATAATAAGTCCTGCAGGGTGACATCTCTGTGTTACAGTGAAGATGGCCAAGAGATTCTTGTTAGTTACTCTTCAGATTATATATATCTTTTTGACCCGAAAGACGATACAGCGCGAGAACTTAAAACTCCTTCTGCGGAAGAAAGAAGAGAAGAGGTAAGTTTACTCAAAACCGTATTATTCATTTAGTTCAGAAAACATTACTTCAGTGACTCCTGGGGCCTGAAGGGCTTCTAAAAATGGAATTGATTTTCAAGGTGTTTGTAGTCTAGGTTTTGTAAAAGGACATGGAATATACATGAAAGAACAGGGGCTAGTAATCAAGGATAAGGCTCTAGAAAAAAGTGTTGTGAAATATTTTTAAAGAGAAAATATTTAGTAGCAAAATGTTTCTTTAACTTTATGGATGCACAGCAGCAAGCAAGAAATACCAACACTTCTAACAGTTGTAGGAAAACAATTAAAATAATAAAAAGTGGGATGTCTAAACTCCCAAGAGACTAAGTGTTTATGTTTATACACCAATAGGAGTTTTCTGTTACCATTTACTATTCAGATGTGGACAGCAGTCCCTTCTCTCCTGATCATGCTTCTCTGCCACAGTTAAGAACTAGTAACATACATCCCTAGGTGCATTTTACAAAATACATACAAGTAAGTGAGAAAAAGGTAAGTTAAAATACACACACATACGTAATGGGGAGAGGAGGGAATTGCTGTCCACATATGAATAGTAAATGATAATAGGTAAAATCCTGTTGGTGAACATAAACATTTAGTCTTATTGAAGTTTATATATCACATTTTATATCTATTATATATAGATCTAGATATATAATATTATATATTGAAAACTAGGTGACTAAAATAGTGAACCCTTGCGGGACCTTGCAGGCTCAGTCAGTGGAGCATGTGACTCTTGATCTTGGGGTTGTGGGCTCAAGTTCCATTTTGGGTATAGAGAGGACTTAAAAATAAAATCTTTAAAAAAATAAAATAGCAAACCATCTTCTTATTTATAAAAGGCAAAAACCAGAAATAATATATCCTTGAAGTACGCAGCAATAGAAAAATCTTTGTTTTAACTCATATAGCTTCTTTCTCCGATACATTTTTCACTTTGGCTTTTTTTTTTTTTTTAATGTCCTATGTTTAATCACTTTACTGTTTGGCTTGTAAATGTTTTTGAAATTAACTGTTGCTTTATTAATTATTAGTGACTTTTTGGTATTGGACCAACTTCTATTAGTGAACATATTTTAAAGGTAATAAAGAGCAATAATTTTCTAATTCCCGTGATATACAAAACTATATCCAGTTCTTATGATTGCAGGTGTAGAAGGCTGTAAAATTAGGGGAAAATGAGGATAACTTTATAAATATTTTTGGGGATTTTAAATGTGCCAGTGTATTTAAGTGAATTAGGAAATTGACAAAGAAAAGGGTATGCTGGCTAATGAAAGCTATTTTTTAGTTTATTGGTCTTACTGAAAACGTGAGATTTGCTCTTTTATTTTGTTGCTGCTGTGTAATTCCTTTTGAGATATGTGCTCCAGTGAAGTTACAGTCCAGCTTTGTGACTCTTACATAATGAAAGTTGGAAATGCAGAAACATTTTAAGTGGGCCAACCAGTCTTTATACCACAGAATACTTAGCCAAATGTGTTTGCATAATCAGAGTGAATGAGGCTGAGTCATGAACACTTGGTTATTTTCTGAACATGGTTTTCTCAGTATTCTTTGTTGAATTAACTAAATTAAGAAAAATAATTCTGAAAATGGATTAAAATTATAAAAATAAATCATGCTTAGTATGATAAACCAAGCAATTCACAAGTGTGTATAGAAGAAGAAATTAGTTGTCTGCCCCCTTCTTAAGCTTACCACCCTTTCTTCAGTGTTTTATGCTAAATCCTTGACAGTAGTGTTCAGACACACTCAACTCACCAAGTATTTATTGGGCACCTACTGTACAGTAGGTACTGTAGAAACTTAAGAAGCTCGGGGCGCCTGGGTGGCTCAGTCGTTAAGCGTCTGCCTTCGGCTCAGGGCTGATCCCAGCGTTCTGGGATTGAGCCCCGCATCAGGCTCCTCCGCTGGGAGCCTGCTTCTTCCTCTCCCACTCCTCCTGCTCCGTTCCCTCTCTTGCTGGCTGTCTCTGTCAAATAAATAAATAAAATCTTAAAAAAAAAAAAAAAAGCTCAAGGACGACGGTGACAAAGACATGGCCTCTCACTCAGGAATTTACGGTTTAGTGGAACTAGAGATATAAATAAATGAATATGTAAAACTTAATAGAATTGTATATAAGAGTTATGTTCTATATAAGTAGAACAGGAAGGAATAAGGTATTTTGATTGGGAATTTAAGAAATG
The DNA here is from genome assembly GCF_017311325.1 of Ursus maritimus. Taxonomy (NCBI): domain Eukaryota; kingdom Metazoa; phylum Chordata; class Mammalia; order Carnivora; family Ursidae; genus Ursus; species Ursus maritimus. The sequence goes on from NW_024424452.1 coordinate 72,754,485, forward strand.
ATTGAACAGGATTTTAAAATATGAATCAAATTTTCACATAATGATTTTTTTCTTATGTTTTAATGATACTTTTATATTTTCTTTATTCTTAATCCTCTAATAATTTGTCTCTCATTTTTTCCCGTCTCGAGTATTTTTTCTTATTCGTCTTTTTTTACTTCTCATTTTTCTTTATTTTTGTATTCCTTTTTTCTTTTTATTGTCTTTCTGTCTTCCTTTTCCTCTAATATGTATTTGACGTTTTCCCCACTCCATTATTGGACTATTTTATACAATCTAGACTCTCATTTTCTCCTGTCCCCATGGTTTGTCCCAAAAATATATATCCCAAATCTGTAGTACTACTTCCCATTCTGACTACCACTACTACTGTGATCCAAGGCCTCACTATCTCTCCTAGGTTATTGTGGTAGCTTTTAACCAGGCCCCCAACTTTCACCCCCCCACCCCCACAGTCTTTAGCTATGTACGTAGTAGCCCAATGATCCTTTAAAACCAAGTCAAATTATGCTACTCTTCTGATCAACACTCCCAAGTGGCTCTCCATCTCCTCAAAGCAAAAAAGCAAAACTAAGGTCCTAACAGTGGCTTGAAGAACTTATATCCTGTGGTTTTGGTGACTGCTGTTCTCTCAGTACTCGTACAGTACCCTGCTCTGGCCCCCTCTGCTGACTCATTCAGTCAGCCCAAGCGTGCTTCTCCCTTACAGATTTTGCCCTTACTGCACATGAAATGGTCTTGCCGCATATCTGGATTTCATCTTCTCTTACCTGTTTCAGATCTTTGCCCTTGACACATTCTCAGCGAGGCCCTACTTCACCACCCTGTTTAAAATCACAGCCCTTAACTCCTTGGTATTGCCTATCTTCTTTGTCTACTTAATTTTTTTTCCCGTAACACTTAACACTTTCTTTGTATATTTTACTTTTTTATCATGTATTGTTCATCTACTCACTAGTTTATAAACTCTGTGACATTGGGGTTTTTGTATGATTTATCCATTGATCTTTTCCCAATTCCTGGAGTAGTGCCTGACACATAGAGGTGCTCAGAAAAGTCCTTGTTGAACGACTAAATTAATGCTTGTAGCATTTTCAGTATTCTTGACTAGGTTATTTTGCCTATCTCAAAAACTCAAACATGGGACTGTTTTTAACTTGAAGATCTTAATCCAGAAATAGTTGCTGAGGTTATAACACTAGTTCTTTGCTTGTATAATATAAAATTCCTCTTTCATAACTATGGAGCAGGGTTCTTTTCTATTCTAAATATAGTTCACATACAGAGTGAGGCCCTCCGTTTCTGGAAGTGATTATTTGTCTAAGATTTTGGACAGTTGCCACACTAGGCTTTCTCTAATCTTCTGATTATTCCCTGTCACACTTGTGGCTTCCTCTGCAGATTTTGTTATTCTCTGTTGCTTCTAGCCATATTTACATACTTAGGGAATTTGTAGGTTTTTTTTTTTTTTTTCTGTCTTCTTTGCTGAGGATGTAGAGATTTCTTTTTCCATCTTGTTGCTCAGTATGGTTTCCAGGAGAAAACAGAAAATTTGCAGCTAAGCTGTCACCAAGTTTCTATCAAAATCTGCTTAATTGTCAGGAAAAAAAAAATCAATGAATGTTATGTTAAAAAATAAAAATAAAGGGAGTGATCCACAAAATAGGAGAAGATGTTTGTATATCATATATTTGATTTATGATTTAGAATCTAGTAACCAAAATATATCGAAACCACAGTGAGGTACCACTTCGCACTTACTAGGTTGGTGAAAATAAAAAAGTCAGTAAGTGTTGATGAAGACGTGGAGAAATTAGAGCTTTCACACATTGCTGGTAGGAATGTAAAATGGTGCAGCTGCTTTGCAAAACAGTTTGGCAGTTCCTCAAAAGTTAAACATAGAGTTATCATATGATCCAGTGATTCCATTTCTAGATATATACTGAAGAGAATTGAAAACATATGTTCCTATAAAAACTTGCACATATGTTCATAGCAGCATTATTCCCAACAGCCAAAAAATGGAAACAACTCAGTGCTTATGGACTGATGAATGAATAAACAAAATATGGTATATCTAAATAATGGAATATTATTGAGCCATAAAAAGAAATGAAATACCGATACATGGTGCAACATGGATGAACTTTGAAAATATTATGCCATGGGAAAGAAACCAGGGAGAAAGGGCCCCGTTTATCCCGTTTATATGAAATGTCCGTAATAGGCATATCCCTAGAGACAGAAAGCAGATTAGTGGCCGCCAAGAGCCGAGTGGCAGGAGAAGTGGGGAGCAGCTGCTCACAGCTATAGGATTTCTCTTTGAGGTGATGACAATGTTCTGGAATCAGTGGTGGTGCAAGTGGTTGCACAGCTTTGTGCATTTGCACCACTAACTTACATAGTTCAAAAAGGTGAATATTATGGTATGCGTGTTACCTCAAAAAAAATGTTAAAAATACAAAAGTTACAGAGAATGATCAAGAGTGTCAAGTGCCATAGACATCAAATGAAATAAGTTGTGAAAGGTGCCATTTGAATTAGCAATTATTTATCATTTTATCACTGATCAGTGAACTTAGCAATTAATCACTCAATGGTGACGGTGAGAATGAATTCAGTAGAAAGATGGGAACATAAGGTGACTACAGTGAACTGAGGGAGGAGTGGTAGATAAAGGTGGAATAAATGTAGACTTCTTTTCAAGAAGCTTGACAGTAAAGCTTCAGAAAATGTGGGAAAAGAGTATAGCTGGAGAGAAGGATAAAATTGAGGTGTTTTGTTAAAAATGGTAAGAACCTTCAGCATATTGTAAGGAAGAAATGAGAGGAAATGAATGTAGGTA